>NC_044978.1:85586527-85894025 GCF_008728515.1 Papio anubis
ATTTTCTTTAAAAATTCACTGAACTGTACACTGAGGTATGTGTACTTTACATGTGCTATATCTCAGTTTTAAAAAATGGCTAGCCTTCTAAATTACCAGCTCATTATTAGTCCAGTACTGGCTCTGAGTAATTTTGCTACTAGTACTGACAAATGGACACTAATTCAAATGTTTATTCAAAGATGAAATAAATTTGGAAAGCAGTGACAGTACACATAAAAAATAAAAATTGTCCATGTTTAATTAGCAGATATAATTAGCAACTAATGTTTATGCTTAGTTCATAAGACTGTGGATGTAGATGCTCTTTGAGGGAAATGTAGCAATTTTCCAAACCTACCATATCTTCTAATAGACATATCTTCAGGTTCTCTGGGATTTTTTCTAAGTAACTAGCATAAAAGACAAAACTTTAGTTAAAGTAGTGAATGCATTGTCTTGAAAAGCAGTTCAGGAAAGTCGTAAGTTTTTCTCTAAGCAAATATTGTTTTAAATATCTCCTAGAAGCCCTGTGGTTCAGGATTGATTTTCTATCTTGTAATTTCAGACATTGTCTAAAAATGGAAATGAATGAAAATTGTAATACTATCAATACAAATGCAATGTGTTTACTTCATGAAATATTTGGAAACGTGGCAATGGTATTTACAACTGCACCCAGAGCAAATATTTAGGGTGGAAAGGTGACAATGGTATGTAGAACTGCACCCACAGCCCCCGCACCCAGAGCCCCCTTATCAACCATGTACATAACATAAAAGTAATCTCAGTGGACTCCACTGCCAAGGTAGAAACAAGAACATCTGAAGAGTTAATGGACAAAAGAAACTAGAATTCCATCCATGAGTTACAGCTTAATAGTAAGAAAGCTCTTACTGAGAAACTGGCAGATTTTTGAACCAAGTAAAAGCTGTCATATATCTTAAGTGTTTAAGGAGTCTCCTGGTGGTAATAGTAATGACAGCCCCATGGTGTGCATAACCTACATGAAAGGATAAGCTCTTTACAGCCCCATGGGAAGTCCTCTGTGCCCTATCAGCAAATCCAAGAGCAAAAGTAGAATATTGAGGTAGGAAAGTAGACTAGATTGTTGGGGAAAGCTCATATATTTCAGGAAAAAAAAAAATGTCTGAAACTAAAGTCATTACATTCTTTGATAAGTTGTCAAAGAATAATGCTGTATCATGCTTATTAAATAAAATTTTAATATCAAACTCTGTGGATGTGCAATCTGCAGGAATATCATTTTCTGAGAACTCTACCTCCTAAAAAACTTATTTAGTTATGTCTTTTCCAAGAGGGAAATGCAGGAGAATTGTCTGAAAATTGCACCAAAAAAATAGCTAGGAGACAGAAAACACATTTTATCCAAAAAAAAAAAAAGTGAACTGCATGATAAATATTTTAAAAAGGGAAGAGAGGGAATTTCATATTTTTATAGAAATAAGTCACTCAATTCTTCTAAAGATTTTAAATAGAAATAGAATGCCATATTACCTAAAGATTAATCCTGTCTCAGATGTTTAGCTCTTTAATTTGATATTTTACCCAGGGAAAAGGTCTATTATTTGGTCTTTTTCTATACCCTTCCCTTTCTTTGATGGCAAGTCATCTTGACTCAAAAAAAAAAAAAAACAAAAAAGGCAGGGGGTGTGAGGACAGTGAACTAAGGAGAGAAGCAGAGACAGAGCAAAACAATCCAGGCATACTTTGTTTTATTCTGCTTCATTTTATTGTACTTGATAGATAATGTGTTTTTTACAAATTGAAGGTTTTTGGCAACCCAGCATCACACAAGCCTTATTGGCACCACTTATCCAACAGCATGTGCTTACTTTGTGTATTTGTGTAACATTTTGGTAATTCTTACAATATTTCTGGCATTTTATTATTATACTTGTTATGGTGATCTATGATCAGTGATCTTTGATGTTACTATCATAATTGTTTTGGGGCACCATAAATCATGCCCAAATAATACGATGAACTTAATAAACGTTGTGTGTGTTCTGACTGCTCCACTGACTGTTTCCCTATCTCCCTCCCTCTCTTTGAGCCTCCCTATTCCTTAAGATAAATGATATTGAAATTAGGCTAATTAATAACCCTACAAGGCCCTCTAAGTATTCAAGTAAAAGTAAGAGTCACATATCTCTCACTTTCAGTCAAAAGCAAGAAATGATTAAGCTTAGTGAAAAAGGCATGTTGAAAGCCAAGATAGGTTGATAGCTAGGTCTCTTGCACCAAACAACCCAGTAGTGAATGCAAAGGGAAATTTTTTGGAGAAAATTAAAAGTGCTACTCCAGTGAACACACAAATGATAAGAAAGCAAAACAGCCTCATTGCTGATATGAAAAAAATTTTGAGTCATCTAAATAGAAGATCAAAGCAGCCACAGCATTCCCTAAAGTGAAAAGCTAATCCAGCACAAAGCCCCGTATTCAATTCTATGAAGGCTGAGGGAGGTAAAGAAGCCTCAGAATAAAAAGTGGAAACTAGCAGAAGTTGGTTCATGAGATTTAAGGAAAGAGGCCATCTCCATAACATAAAAGAATAAAGTGGGTCGGGCACGGTGGCTCAAGTCTGTAATCTCAGCACTTTGGGAGGCTGAGGCAGGTGGATCACCTGAGGTCAGGAGTTCAAGACCAGCCTGGCCAACATGGCAAAACCCCGTCTCTACTAAAAATTCAAAAAATTACCCAGGCATGATTGCAGATGCCTGTAATTCCAGCTACTCAGGAGGCTGAGGCAGAAGAATCACTTGAACCCGGGAGGCTGAAGTTGCAGTGAGCCAAGATCGCACCATTGCACTCCAGCCTAGGCAACAGAGTGAGACACGGTTTCAAAAAAACAGAATAAAATGAAACAGCCAGTGCTGATGGAGAAGCTGTAGCAATTTATCCAAAAGATCTAAGATCATCAATGAAGGTGACTACATTGAACAATCTATTGTTAATATATTACATTTACATTAATGTATATAATATACAAAACAGCTTTATATTAGAAGATGCTATATAGGATTTTTATAGCTAGAGAGAAGTGAATGCCTGGCTTCAAAGCACAGGTTGACTCTCTTGTTAGGGGCTAATCCAGCTGGTGACTTAAATTGAAGCCAGCAATAATTTGCCATTCTGAGAATCCTAGGGTCCTTAAGAATCATGCTAAGTCTTTTCTGTCTGTGTTCTATAAAGAGAATGACAAAGGCTGGGCGACAGCATATCCATTTAGTGGTTTACTAATAGTACTGGTTTACTGAATAATATAAGCCCACTGTTGAGACCTACTGCTCAGAAAATAAGATTCCTTTTCCAATATTAGTGCTCATTGACAATGCACCTAGCCCAAGAGCTCTGATAGAGATGTACAAGGAGGTTCATGTTGTTTTTATGCCTGCTAACACAACATGCATTTTTCAGCCTAATTTCAATTTTCGAGTCTTATTATTTAAGAGATATGTTTTATAAGGCTATAGCTGACATAGATAGTAATTCCTCTGATGTATCTGGGAAAAGTAAATTGAAAACCCCTAGAAAGGATTCACCATTCTAGATGCCATCAGGAACATTCATGATTCATGAGAAGAAGTCAAAATATCAATATTAACAAAAGTTTGGAAGAAGTTAATTCCAGCCCTCATGGATGACTTTGAGGGGTTCGAGTCTTCTGTGGAGGAAGTAACTTCAGATGTACTGCAAATAGCAAAAAAATAAAAAGTGGAGCCTGAACATGGGACTTAATTGCTGCAATCTCATGTTCAAACTTGAACATCTGAGGAGTTGCTTATTATGGATGAGCAAAAGTTTCTTGTGATAGAGTCTGTTCCTGGTGAAGTTGCTGTGAACATTGTTGAAATGACAACAAGGAATTTGGAATGTTACATAAACTTAGTGATAAGGCAGCATCAGGGGGTTGAGAAAATTGATTCCAGTTTTGAAAGGAATTCTACTGTGAATAAAATGCTATCAAACAATATCATATGCTAAATAGAAATCCTTTGTGAAAGAGTCAATCAATGCAGCAAACTTCATTGTTTTCCTATTTTAAGAAATTGCAACAGCCACCCCAACCTTCTGCAACCACAACCCTGATCAGTCAGCAGTCATCAACTTGGGCAAGAACCTCCACCAGCAGAAAGATCTGCTTATCACAACAAAGACACATAAGCACATTTTTAAATATTTTGCTTCCCTAAATGTGTTATTAGTGATGCATTTATCTAAACACATCAGATTTTTAACAACTACTTTAATTCTTCTGTAGTCAAATATATCAGAGAAGGTGAAAAATAATCAAAACTGACCATTTCTAAACACTTTATCACATAAAACTAACTAGTTGAAATTCAATCCAAAATTGAGCTCCCTTAAGTTTTCAGTTTTAAGAGAATTCTTACATTTTTTTTAAATATCAATTTGAGCAAAAATAAAAATAAAATAGTATACCTTTCATGTGGTTTTTAGACAAATCAATCTCTAACAATCAGAAACACTCATAACTATGTGTGCCTACCAGATGGGGCCCTGTGTTATTTCAGCAGTGTGCTACATTAAATTGAGGTTTGCAGCTTATATCAGCTCTTGCATGTGTTGTTTTACTTCATTCTTTATATAATTCCGACAATGGCAACACTAAGATCACTTTCTAAGACTTTTTTTAAGTTTCCCTCCTAATATGTTGTCTCCTTCAAAATTATTGTTGCATTATTATAAAATAAGACTTTCCGATTTAATCATTTTGAAATAAATTAGGAAAAGTTTCTGGAGAAAACTTTCAGAATTCCTAGAAAGGATCTGTTTGTGGCTGGAAACGTATTTCAATAAGACATTTGTAGTGGGTTGGTAGACCCCCTAGTTTCATGACTGAGTAAAGGGTATAACATTAACGGATGACAATTTCTAACCTCAATAATTATATACAATCCACTATGCTTTTCAAACATGTGGATCACCTGATGGTAACTAAAATAGGTGAAGATACAAAGAGTGATGTCAGTAAGATGAAGGAATAGAAAGTCCGGCACCCTCCTTCCCACCGCAAACCCAACAATTCAAAAATATAAGAACAAATTCTGCTTGTGAAAAATCTAGAAATTACTTGAGAGACTTCTGCACCCCAAGCAAGTGCAAAACCATCTACATCAAAGCCAGTAGAAGAATTCAAGATACCTCCTCACCATAATACCCTCATCCGATGCATGGTCCTATGATTCAAAAGAAACCTTCAGATGCCAGCCTCTCCCTGGGGAGGGAAAGAATTAGACCATTCATCTAACATTCCAACTTTTCCCGGGGCTGTCCAAAGGACTGGCTTCTGTCTCCTCTGTCTCAAAGCACTAATAGGAGGCAGCATACTCTAGATGCTTGGGGTCACTGAGAACAAAGATTGTAGTTGGAACTAGCATATAAGCACTCACCATAGCCTCTCACTGTGTGCAGAGCAAGTGGGCAAAAATGCAGACTCCACCTTCTCCCCTGGGAGGGAAAGATGGGACATATGCCTAACATTGCAACTTTTCCAGGGGCTGCCAGAGGTACTACCTTCTATCCCACCTATCTCAGAGTACTGATGGAACCTGGCATACATTAGATGTCTAGGGGCTGCTGAGAACAAAGACGGTGGTCTAGGCTACAAAGGATCCCAGAATCTCTGACTAAAGACTTGAATGTAAAACTTGAAATTGTAAAATCCTTATATTACAAAAGCACAGGATGAAAGCTTCATGGTGTTGAAGATCATAGGCAACAAGAGCAAAAATAGACAAGTGTGATTACATCAAACTTACAAGTTTCTGAACAGCAAAAATCTCAATAAAGTGGAAGGCAATCTACAGAATGGAAGATGATATTCACAAGCTATGTATCTAATAAGGGATTGATATCTATAGTATATAAGGAATTCTTCCAACTCAGTTTTTAAAAACATTGATTTTAAAAATAGACAAAGGACTTGAATAGATGTTTCTCCTAAGAAGACCTACTTATGGTCAAATGGGTATTAATATGTAAAATGAAACTAGACATTACTAATCATAAAAAGGTGAATCAAAACACAATGCGATATCACTTCACACCTGTTTAGGATGGCTCTATTCAAAAAATAAAAATTAGTGTGTTGATGAAGATACTGAGAAATTGAAGCCCTTGAACACTGTTGGTGACAATGTAAAATGGTGCAGCTACTGAGAAAGTATGCAGGTTTCTCAAAGAATTAAAAGTAAAACCACCATACCATCTAGCAATCTCATTTCTGAGTGATTATCCAAAAGAATTGGAATCATGATCTCAAAGACTTATTTGCATTGCTTTGTTCATTAAAGCATTATTCACAGTATACAAAATGTGGAAAAACTTAAATGTTGATTGACAGATAGAACAGACAATGGAATATTAATAAGCCTTAAAAAAGAAGGAAATCCTGACATGTATGACAACATGCATGAACTTTGAGGACATTATGCTGAGTGAAATAAGCCAGTCACAGGTGGTGAACTTCATAGTACTTGAACATGAAGTTCAAGTACTTCATGATTCTACTTATATGAAATATATAAAATAGAGAAATTTACAGAAACAGAAAGAATGCTGGTTGTTACGGGCTGAAGGGAGGAGGAAATGGAAAGTTGCTGTTCAACAGATAGAAAATTTCAGTTGCAAGATGAGTAAGTACTAGAGATCTGTTATGCAACATTGTACTTATAGTTAACAGTGTTGTATTGTACACTTAAATTTTTGTTAAGAATCTCTATCTCATGTGGTGTTCTTACCACAATAAAAAATATTTACTTAATAAATATTTCTTAAGTGCTGAAAAAAATAGATGGAGATGCTTTGGTTAAAGTTTTCTTTAGAATCATACAACAGATGCTAAGAGATACACAAAAAGGAGGTACTAATCTTTAGTAGTTTCATAGTCAGGGAACGACTGACTGTTGGACTATTGTTCAGAGAACAAACCATTCTAGCTCCTTCTTAGAGTAGAAATGGAAAACAAAATACTCTGTGCAGTCATTATTCTCATCTTTCCTTTACATTTATTGCCTTTAATTGCTTTGACCCCATAACATATACTACATAAGAAAATGCCAGGCACAATTGACTGCCCTGAGTGGTTATTCTTGTTCTTAATCCTCCCTTCTTTCCTCTTGGCTGTGCATGCTTTTCCATTTTCACTCTCAATGGTCTCTTCCCACATTTCATACCATCCCATTACCCTGCTCTCCCCAGGTCTGTATTTGTGATTAGCTCATTCCAGAAGGTAATAGGGTATTACTCAGTTAGTTCTTACAGCTTTTCTAAAACTTACTTGCCTCTTAAACTGCTCCATACCTTTACATTCCTCTTTTCCCCCAAATAATTGCTTCCAAAACATTGTGGAATTCCTCCTACGACAGATATAATTTAAGTTCATCATTATGAAGCAGTATTACTTCATTTGGTAAGTTTGCTCTTCTATAATCATAAAATTAATCAACAACAAGGACAGGGTTAAAATAAAGCTCTAGTTACAAAAACTGTAATACTTTCATCGGTGCCTATGTGAGTTCCTTGTTTCGTAATATGTAACTATGTCAACCATCTTCCACTCTTGATTATAGCCTGAACTCTTTCCTATGAGTCTCATAGACAAAAATCTCTTTACTCTCTTCTATTTAAGTCATCTCTGCAGGCTTAAATGCACTTGGCACTGCAGAAAGAGATAGTATAGCATGTTCAAAACAAAGCAAGATGTGAGTGTGAAAATGGGGCAGAGGGCAGGTAGGCAGGAGAAGAAGCCTGAAATCCGAGGTTTATTTATTCATTTATTAATAATGAGTGTCTTATCTGTAATAAGCACCAGGTGCTGGGGGCACGTCAACAACAAAAGTTGGTGTGATTATTAAAAGTGTTAGATTTTCCTTCTAGGCCCTAGAAAACTATGTAACGGTATTAAAGGGAGAATCGGCATGATGTCATTTTTTTTTTTTAATGACTGACTATATTGTGGAGCAAGGAATGGAGCAGAAAAGACTGTAGTAAGAGAAAACGGTAAACTACAATTTAAATTATCACAGTCAGATACCAATGAGAAGACCAGACAATGACGGTGGCAGTGGGATTAGAGTTGTGAAATGTCTAAAAGGAATGATAAATAAAACTGCATGATTCAATGATAAGGGTTTGAGAATATTGGCGAATTTTTTATTCCCAACATGAAACTAATAAAATGTTTTAATACCATGAAATTAAAAATGTTTTATTAAATAGTTTATTAAATATAACCAAATACCAGTAACTGTTATAAGTTTGTAAGTTTAAAAAATTATTTTTTATTGTTAATTTTTGCAGATACATAGCAGATATATATGTTTATGGGATACATGAGACATTCTGATACAGGTATGCAATGCATAATAACCACATCAGGGTAAATGGGATATCCATAACCTCAAACATTTATTCTTTCTTTGTGTTACAAACATACCAATTATACTGTTTTAGTTATTTTTAAATGTACAATAAATTATTGTTGACCGTAGTCACCCTGTTGTGCTATCAAATACTAGATCTCATTCTCCCTGTATATTTTTGTACACATTTATCACGCACCTTCCCCATTACCACTATCCTTCACAGCCTTCGGTAACCATCATTATACTCTCTATCTCCATGAGTTCAATTGTTATAATTTCTAGCTCCCACAAGTAAGTGACAACAGGTGAAATTTGTTTTTCTGTGCCTGGTTTATTTTACTTAACATAATGACCTCCAGTTCTATCCATGTTGTTACACATGACAGGATATTCTTCTTTTTCATTGCTGAACATTACTCCATTGTGTATATGTGCCATATTTCCTTTATCCATTTGTCTGTTGATGGACACTTAGGTTGCTTCCAAATTTATATACAAATATTTTAAATTAAAACAGTATGAAAATCTTATTAATGAATTCAGTGGGAGTTTGTAGTAATATCTTCTTTATTTATGTTCTGTTGTCATAAATAAAAACAATAGTATAATAAGAGATAATTATTTGGGGGAGAATTGAGAATATAATCACTAATGCTCACATTATATCCTATTTTTAATTATTGTCTATAATCAATTCATCTCACTTTTTTCTATTCTTAAAAATAATTATGTTGCATTTGATTAGAAATAATAGCCAAATTAGGCAAATAGAATGACATAAATTCTTTCTAAATGTGTTTAATAAATTTAACATTAAATAATTTTGTCCATATTAATTTGAGAAACACCTAAAATATAATTACCTTCTTTAAACTAATTTAAGTAAATATGTTTGAAAGTTTAAACTATACAAGCTAATCTATACTTGGGATGCCTCTTTTTTATCACATATAGGTACATTTTCCCCATTTGACCTTTAAATATCAAATAATTCAATAATGATAAGTCAGGCAGCTATGAATACAGATACACTACAGACTTAGGGAATGCTTGTTACCTAACATTGGCTTTCTGATTCTACATTGATTTGATGCTTTGCACCAGATACATTAACACATGTCGTCTTATTTCATCTTCACAATCAACCTGAGAAGGCAGATTTTACAAATGAAGACAATACAATTTCTAAAAATAAGCTATTTCTGAGATCATATGACTCATAAATGTTATAAATAAAAATTTCAAATCCAGAGCTCTTCTATATTGCTAAGATATTGCAGATATCTTATTGCCAGGCATAGTGATACAGTAACAGTAGAAATTCAGCACAAAAAAGAGTTCCAGATGAAAAATATAAATGATATGGAATTATATGGAAGGGAAAATGGTCTCCCTTTTTGAGTGTGAGAAACACTCCACTTTTCTGATATCTGACATGCAGTTACTATGAGAGCCTAAACTGGGTCATTTTTATTGCAAGTTTACAGTCATCTGACTTATTACTATGGCCCTCCAAAACCACTTAGAGCAGGAGCTCCCAGACTATCTTTCACCAAGATAGTAGAAACATTTTCAAGAAAACATTTCTTTCTCTGCTTTAGAGAAGTCTCTGAGCATATGGGCCCTCTAGGGCTCAGTTCCAGGTTCTGCTTTGCAGTTTAAACTACTCTTTGTAAAATTAATCATCAATACTGTTAAAACTGCAGATGGGGCCCTGTAGGATAGAGGAAGCTGAGTAGAACAGACCAGTTAATAAGCTAGAAAAATATGGGCTGATATTGGCATTTTGGCGTGCTTGCAGTCAGGGTTTCTTCCAGTAATATGATATGGGGGACAATTGAATTACCAAATCTATATATTTACCAACTAAAATAACATAAAATATAGAAAAAAGATTAAATATCTTCTCTTTTCATGATAAAAATAAGGCCAGAAAAGTGAAAGAATTTCCTCTAGCATCTGTACTGAGAGTAAAACAATTTTTATCATTCTATTTCACAGCAGACAAATTCTCCCAAATGACTGTAAATAAACAAAAAGTATGCGGTAAGTGTATTTCCATCATGATAATGTAAAGAATATAGGAAAACAATGTGATTGCCTTTACCAATATTATATATTTTGATGTTATCATTCAATAGTGGAGGAAACCATCATGAAGAGAGTGGAATGGAGCTGCAAGTACCCATGCTCAGAGAAATAGGAAATAAGCCCGGAAGACTTGCCTTTACCCCATGTGTTCTTCCCTTCCATCACATACAATCCCAACTCAACTTGTTGATCTACTTTTTTTATATTTTATGTTAGTTTATAATTTCAACTTTTACTTTAGATTCAGGGTGGGTATATGCACGAGTTTGTTACCTGGGTATAGTATATGATGCTGAGGTTTGGGGTATGATTGAACCCATCACCCAGGAAATGAGCATAGCACTCAACAGTTAGTTTTTCAACTCTTGCCACCCTCCAGGGGAAAAACCTCCCTTCTAGTAGTCCCCACTGTCATTTGTTGCCATCTTTATGTCGATGAGTACCCCACATTTAGCTCCCACTTATAGGCAAGAACATGAAGTAGTTGGTTTTCTGTCCCTGCATTAATTCACTTAGGATTGTGGTCTCCAACTGCATCCATGTTGCTGCAAAGAACATGACTTTATTCCTTTTTATGGCTGTGTAGTATTCCTTGGTGTTACATGTACTACATTGTCTTTATCCAATCTACCATTGACGGGCACCTAGGTTGATTCCATGTTTTTGATATTATGAATAGTGCTGCAATGAACATGTGAGTGTGTGTGTCTTTTTGGTAGAAAGATTTGTTTTCCTTTGGATATATACCTAGTAATGAGATTGTTGGGTCAAAAGGTACTTTTGTTTTAAATGTTTTGAGAAATCTCCAGACTGCTTTCCACAGTGACTGAACTAATTTACTTTTCCACCAACAGTGTATACACATTCCCTTTTCTCCACAGCCTCACCAGCAGGCTGTTTTTTGACTTTTTATTAATAGCCATTCTGAATGGCGTGAGATGGTATCTCATTGTGATTTTGATTTGCATTTTTCTGATGATTACTAATGTTGAGCATTTTATTATATGCTTGTTGGCTGCTTGTATGTCTTCTTTTGAGAACTGTCTGTTCATATTCTTTGGCTACTTTTTAATGAGGTTATTTGATTTTACTTTTTCAATTGCTTAACTTCCTTATAGATTTTGCATATTAGACCTTTGTCAGATACAAAGTTTGTGAATATTTTACCCATTCTGTAGGTTGTCTTTTTACTCTGTTGTTAGTTTCCTTTGCTGTGCAGAAGTTCTTTAGTTTAATTAGGTTCCACGTGTCAATTTTGTTTTTGTGGCAATTACTTTTTAGGACTTAGCCCTAAATTATTTCCCAACGTCTTTGTCCAGAATTGTGTTTCCTACATTTTCTCCTAAGAGTCTTATAGTTTGAGACGTTACATTTGAAACTTTAATCCATTTTGAGTTAATTTTTGTATACAGTAAAAGGTAGGTGTTCAGTTTCTTTATTCTGCTTATGGCTAGCCAGTTATCCCAGCACCATTTATTGAATAGGGAATTCTTTCTCCATTGCTTATTTTTGTCAACTTAGTCAAATATAAAATGACTGTAAGTGTGTGGCTTTATTTCTGGGTTATCTATTGTGTTCCATTGGTCTGTATGTCTGTTTTGCACCATGCTGTTTTGGTTACTGTAGCTTTGTAGTATAGTTTGAAGCCTGGTAATGTGATGCCTCTGGCTTTGTTCTTTTTGCTTTGATCTAATATTTTCAATGGAATTGAACAGTCAGCCCCAAGTCTTCTAAATCAAGAGAAAAAAAAAAAAAAAAAAACCTTAGACAAAAGCCACCATAAAACATGTTGGAAAGGCATTTGGGATTAGCTGCTTTATTCATGACAATGATTAAACATGCATTAACTCTGAATGACTCAACAAATATTAACTACTATTACAATTTCCAGGGACTTACCTAGGGCAGAGCAATAGGATAAGGAGGTGCATTGCCTGTGGAAAATTTAAAAGCAACGATAAAACTAATTTAAAATTAATCTCCTTTTTATTATCAAAGTATTCCAGTAATTCTAAGCAATGTCACTGATAAATAGTCCTGTCTCTAAAGGCTTCTATTAGTCTAAGTTCTAAATAATTGCACAGGTTACTATTTATTTTTCAATAACATATTATTTAAGTTACAAATCAGCACATTTGAATTACTTGTTCTTTAACAAATGTTGTAGTTTTCATAAAAGTTAATTCAAAGAATCCTCAGTCATCTAGTCAGTCCCTGATGCATGTAGACACAACTACATATGTTCATTTTAAGAGGAAGTTCATAATGGTTTTGAATCCTTCAAGCTCTCTTTGGGTGCTGGGGAACTACTCTTGTGGAGCTACACATTCCTGAATTAAGTAGAAGATTCTCACCATTCAGAATAGCTACTATTAAAAAGTCAAAAATGAATAAATAAGTGCTAGCAAGGTCACAGAGAAAAAGGAATGCCTATGCACTGTTTTGGGGGATGTAAATTAGTTCATCCACTGTGCAAAACAGTGTGGCAATTCCTCTAAGACCTAAAAATGGAAATATCATTAGACCCCACAATCCCAATACTTGGGATATACCCAAAGGAATATAAGTCATTCTGTCATAAAGACACATGCATGCGTATGTTCATTGCAGCACTATTCACAATGCAAAGGCATGGAATCAACCTAAATTCCCATCAATGATAGATTGAATAAAGAAAATGTGGGCCGGGCGCGGTGGCTCAAGCCTGTAATCCTAGCACTTTGGGAGGCCGAGACGGGCGGATCACGAGGTCAGGAGATCGAGACCATCCTGGCTAACCCGGTGAAACCCCGTCTCTATTAAAAAATACAAAAAACTAGCCGGGCGTAGTGGCAGGCGCCTGTAGTCCCAGCTGCTCGGGAGGCTGAGGCAGGAGAATGGCGTAAACCCGGGAGGCGGAGCTTGCAGTGAGCTGAGATCCGGCCACTGCACTCCAGCCTGGGCGACAGAGCCAGACTCCGTCTCAAAAAAAAAAAAAAAAAAAAAAGAAAATGTGGTACATATACACCATGGAATACTATGCAGCCATAAGAAAGAATAAGATCATGCCCTTTGCAGGAGCATCATGGAGCTGGAGGCCATTATCCTTAGAAAACCAATTCAGGAACAGAAAACCAAATATCGTATGTTCTCACTTACAAGTGGGTGCTAAATGATGAGTACATATGGACACACAGAGGGAAACAACAGACAATTGGGCCTATCAGAAGGTGGAGAGTGCAAGGAAAGAGAGGATGAGAAAAAAATAACTAATAGGTACTGAACTTAATAACTGAGTCATAAAGTAATCTGTACAACAAATCCCTATGACACAAGTCTACATATATAACAAACCTGCATATGTACCCCTGAACTTAGAAGTTAAATTACAAAAAAAAAAAAAAAATTTGAAATAAATGACAACCTAGTGATGGAAAAGATGAAATACAACACTTGAATTACTTCAATTCTCTTACTCCATGGTGCAAGTTGAAGTTTTCATCAGTGTTTAAAATTTCTGGAATATATAGTACAACAGGATTTTTAGTAATTTCCTTCAAATTTATATTCATATTTATAATTTTTTCTAGTTTTATAATTGTTGCTTTGTGTGACAAAAACATTTTAAATTGAATTAAAAAGTGTTCTTCAGTCTTTATGGGTAGGATAGATTGACAAATCTAGCTAATATAGTCCATGAAATAGGAATATATAAAGACAATCAACTTTGACAAAGCTATTGACAAATCTGCGAAATCTAAGGCTGATACAGAAACTATAATTGTTTATATAATGTATAAACAATATATTCATTATTGTAACAGACCAGTTTATCAATGTATTAGTCTCCTCAGACTGCTCTAACTAAATATAATAGACTGTGTGGCTTAAACAACAATTTATTTTCTCATAATTCTGGAAGCAAGAAGTTCAAGATCAAGGTTCCAACCAATTTGGTTTCTAGTGATGATTCTCTTCTTGGCTTGCAGATGGCTGTCCTCTCATTATTTCCCCACATGGCCTTTCCTTTGTATATGCCCTTGGGGAAAGAGAGGGAAAAAAAAGATGTCTCTTCTTATAAAGACACAAATTCTATCAGATCAGAACGCCATCCTTATGACTTCATTTGACCTTAATTACTTTCTTACTCTAAATATAGTGACATGGGAGTTAGAGTTTCAGCATATGAATTGGGGGCTGGGAGGCAGGTGGGGACACATTCAATCCCTAATAATTGTTATATGTAACAGACCACCTATTTGGGCATGTTTTTAAAAAGAAAATATTATTGTAACTTAAAAGTATTAACCCATTACCTTTCTCATTTTTGTACTGTAATATTTATTTACTCTTCTTATTGGTATTATTACATACACAAAATTCAATAGAAGAAAAATTTTAAAGTCTGCTGATTTTTCTAACCATTATTTTATTTGTCCTATTTCATGACTATTACTGGAAGTAATTTTGTCATATAGACAATTTGCTTCAAGTGCCAAATATGCTAGATATGCAACTGATTGTTTCTATCATAATCCTCACAATCAACTTTGTAAAGCGTACATCATATCTTAAATTCCTAGAAAGGATTTGTGACTTAGTGATAATTAGATGGCTTCTCTAGAACTCAGGCTTCTACTTATAACATGAATATAGGGGAGGAGAGAATGAAAGGAAGGCTTATCATAATTTCCTAAAGTGTGTTCCTTGCAAAATTAGTTTCACAAGGTTATAATGTGTGCTGTATGGTTTAATAAGTTTGACAGATGCTGGTTTCTTCATAATATGATTCTCAGAATACCCCAACTCTCATGGCACTCTCAATGCTACTTACCTAACTCTCTTTTTCTGTAGTATGAATGACCTTCTTTATACTACATAATTTGTTTGGAATTATGTTAATTGTTTATTATTTGTCTCATACACTAGAATGTAAACTTTACAAATTAAGAATTGTGTCTATTTTACTATTTGATGTATATCAAGCACCTAGAATAATTTGGGGCACATAGCAGGTGTTCATAAATGTTAGCTAAATGAATGAATGTATGAATTAATGAAGCTATAATGTGCTACTGTGCATATGAATACCAAAAAGGCAATATAATATATATAAAACCATCAAAATGTATTTGACCCTAAAAAACCTTTGTTATAGAGATTCTCACAAGACCAATACGCTGTTTTGAATAAAAGGCAAAGAAACCTTCTCTAAGGAAATGACATTTGAGCTGAGAGTCAAAGAAAAACTCCTATGCAAAAAGCCAGAGAAAGAGGATTCCAAGTGTTAGGAGAATCGAATGAAAGGTTCTGAAGTAGAAAAGAGTTTGACTTATTCAAGGAACAGAAAGGAGGACGGTGTGGCTAGAATGAAATCAGTTAGGGAAGAACAGTAGGGAATAATTCCAAAGAGATATCCAGGAACTAAATCATGCAGGGCCTTGGCAGAAAAGTTTCTGGACTTTATTTTCAACGAAATGGGAAACCATTGAAGAGTTTTAAGTAAGGGGGTGACAGGATCTGATGCATATTTTAATAAAGATTACTCTGGCTGCTATATGGGCGTGAATAAGAGAGGAAGCAAAGATAGCAGTTAAGAAGCTGCCACAATTGTCCGGGAAAGGTATGAGTGTGACTTAAAACAAGGTAGTAACAGTATAAATGGAAAGAAGCAGAGAGATTCAAAATATTTTTCGAACATGCTAATGGATGCTATGGGGTGGAGGGTGAGGGAAAAAATAAAGAAATCATGGATAACTTCTAGGTATTGGAGTTTGCATAATTGCGTGCTTGGTGGTACCACTTATTGGGATGGGGAAGACTGTTTGAAGAACAAGTGGGGAGTGGGAAAAAAAACAAAAGTTCTGGTTTGTAAAATTCAAGCTTAAAATGCCTACTAGGCATTCAACTGGACAGTTACAATAAGCAGTAGATGTATAAGTCTGGAGCTCTTTAGTTTTTCAATTGTTAGCATTTAAATCACAGTGACTAAGTGCAATCACCCAGGGAGAGGGTGTGGATAATTATGATTTCAGGTAAAGGGGAAGGATCATCCAGAACAAGGAGACTGGAAAGGAAGAAGTAGTCTAGACAGTCAAGTTTTCAAGGAATGGAGGCTGAGTCATACTGAATGCTCCTGAGTAGTGAGGTAAGATGAGTACAGAAAGGTTTATTAGATTTGGTAATGTGGTTATTATTGATGTCCTTGGCAAAACAAAGAAAGGAAGTGAGGCAGGAGAGAAGAAAAGAAAAGAGAGAAGATGGACTGAGGTTTCCATGAATAGCAGAAATGGAAGCCAGATTAGAGTGGGTTGATTGGTAAGTAGTAGGTGAAGAATGGAGAGAGCAGGTTAAGACAACAATATTATGAAAAATGGAGTAATATTTTTAGGGAAATGGAAAATAATGGAAAATCAGGGAATAGATGTTTTAAATGAACGAGCATATTGTATACAGATGGAAATAACCCACTAGAAAAAAAGAAACTTACGATACAATTACTTCAAGTGCAAAGGTCTTGAAAATTAAGGGAAGCACAAGTGGAAATATTTGCCATTGACAGGCTGCAAAGGACTAAAAAAGAATATGATACATATTATTTTATGGAAATAGGGTTACAATATGGAGGTAAGAAGATGAAAACACTCCTATGTGGTTGCTTATATTTTCTCAATGAAGTATGAGCGATTCTTAAGCTAAAAGCTGAAATTGCAGCTAAGAGGATATATCGCTCAGGTTATAAAGCAGTAAATGGGATTGGAGAATCACAGGGCTGGAATGTAAATGAACTCATAAGGAAGATGATAGGAAGTCATAAAAGGTTAGTATCAGAGGGCTCCAATGATGAACTCTATGCTTTAGAAGGATAACTATGGCAATGCAGATGATGAAGTGGAGACCAGATGATACGATAATCTGTGGTTGAAAAGGGCCACAACAGGGCACTGGTAAGAAAGGTTTTATTGAATGGGGGTCAGATTGGGAGAGCTAGGAAGTAGAATAGTTAGGAAGTAGGTGTGTGGCATCTTCTTATTCATCTGTCTTCTCCACTAGAATGTAAATTCCATAAGACTTTATATAGGGTGTTTACTATTTTGTCCCAGTGCCCAAAAGATTTGCAAGAAATATTTGTGGAGTTAATGAAAATATACATAGTGCATGTCTGAAAAATGTTTGCTTAATTAAATATTCCTAGGCTCAAGGTATTTTCTATGAATAACAACATTATATTTTTGGGTTTTTTGGTCCTTCTTGGTCCACTATAATGTTTTCTGATGATACCACTCATTTTAAGTTATCTTTTCATTCCTGTTCAAGATATTTTACTGATACTTCTAAACAATTATTTATGATATAAATGATATAACACATTTTATATAAAAAGATATAAAAATAATGACAAAACATAACAAATCATAACCCTCCACTAAATCATATGTTTATTTGTGAGCTTGTCTCCTGTCAACACCATGAGGACAGATAATGTTTTTATTGTTGATTTCTTTTCACTAAAATACAACTAGTTCCCAGAATAGTGTCTGACACATAGTAATCTCAACTAATAAATTTTATGTGAAGAGTTAGAAAAGGATGAAGTTGAATGGAATACAGAGATTTATGACCTTGAAAAGCAGGTGCATAGCGATAATATTAATCAAGAACAAAGGAAATAATCTTGGGAGATAAAATAATGAGTAGGTTTTGGGATACATGTTTGAGATAAATGTGTATCACATTAGCATATGTTTTATAAAATTAAAGGAAAAAAAACCCTGTAGCAATGACTTCTAGTCTGTATTGTCTAACTCCCTAGCCCACCAGTATTATGCAACCCAGTTAATAGCCTTCAAGCCAGACACATTGGATACAGTGCATTTTAAAAAGAAAAAATAGAAGTGAAGCAAATGGCTCCTCTATTCTTCCATTATTGATCCCAAGATAAGAGATGTTCACAACTATCTATCTGAGCATTCTTCCTTGGAACGGAAATGACTGGATGTGTTTAGAATGTTAATGCTACCTTTGGACCATAAGTAACTCTTTCTGGGCCTATTTCTCATAGATGTGATCAAGGGCAAGTTAGGTCTCAAAGCACAATTGCACTGTGTACTGCAGCAGTCCCAGCCCCGACCACAGCCCAACTTCTTATTTGCTCTCTAACACCACAAGCCATGTCCTCCATGAGCAATCCCTTTCCTACTAGTCCGTTCATCTCCCTCTGCTGCAGCAGAGCGGGAGCTTAGCTCTCATTGGTTTACTTTACCTACGCCTACCGATGAGAGTATCAGAGAATTACAACTGTTTCAACTACTTTGTCTTATTTAAAGAACAGAGTTCAACATAACGGCTATTACTTGGATATTAAAGCATTCTTCTAACCATCTTATGCTGATCAATAAAAAGTTTTCTCTGATTCATATTGTATTGATGTTAAATCTAAGCATAGACAGTGAGAATCTTAGTATCCTTTTTCAAGGGGAGATTATCATAACACTACTGTGTAGAAAATCCCCTCTGCAGGTTTATGATTTATATCACGTTTTCCTATATTCCCCAAATGAGTTTTAAAAATAACAAAGTAAATAATTCTATATCCCTTACTGGGATCCAAACACTGTTTTAATCACCTTACCTATATTAAATCATATAATCCTCATAACAAAATTGTGAGGCAGGTACTGTTCTTATCCTAACCTTACAATATGAAACTGAGGTTCACGAGAGGTTAATATTTCCAAGATGGATCACATCAGTGGTGGAGTTCAAATTCTATGCTAGGCTTGTGGCTCTAAATAGAGTAATATACAAATGTAAAATAATATTATGAATTTTAAAAGTGAGAAAATTTTATTAAATATATAATGCAATAATTTTTTCAATGGCCAACATCTATATTTGAAAATATTTATTACTGTTTAAATATTTTAGTCATAATTATAGCCAATATTATAGTCATTCAAAATAGTAGAGAAATTATAGTAATTTCAAAATACTAGAGATGCCTTGAGGACAGCACTTCCTAAGGAAGTTAAAATCCACAGCCCAAAATATTCAGTTTATTTTTTAAATTTCTCCGAAAAAACATACACAACTTGTGTTAAAAAGTGGGCACACAGTGCAAAAATATAAAATTATTTTTCAAAAAACACTAAAATTTTTCTTACATTCTATCGGACACCTTTTTTAAATATTCAAAAGATAATTGAAAATATAGTAACATGTATATAGAAATATAAATCGCAACATCGAACTCTATTAGCTAGCATAATCCATTGAATTTATTTCAGATATGATTCTTCATAAATTCAGGATTGAAAATCCCAGTGATCTAATTCACATGTCAAATAGGGAAACCAATATAGAAATTCTGCACTTCAAAGACAAACATAAATTTTATACAAAATAAAATAATTTTAAAAGTTTTACCCAGAGTAGAGCAAAACAACCCCCCTCCTCAAAAACGAAATAAACACCAAAGGTTAGCAAGGTAAATGTTAGGAAGAACTACAGAATTAAATCCAAAAGGTACAATGCTTGACATCACAGTTCCAGGTTCTTCTGTGACATTTGATAATATTAAACATTTTAACAATGTGTGTGATAATATTTGCCAGCTTACAATCTAATGTAAACACTTTTTTAATAGTCAAACCATGTGAGAAAGTAATTCTGTACCTTAATGACATCATCACTGGTAGTTCAGAAGCACCAGAATCTCAAATGTACTCATAATAATTTAAAATTTTTGAACTTACCTATTATCTCTGTATTGAGACTACACTAAAGAAGTTTACTTAGTATCACCTAATTTAGCATATTTACCATTACCATTTTATGTAGAGTATATCGTTTACTTGTTGTTCAAGTGTCCAAAAATATTCCTAAGAAACAAAGCACTATAAACCTGAGAGAAATATTTGCTCTTCATTTAAGCTTAGGCTAGAAATAATCAATACAAGCAGATTAATCATCCAGAACAGCTTCGAGTACACCTACAGGAGGATGCGCCGTGGAGTCACAGTAGCATGGAGGTACAAAAGTGCTCTCTCGGTCCCCTAGGAGGCCAGCAAGATGACAGCAAGAATTCTGCACTGTTTAAATTCCTGCCTCCTCCAGCCTCTCCAGCGGGCATCACTGAGGATTTTTCTGCTGGATCAGATCCACCCTATTCCTCAGCCAGTCTTGATTCAGGAATAGAAGTGCAGTCACAACCTGATGTCATTGTGCCAGACATAAGTCCCCAGTAGTTGTTTTCAGGATGTAAATTTTCCCTGAAGTTTCTTCTTCCTCCAACCTATGAATCTATCAGCTCCACCCTTGGAACTCTGTTTCGTCTTGATTTCCCTATCCAATGAAGGTAATAATAACATAGCTAATATTTGTTCAATGTCAACTACATGCCAGGCATTTTTTGTAGAATTTTACATTTCTTTACCTATTAAATTATCACAACAACCTATGAAGTTGATGTCATTATCATCCCCCATCTTACAGATGGGGACATGAGGCACCAAGAGGTTAAATAAGTTGCCCAAAGTCACAGAGTTAGTAAGCAGTATAGCTGACAGGGAATGTGGTCTGGGGGACTATACTTCTAACCATTACTCTATGCTCCATTAGAAATGGAACTTTTCTCTGAACTCTTGCCTATTTGGGTGTCAGAAGCCATATCTCCTCTGAACAAGTGTCGCTCACCTGAGATGGGGAGGAATATACCCTGTGAAGCTCCTTTGCTGGCTATCACAAGTTAAGAGTTTTACTGTGAGTATAATATTGCTTCAAAACTTTAATGCTTTATTTAAAGCATCAGCCATTACTGCACTTTTCTTATGGCTAGAATCAGCATATTAACTTTATTGCTTGAAACAAATGTCCAGACCATAGTTGAACTTGTTGCTCTCTTTGGATAGTATAATGGACAATTTTTTAATTGCTTCAAGGTTCAGCAGATATAACCCATTTAATTTCTCCAATTCTGCTTCTTCTGGCTTCTGTCCCTCTCTCTCCTGGGCTATTTGGTCATTTGAGTTACATGGCCAGGTAAATTTGTACACTAAGATTTAGGCTTCCACAAAAGAATGCACATAGATGGATTAGAGCACAAAAGAAAGGAAACTGTGGGAAATGGCCCTAAGAAAAATAACCCAATGGGAGTTTCCAAGAACAAGGATGGGAAATAAGTTGGCATGTATCAAGCAACTATTACGTTCCATATATTCTTCTAACTTGGGGTTATGTAAATGATATTTTTAACCTGTTATCCATAAGAGTTTTTGAGACGCAAGACAGCAGTGAGCTTTGGGAAGTAGAAGAGAGTGAAAGTGGCAATGGGACTCAGGTGGGCTCATGATGGGGTTTAAGGTGACAATAATAAGTAGTTACTTTATGCTGCATGGTGTGGAATCAGCATGTTAGGTGTTTTAATTATACAAAGTCATTGAATCCATAGAACAACACTTTATGGTAGGTAGCATTATCCTAATGTTAAGGATAAATAAACTAAGACTCAAAGAATTTGAGTAACTTAACCAAAATGTCACAAAATTAGTAAGTGGCAGAGTTAAGAATGAAATCTTAACTTTAATGCTGGAAAGCCATACCATCACAAGCTATGTTTCATGCTCATAGTAAAACAAGAGCAAAGCGTGCTACAACAGCAGCTGCAGACTGGCAGGAGCCTTCCAACATAATAGAGATAGCAATCCTGAAAAGTCTTGGGTCTGCCCATGATCATGATCTTAGTGGAACCAGCAAAAACAATGACTGTGATGATGGTGTTGGACTAGAACCAGCAGAAATAGCCACAAAAATGAAACCAAGGGAAGGAGCAAGAGCAGCTAAAGCCAGAAATGAGATCCCAGCAGCACTGGTAACACTTATTGGAACAACAGTGTGGAAAGGAGGTACTCAGCACCATGTGGAGGTGGCAGGGCATAAATCATGAATAACCTCCAAGCCAAATATAGGCAAGCATATGCCCCCGGAAATCATCTCTTGGCATCCCACTGGCAAATGCAGCCTGAAAAACAAGTCATGTGCCACTTAACAGTGGGGATATATCCTGAGAAAAGTGTCATTAGGTTATTTTGCTGTTGTGCAGTCATGGAATATACTTACACAAGCTTAGATGGTATAACCTACAAGACAGCTAGGCTATATGGTATACCCTATGGCTCCTAGGCTACAATCCTATACAGCATATTACTATACTGAGTACTGCAGGTAATTGTAACACAACGGTAAATATTTGTGTATCTCAGCATATCTTAACATAGAAAAGGCACAGTAATAAAATATCAAAGACAAAAAATGGTACACCTGTACAGGGCACTTACCATGAATAGAGCTTGCAGGACTGGAAATTGCTCTGTGGTGAGTGAGTGGTCAGAGAATGTGACTACCTAGGACATTATCATCTACTACTGAAACCGTGCCCCAAGGAGTTAAATAGCTAACAGAAATCTTCGAGTTTGAAAGATGGCAGATAACAAAAGAAACAACTTGCTGAACTGCTGAAACTCCCTTCACTTGGAAGATAACAAAACTAGCTGAAATGGATGGGAACCAATATGGCTGACAGGAGTTTGCGCAGAACAAGCTTGATAACATTATAGCCTGAGTTTCCACTGCATATTTAATCCTAACTCCCCCTGAATTTGCACATGTGACCCATGACGTAGCATGAAAGATAACTGCATTCCTTAGGACGTTTTAGACCTCCTTTCTTTCCACCAATCTACCAATCCCAGAATTCATCCCTTAAACCTTTTCTAATAAAAGTACTATCTTAAAGTCAGCACACGGAGACATATTTGAACTGGACTCCTGTCTCTGTCAGTCAACTTGCAATAAAAAGCTTTTCTTTTCTAAAAAACTCGGTGTCATACTATTGGCTTCGAGTGTATCAGGCAGCAAGCCCCTTTTGCTTGGTAACACTACTATAGACTTTATAAACACTGTACATGCAAGTTACACTGAATTCATTTTTTAAAAATATTATTTCTTCCATAATAAAATAAGCTTAGCTTGCTATAACTTTTGTACTTTATAAACATTTTAATTTTTTTAACTTTTTGACTCTTTTGTAATAACACTTAGAATGCAAACACATTATACAGCTGTACAAAGTTACTCTTTCTTTGTACTCCTATAAGATTTTTATTTATGTATTTATTTTTTTACTTTTTAAACTTTCTTGTTGAAAACTAGACATAAGCACAGACATTAGCCCAGGCATGGTGGTTCATGCCTGTAAACCCAGAACTTTGGGAGGTTGAGGTGGGCAGATCGCTTGAGCCCAGGAGTTGAAGACCAGCCTGGGCAACATGCAAAACCCATCTCTAAAAGAAACAAAAAAAATTAGCCAGGAGTGGTGGTATGTGCCTGCAGCCCCAGCCACATGGGAGGCTGAGATGGAAGGATTGCTTGAGCCCGGGAGAGGGAGGTTGCAGTGAGCCTAGATCATGCCACTGCACTCCAGCCTGCGCAACAGTACAAGATCTTGTCTCAAAACACACACGCACACATACACATACACACACACACACACACAAAAGACTAGGCCTACTCAAGGTCAGGATCATCAATATCACTGTCTTGAATCTCCATATCTTGTCCCATTGGATGGTCTTCAGGGGCGATAACATTGTCCTCTTCCATGTCTTTTTCTGGATATCTCCTAAAGTACATCCCTGAGACTGCTTTGTGTGTGTGTTTTTTTATTTTTATTTTTATTTTATTTTTTTTTTTAGAGACAGGGTTTCACCATGTTAGCCAGGCTGGTCTTGAACTCCTGACCTCAGGTGATCCACTTGCCTCAGCTTCCCAAAGTGCTGGGATGATAGGTGTGAGCCACCACTCCTGGCCTGCCTGAGTTCGTTTTAAAGTTAGCTTTTTTAAAAAAAAAAGTAGGAGTAAGTGCACTATAAAATAACAATTAAAAATTACAGTTTAGTAAATAAATCATTAACATACTTGTTTCTTATTATCATTATCACATATTATGTACTGTACATAATTGTATATGCTATACTTTCACACAACTGGCAGTGCAGTAGGTTGTTTACACCAGCATCATCACAAACACAAGAGTAATGCTTTGTGTTAGGACGTTACCACGGCTACAATGTCATTAGGCAACAGGAATTTTTCAGTTCCACTATAATATTACAGTACCACTGTCACACATGCAGTCTGTCTTTGAACAAAACATTTTTATACATTATGTATATATTATATGCAGTATATGACTATATATAATTATTGTAGGTTTATGGGAGATAAAATCTTGTCATTTTTTATTTACTCTCTTCTTCATCTGAACTACTTCTGCCCACAGTGTACTTCATTAGAACTATCAGAGTAGTCTCCTAAAATCTTCATTCCATCTCTAATCCATTCTCCATGCTGCTGCCAGACGGTGACCCTGATTGTGTCACTCCCCCACTGAAGACACAATGATCATCACGGCAATGTCCAGAATCTTTAGTGAAGCTATTTTCTTCTAACCATGTCACTAAATACCACTGTGTTAGTTCCCATCTCTGTCCGTTTTGTAATTCCACATCTTCTACCCTTTTTCTCTTTCTCTACTCCCCATTCTATCCAACCACCTGGAGAACATACTCAAGGCTGAGTTTAAACATTTTTCTTTTATGAGAATTTCAATGATTCAATTAGAATTAGCCACTCCCTTTTCATAAATATATTGACATAGTATTGCGAACTGAATTGTGTTCCCCTGAAATTCACATGTTGAAGCCCTAACTCCCAGTATATTAGGAAGCGGGGTCTTTAGGAGGTAATTAGGTATAGATGAGGTCATGAGGGTAGGGCCTGAATAATGGGATTAGTGTTCTTATAAGATGAGGAGGAGACATCAGAGCTTACTCTCTCTGTCACGTGAGAATACAGTATAAGAAGGTAGCCAACTTCAAGCTGGGAAGAGGGCCCTCAATAAAAACCTGACCATGCTGGGACCCTGATATTAGATTTCCAGCCTCTAGAACTGAGTGAAATTTTTGTTGCTGTTGTTGTTCTTTAAGCCATCTAGTCAATGATATTTTGTTATAAAGCCCAAGCTGGAGATAAGTAGATAGATACATAGCTAGGTAGTTAAATAATACAGATAGCTACATAGATACTTAGATATAGAGATATAGAAAGAGATATATTAATAGATATGCTTATAGTATTCCCAGTGCCCAGGATACTCTAGAACATAGTTGTGAAGTGGTAAATACTGGTAGGTAGGTAGGTAGGTAAGTAGGTAGGTAGGTAGGTAGGTAGGGGAGAAGGGGGAAGAGGGGAAGGGGAGAGGGAGGGAGGGAGGGGGGAGCAAGGGAAGGAAGGAAGGAAGGAAGGGAAGTAAGAAGGGAGAAAATGAAGGAGGGAGTAGGTAAAGGGAGGAAAAAACAATAATTTATCTAAGGCTTAATAGCTATGTTATCTTGAAAGCTATAATGAAAAACATATTCATTTGACAGCATTATGTACAAAGATGCTTCTAATGATTTTGCTCTGTATATGTCAGTTCCTCAGAAAAGACTTACACATCTTAGAATGTGACAATTCTCTGATTTATAGCTTCTATAACAATAAAAACAGTATTATTATCCTTAGTATGTATCAGGTACTATATTATGTATTTTATAATGTGCCTCTTTAATCTTCAAAAAAAGCATGCTATTAGGTACTATTAGGTAGTAGTAGGTACTATTAGTATTACCACATTGATTAAAAATTTAAAACTGAAGTTTTCCCATAGCAAGTGATAAAAGAGATATAAAATCAGATGTTTTGCTTCCCAGCTTTATGCTCCTAAAATTTTGCTCTAAGTTCACCCACTTGATCACTTTGATTTCCAATCTTTCCTTGACTTTCCAGCTGAAAATGGTCCACTGCATTTCTATTTTCTGGGTGCCAAACTACTGTTCCTTCTGCCTTCCTCTGCCAACAAGTCACAATTACAACTATACTTCAAGTTGTGCTTTGGGAATTTGAAACATTTCTTTACTTTGAGCACACTCTTCAAAACATGTCATGTTTTGCACATCTAGCTAACACATATTTCCACAAAAGTCTAGACCAGAGAAGTCACATTCTGTCAAGCATCTCAATAGACTAAGGAATTAGGGCATGTGTTCATTTGAAGGAAGAACATAACATTCCATACATTAGTAATATGTGTAGATATTATGTATACAATGGGAATCGACAGATAGGAGAGAGAAATAAAGAATTTGTTGAAAGGATATCACGAATTTCTTCACTGATTCATTTATTCAACAAGCTTTTTCTGTATATTTGATAGCCGGTGCTAGGTGTTATGGATTATTAATGGGAAGATCAGAAAAAAGTATAAGGAAACCACAAGAGGCTAAGAAATCCAACCTATTCCTCCAGTCTTTCAGATGTCCCTGTATTTCATGCAGGTAGTACATGCTTAAGGCTACTGATGAATAGTTTGCTTCACAATATTATGTAGCAATAAAAACTACTTTTAAACTAAGTGAATCTCTATTCTGAATGACCTAGTGTGTTTTATTACTCATGTCAGAGTCTAGCTTTCTAAAATTCTTATATGTTTGGTTGAAAGCATTTTCAGTATTCCAGGATATTAAGAAGAGTGTATGCCATTTATACTATTTTAACACTTTAAATGGGAATATGGACTAATAATGACTTAATATCTCTTCAATATGATGGTATAATACAGTGGCCAACGTGTCACAATAATTCACAAAATCATTGCAAATCAAAAACTCAGATTCAGAAACGGTTAAAACAATCACTGTAAACAATGAATCAGAACATAGCAATGAATGCAGTAACTCTACTTTATATTAAAATATTATCAACTTCATTCTGAACAATGAGAAATATTATAGACTTGAAACAAAAAGAATAAAAAATATAAAGAGAGTTTACAGGCAAGTTACAAAAATAATTATAGGTTTAGAAATTCTCTATCTTGGGAAAGATTCTGTGAGCTGAAATTTTTCAATTGAAGAATCAAAGGTTGAAAAAATATTTATCTTTTTTCAAGTATGCAGTATTTAAAACAAAGGATGCAGCAACTATTTTCTAATTCCTAAATGACAGATTCAGCAGATATATAAATACATCCACAGCATTGGCCTTATTCTCCTTTTTATCAGCATAGAATTTTGTCCAAATCCAGTTTCTTTCTACTATATGATACATTCATAGACCAACTTCATGAGCTCAGCAGTGGAGGAAAAACAATGTTGAATATGACAGATGACTGCAAGGAAGCCACTTTGATGGGAGCAGCAGGGTTGAAGGCAGGATGGCAGAGTGATGCCAGGTCATGGAGAACTTATCACATCCAAGAAGCCCAAACTTGAGCAGCAAATGTAGTTTAGTAAATAAGTGGTTTCGCAAGGGTAAAGAGGACAGTGCACTCAACCAGAAAGATGGTTGTAGCTGTCCCACTTTGCTGTAATTGCAAAGTAGCAGTCCCAACAGCTGATGCTGGACTTCCAACAGAGTTAATTTAAAATACAAAGTACTTTTAAAATTTTAAATCTTTGTCAACATTTAGAAATTAGAAATAAAGATGCTAAAATTTCTGCCTTCTTTCAAGATTCTGACTACTTGATAATATTGTCTATCGATTTCTTGCCATTCTGAAAAGACAACCAGCATCTATCTTTTACAAATTGGGGATAAACTAAATCTAACGGCTCTATTCTGACAGGTGGCTCTCTAATCTCTCCTGCCTGGCACCTGAGGGCGTTTGAGTTTGTAATTTATATTTAGAATCTATTAGATTTGCCTTACATTTTAGAAGGAACAGCTTTGACACTGATATTTTTAAATCATTTAATTGTTTCAGCAAGGGAGAGTTATTTGCATTTGCTTATTATGATGATCAAAAGATAATACGATAGGATTTTGAATGACTGCTATTTTCATTTCTTCAATTAGAAAAAATAAAGCATTTAAAAAACTCAGAATAATGGTCACCTGTGGAGAAAGAGGAACGGGAAAGGGATGAAAGGTAAGTTTTAAGTTATATGTTATGATATTTATTACATTAAGTCAAGCATATGTGAGACAATTTTATATCAATTTAATTTGCTGATTTGGTACGCAAGAGACATTTTATTATTTTTTACTTTAAAAAATATTTCAAAACGTGATAAATGGATATACAGATAGATAGAGATAGGTAGGTATATAGAATTCTGAAAATATATTTCTAAACTCCCTTAATATATTATCTCTCAGTGGAAAAATGCTCAGCTGGAATTAGTGAAATCATTGTGTGTTTTATCAACAATTACATGTTCAAATACTTAGAAATGCTTTCAATTGATTTTTTGATTTTAAAGTGATTTTATTTGTATTTTATTTTTAACTGACAAAATAATTATATATACATATATTTATGGGGTACAATGTGATGTTTTGATACATGCACACATTGGGGAATGATTAAATCATGGTAATTAACATATCCCACATTCATCACATACTTACTTTTTATGGTGAGAACATTTAAAATTTACTCTTTTAATAATATGAAATACATAATACATTATTATTAACTATGTAGTGACCATGCTGTGCAGATTACTATTGCATGCTGTGCAGTGGATCATCTAATATAACCCAGCAATCCTACTTCTTGGTGTACATCTAAAGGAATTGAAATCAGTATGTTGAAGAGATATCTGCACTCCCATGGTGATTGTAGCATTATTTATGAGGGTCAAAATATGGAATAAACCTAAGTGTCAATGGATGAATGGAAAAAGAAAACGTGATTTTATATATATATATATAAAACCATATGATGATATGATGTCACTTAAATGTGGAATCTTAGTCAAACTCATAGAAGTAGAGAGTGGAATGGTGATTACTAGGGTCTGAGGAGGCAGGTGGGAAGAACAGAGAAAATGGAAATCATGATCAAAGAGCACAAAGTTTTAGTTTCACTTGATTTTTTACAATCTACAAAAGAAGTATCATTTTATATTTGTAACAAGTTAGCAAATACATTTGGTTGTTTTTGTTCTTTGTTTTTTTGAGACAGGGTCTCATTCTGTCATCCATGCTGGAGTGCAGCAGGGTGATGATGGCTCACTGCAGCCTCAGTCTCTCAGGCTCTGATCTCCCTCTCTGGCTCAAGCAATCCTCCCACCTCAGCCTCCTAGGTAGCTGGGACTAGAGACACATGCCACCGTGCCGACTAATTTTTTTATCTTTTGTAGAGAAGGGGGTCACACTATGTTGCCCAGGCTAGTCTTGATCTCCTGGGCTCAAGCCATCCTCCTATCTCAGCCTCACAAAGTGCTGAGATTACAGGCCTGAGCCACTGCGACTGGTCAAAAACATCTTATTTTTTTTAATGTCCTTTCTGATACATAGCCGTGAATTTTATTTTCTGGAATTCAAATATTTACAAAAACTATAGCTTCTTATATTTAGGAATTCATTCAAATACCACACTATTTTCTTTTTTAAAAATTTAAAATCTTCAGTAGCAGCAAACCCTCCCATGCTTCTCTTAAGTTTGTCATCAAGGCCATGTTCCCTGACTTTTGATGGTCTAATATTATGTCCATCACGTATACTTTATTTCAATCAGTGGTTTAGTGATTAAAACATTTCTAAATAACTGAAGTCCAATTTAAAGCTTACTTCAAATATTATTGGACTTACTTTTCTTAATTTTAACTCTTATTCCAGATATTAAGGATAATTTTAAATAACTTACCCTAGATATATATATCAAGAGAGAGATGTTTAATCTAAAACTCTGAGCTCAGAGAACAACTAATTTCAGGTTTGGAATTCATCCTGATCAAATATATCTTTTGAGGTCAATTTGCGATTCCAGACTAAGAGAAAAGGAACACAAAATAAAAACCATGAATTATCATTTAAGCTATGAGGACCCCAGAAGAAAGTGAACACTCTCCAATATATTTCATATATTTTAAAGATATATATATATATATATATATATCTTTAAAAATCAGCTTTTACCAAGTATATAATGGGAAAAGGTACTGGACTTGAGTCCCAAGAGGTAGACTTTAACCCTACCTCTCTCACTGACTATGGGACCATCGTTATTGGAAAGTTGCTGGATCACAGTCACTGAGTCACTTTACGTCTGTTTCCTCATTGATTAAATGAAGTTCCTAACATCTACCTACATGTTTGGCATGTGCTAGGCATTTACCAAATGTTTAGGGAATCTAAATCTATTCAAAAGGAAGCTACTTGTGAGACTCAAGGAAAACCATGAGAAGCCCAAGCCTGTAACAAATGTTCTCCAGTAAATAATTCACAAACCATGGGAAAAGATTATTAAAGACTTACCATAAATTTTCCCAATATCCAGAGTCAGTCTCTTCATTTGAATTAATAAGTAGCATCAAGTTAATAGGAAAAGTTGTTTGGTTTTTAATTAAAATTCAACACCAATAAGCAAAACAATCTGTGGAGATAAAAAATTATAGCACATTTAAATTTTCTTATTCCTCGTTATGGTGAAAAGCATACCCCCTCCAAAAATAATTATCACACAGATCTATTTTAGAAAAGATACTGAGAAGAAATATGAAAAAATTTAAAGTATAATGTTTCAAGTCAGAGTTATGCAGGAAGCCTGAACAATTTTGCAAAATATTTTACAAGGAGATCTAGGGCAATATCAAGAGTAGGAGAGACATACAAGTAAGTAGGGAGGAAAAAAGGAGAGAGGGTGAAGTTCAGGAAAATAATAGACCAAACATCTAAAACCCCAAGAGCTGTAATATGGTAAACAAAGACAAGTATGCTGATGCTATATGATGGCATCTTTCTAAAATATTGAAATGTAACTTAGGATATAATTAATTCATTCACACATTCATTCATTCAACAAATAGTTCTTGATTACTTAATATAGTTCAGGCACTATTCTAGACACTTGGCACACAGGGATATGGGAAGTGTCTTGGGCAGTGAGTATTAAAATTGGCATCAGGCCTAGGGAGAGAGGCTGGGAAATCAAGAACTTATGAACTTGAAGCTAAAAGTAGCAGCATCTTCAAAGCCAAATTACTAAGAGCTCTAGTATCCTCTGTATTCCTCAGTATGGTTGTGTTCTGGGATATTCCAAGTGACATTTACCTATATTTGAACATATTTTAAAGTAGAAACAGACCTCCTTGTAGTTAGTAAAGTGATAGAATTAGGGAGTAATCAATGAGAAATCCCAAGAGAAGGTAAGTCATAGATTCAGGTTCTATACTTCATGATCCAGCTATCAGGACCCCACACCCCCACTTCTATACCCCATCAAGCACATTCTTCTTCCCGGTCCATTTCCTTCAGATATGCTCTCCTTTGATCATACAAATAATTGATTTATACAATTGTTTATTTTGTAGAAAATTCATTATTTTCTGTTTTTCAGGCTTAATTTTTCACTAGTTAACTCTTTAATATTTCTCCTTGAATATAAAACCAATCAACTTGCTTTAACTTTTACAGCCCTCTGAGGGGAACCACAGAGTTTTGAGAGCCCACAATTCGTCACCTACAATAAGCTTATCTATGTGTCACTGACTCATGTATTTCCCAGAATTTCATGAAGCCTTCTTGCAGCAATCAACAAATAACTAATTCATATTAGTTCTATCTCCTACTTTTGGAAGTATCCTACATTTGTTTCTATCTCCTTCTGATTATTTCTGTTTTCCTACTAGTTTTTTTCTCCATCTGTTCTAAGAATATCTTTCTTGTGACCATTTTTTAAAGAATTATAAAAAGGAGGGTGCTGAAAATGAAATCTTGGCATTAGATTTCATTCTCAGCACACTTCTTTTTGTAATCTGCACTTCCACACACTCTCATAGTATGATAGCCTCAACAAACCTCTACTTGCTGATGACTTCCCATTTTTGAGAAAATATACAAGATGAGTCTAGAGCATCCTGGGGTACCAGAAAGTAAAGGAGGGGACATGTGAAAAAGACAAAGAAGCTATACTGCAAGAACATCCAGTGGCTAAAGCTAAAGCAATTATAGCAGTAAAATAATGTAAAATAAAATATTATATTGCAAAGTATAAAATATTTTATCCATGTGTCCATGCTCATACATATAAATGAGTAAATAAATAAGGAAAATATAATTCAATTGGTATATTTGGAGCAAAAACAGATCCCTGGGTGTCCCCTAATGATTGGAATTGGATCAGTGGTATGAAAGTCTATTACCAACAACTGGGCAAACTAATGGATTCTAAAACTTTCAGGATGGTCTCTGACATCACCCCGGGTCCATTTTCCCTACCTATTTGTCCTCTAGGATAAAGAGATCGGTACGTAATTTAACTTAAGAAGAAGAAAGCCCAGCCCTGATTCAAGAATTAAAATGCAAACTATGCTAGAATCTGGATTTCTTCTCTCCTCTGGCTTCTTCATGTTGTTTTACAAGAGACCTGAAAAATAGGGAGAATCCTACCTGCCATCGTTGAGATATTCTCATCTCATTCTCAATGATAGATGAAATACTGCTAAAGCCAGAGAACTCCTCAACCAAGAGGCTCGTGAAATTGGACACTGGTCGTTTGGAATAGAGCTGCATTAAAGATAATACTGGACTCCTAAGGAGCAATGTGTGCTCTTTCAGGGTAAGGACTTTGGACTTTGAACATCCTTGCAAGCCTCTCTGAGATTCTTTAAATATTACTAAGAGTATCTGGGAAGCAGACAAAGAGAATTAACTTCCTTGTTTATAAATATGTGAAAAAAGAGGACTTCTCACCTTTGGTGAGCTGCCTTGAGTATGCCTAATACTTCACTTGACAATTTCTGAATTAGAAGCCTCTATTCCTAAGTGCTTAGTAATTAGATACAAACTGATGAAGGAATTAGTATGTAAAAAAAAAATTGCATATGCTACTATTTACTGTCAAAATGGTTATTACATTCATTTCCCCAGACTATTACAAACACTGAAGAGAATTTTCAGCCCAAAATATGTATTGTTTAAAATCTGAGCTCAGCTTTACAATTGAATTCTAAAGCTAAACTTATGAAGCTTGAACCCACCAACTATAAGAAATTTTGGTTGACTCTCCACAGAAGCAGCTGACAAAATGGTCTCAGTGATTAACCCACTCTGCTTTAAAACTGGCTGACTTGGCTGATAAAATGGGATCTTCAAAAGGTATCTGGGTCAGAAGTCACATATTGTTTAATTATGGCGTATGACTTTACACCTGTGTCTGGTAGCAGCAAATCAACATGATTTGCTGCCATAAACAATGCAATGGGAATAACACCTCAAATTACCTGGATGATTTACTAGTTAGACTAAAAGCTTTTAACAGTCATGGCCTTATGTGCTAACCACTCTACACATCAGCTCCTAATTGTAAACAAGAAAATTGTGTCTGTGAGTTAAGAAAAGCCACTGTAATTAAGCAATTCTTCTGTAGAGGAAAAATTAAAAGATACATTCTAGGATGACTTTTGTACTTTACCTGATCACAAGAATCACCTAGGACTCTTATTTAAAATAGAGATTCCCTTAGAAAATCTCCTGACAGGCTGCTTGGGTTGGGACCAGGATTCTATATTTTTAGCAAGTGTCCCAGGTGATTTTATGATGAAAAAAGTTTGAAAAATACTTCTCGAGTATACTGTCTATTTTTCTATTAATTTCTCAAATTGCTAATTTTTAATTTCTCTACCTCTTCATGTTTCTCACACTACCCTGGTTCACTAGGCTGAACACCTAGGACCTCCACTGTAGTTTATGCCTGAAGCTCCTGGCATTTTGAAAGACCAAAATAACCTCCAAACTAATAATCCTCTCTCTAGGCTCTCTTGCAGATGCCAGACTAATCTTCCAAAAATACTTCTATAATTATGTTAATCCCTTGATAAAGAAAATATTTAAGAATACAGCCAGTAAGAGTGCAGGCTTTGGGGTAGATTTCCTGAGTTTGAATCTTAGTTTCACCATTGACTTGCTAGTGCTACAAGGATAGCAAGATATTTAACCTCTCAGAGTTCTACTCCTACTCTCTTCACCTGTAAAATGCAAAGAGCAGTGGTGCACAACCCTTAAAACTGCACTGCTGATTACATGAAATAATCTATGAGTGTTGCCCCAGGTTCTGACACAGACTAAGTAGTCAATAAATATAAGCTATTATTATTATGTAGGGATACAATAGCTTGCTCTTTTTCTTATTCCTTATGTGTGATTCCCTAGTCAGTCAGAGGCACCTGCTTTGCCTTCATGAAATCAGAATTATAAAGCAGGAATAAAAATTAAAAGAAACTGCTAGTGATCAATTATTGTTCTCGTTGCTGTTTATTTGACTTAAAATAAACTCTCGCATGTGCATGGTGGCTCATGCCTGTAATCCCAGCACTTTGGGATGCTGAGGCGGGCGATCAAGAGGTCAGGCGATCAAGACCATCCTGGCTAACATGGTGAAACCCGGTCTCTACTAAAAATACAAAAACTTAGCCCGGCATGGTGGTGGGCGCCTGTAGTCCCAGCTACTCGGGAGGCTGAGGCAGGAGAATGGCATGAACCCGGGAGGCAGAACTTGCAGTGAGCCGAGATCGCGCCACTGCACTCCAGTCTGGGCAACAGAGCCAGACTCCATCTCAAAAAAACAAAACAAAACAAAACAGACTCTTGACCAGGTGCAGTGGCTCACATCTGTAATCCCAGCACTTTGAGAGGCCGAGGCAGGAGGATCACTTGTGCCCAGGAGTTTTAGGCCAGCCCTGGCAACACAGTTAGACTCTATCTCTACAAAAATAAAAAATAAAATTATAATTATAAAATAGATTCTTGAACCCACGTAAAAAACAAAAATAATGTTCTTCTCAATGTGCAGGAACCAAGATTATTGAGGAAAGAAAAGACTCCTGAGAATCAGAAAGGAAGATCTTGAAAGAATGAGAGCACAGAGTTCAATGTCATAAAAATAGATTTTAAAAAGACTGGAGGGAAACCCTGACTATCCTACTCAGGCAAGGATATATGAGAATCAACTGGACTTAGGGGAAAGGAGAATTCAATGGAATAGGAATTTGTAGGGGATCTGTGGAGCTTGAATGAGATGCCAAAGACAAGACGTGGGGACTCCAGGGAGGGCAGTGGAGTCACAGCTATAGCCTGCCAAGCATTGTCAGACCAGCAATAGGGTTAGGCAGGAGGGAGCCAGGCAAGCCAACTGTACAGCCATCCCTATGATAAGGAGCCCTGCTAGCTGTGCCTTTGTAGCTGCCTGGTGGGGGCCTTCTATCAGCAGCAGTCGGCCTGTCTCCCACAGAACTGTTGGTCGAAATATCCTCCCACAGCTAGGAATTTGCGGGGCTTCATCCAAACTCTCCTGTGTAGACTAACATTTTTCAACAGTCTATAACATTCATAAGCTTTCCAAAACAAAGGGTTGAGTCCTTGGAGAAGGGGTATAATAGAAAAGAAATACTAAACAATTATGCTTGAGCTAACAATAGTAAAACCTACACTAATTACATTTTATTATTACGACAATTGTTATTGCCTCTTATGCCCTGTCTAGCCCAAGGCCTCCATAATCAGGATTCTAGGGTCAACTATTTTATATTACTTCCCTCTCCTCTCAGCGTAAGTTATCCAACCAAATCCAATCATTCTTGTAATGTCTGTACACCAGACTAATGCCAATTGATGTCTCTCATTTTAATTACATGATTTCTGCTATTGCTTCTTTGTCTATTCAAAACCTACTCATTTTCAATGTCCTGCTTAAATCCAATTTTCTCCACAAATTTTCTAGAACCAGTCCAATCAATTCACCCATCTCAAAGTCACTATTATTCTTATTTAAGTCCCTAAGTATATATTGCCTTATATCAGTCCCTCTTTGTATCTTTGTATTTTGTGCATTTTTCTCACCTCTTCAAATAGATTAGAGATTCATAGTTGTTAAAGACTTATTTTTCCTGTGTATGCCACACAATGCAATTCCAAATTTTGAGTCATATTGTAGGTGCCAAATAAATATCTGATCACTGAGAAGATGTTCTAAACATTGTAGGTCCATAAACCATGTGAAATATTTACCTATACATTTCAAAACTGATGTACAAAATTATATCAACATACTTTTGATGAGAACTAGAAGGTACAAATGCTAAATTTTATGAAGGAAAGAATCTGTAAATCCAATATATTTCTGTGTTTCGTATCAAAATGTGTTACATATGTTTTATAGGCAAAAATCAGCAGAGGTGTTTAAAAAGAAGTTAAAAGCATTTTCTGACCTACAAAACTCCCTACTAGCCTGTTATTCTAACCCATCCTTTATTCTATTATTGGTACAACAGAGTCTTTAACATACTAAACTTTTCACAAAATATTAAGAAAATTAACATAAAAATACTAATAAAATAAGATTTAGTAATATATGCTACCAATGTGTCTTCCAGGGTTAATATCTGATTCCATTTACATATTAGACATACCTTTGTGGGTAAGTCAACGACCAGGGAAACAAAGGAAACCTTAATCCAGTTCTTCTTTCAGAGGTTTTATTTTTATTTTCCTACTTCTGAACAAAGATAAACTTTTCTAGAGTTCCTCTGCAAACTCCATCTCATTTTCCCTTCTTCATATCCCCAAATATGAAGAGGAAAATGAATGTGGTAGTGGTAATTGTAGTTGCTCTGTGTTGCGGATTTGATTCCAGGGTGCCCATTCTCACCTGTCCTGGTTGTCCAAGTTTACCTAATTCTAATGGTAAGATTGTTGCCACTGGTCAGCAGTATGGAATATTTTAGTAATGTCAATCTCTTTAAATTTACCCAAATCAACTGCATATAGTTTTATCAAAGAAAATCAGGCAAGCTTATGTAATCTGTTTATATGTGTTGTAATGTCAGAATACCTTATAAGAGGGTAGACTTTCAATGATAGAGAACTTTGTTTCAACTGTACTTTGATCATAGTCGTGTCAAAACGCAAACACACACACTGTGGCAGCCATGGAGATGTGCTACATATATCTGTCTTCAAGAAAAAAACTTGTTTTTCAGCTTCAAGAAATGCAGTTACATACAGCTCCCAGATGTTACTGCCTTCAGTGTCTACCTCAGCTTTCCAGCAGAGGCCACACTCTTCCCCTACATCCCCCAGCCAGTGATTGAGTGTGCTGCAGGTACCAGGACCTACTCATTTCTGCCCAATGTCAGACTCCCAGAAGGCCTCTTTGATCTAGAGCCCCCTGTTGGTTTGTCGGATACTGACTTGCATCTGCATCACAGCCTGAGGCTCTTCCTGCCCTATCTCGCTCCCCTTCCTCTGGTTTCCTTTGCAGGTGTAAGATTGACTTCCTCCTCCCTTTGTCTTTCATGGGCATAACCTCCAATAATCTTCTTGGACTGCTAATTGTCTCTCAGCATCTTCTCCTTCAGAGGACCCCAACTGATGCACACACCAGTATTTAACATTTTACCTTATAGTACTTGAGTTAAAAATGTGTGTATAATATTTTTACACACACATATTTACACATAGTCTCATGTACAGCGTGAAGCAAAATGAGTACTTTTTGGTTTTTAGGGCTATCTAACTCATCTCAACCTTTATGTAAGTTACTCCTAAATTTATGACGCTTTTATTAGGAAAGAAATTATGTCACCTCAACAGAAACTAGATCATAGTGTTCAGATCTGGATAAAGGAAACACAATAAGCAAATACCTTGCATTATACAGAAGGTCTGCAGAGTGTTATTTCTTGTAATCACTAGCTATTTTTTAGGTTTTTGTTGTTGTGTTTTTGTTTTTACTTTGTAGGTAAATATGATGCAGTAGATTTTCATTAGGTTCATAATAAAAAAAATATATTTATTCCCACAGGTCCCTACTGAGAAAATTATTCTTTTTGCTCTGAGCTATAGCCATTGTTATTATGAGAAAACTGAAATATACAATATTAAGACAGTTCTGTTCTTCATAAATAGCAATTATTAAAAATGACACAGGAGAATTATGCACTGAACAGAGATCTTGATTAGAAACAGCTATTTTAAATAGAGTGATCAAACTAGATATTTTAAATAGGATGATCAGGGTAGGTGATCAGGAGAAACGTAGTCAAATGAATGTTGTCCTTCAAAGCAGTCATTTTGGGAAAGTATAAGTCATTCTGATGAAGTAATTTTTGATGAGATAGTTTTGTATGTCACTTTGGGAATTATCATTTAGTTTACAAAATGTTCAAGACGACAAGTAACATTACTATATATTTACACATTTTTTAAAAAATCCTCAATTATCTGCTATTCTCAAATATCTGTTATCATAACCCTTTTTTTTGGAGTAGTTCCTAAGTAGTTTCAAAAATGAAATACCCCTTCAAAGAGTGAAGATATGCCACATTGGAAGACATGTTTAAAATACACAGTTTCCAAAACAAACCTTAGAAGAGGAATTTCAGAAGTTTCAAACAATGGCAAAATCACTTAAATGAGTTAATACTTCCCAATTATCAAGTTTGAAGGGACAACCTGTATGGTTTTTTCCTCTGCTAACATTTAATCTTCTTACCTCTTAGTGATGAACCATTTATTTTCAGACTCCACTCCAAATATTTAGAGCACAATTTTTCCAAAATACTGTTATTCAGAAGATGTCTAAGCCCTTGAATTTACAAACAACAGTCTATGAATCTGTGCCAAATTTGGTCCTTTCTTAGAAGTAACATTATTTTGGTCACAGCTGTGCTCAAGCCTGTAATCCCAGCACTTGGGGGAGGCTGAGCCTATGATCGAGGTCAGGAGATCGAGACCATCCTGGCTAACACGTGAAACCTGCTCTACTAAAAAATAAAAAAAAAATTAGGCCGGGCTGCAGGTGGCTGGCTCTGTAGTCCCAGCTACTCGGGAGGCTGAGGCAGAGGAGAATGCATGGAACCCGGGAGGCTTGAGCTTGCAGTGAGCTGAGATCCCGCCACTGCACTCCAGGCCCGGGCTACAGAGCCAAACCCGTCTCAAAAAAAAAAAAAAAAAAAAAAAAAAAGAAGTAACATTATTTTAAGATTCCCTCTATCATTGGGCTAACACAGGATTAGATTGTCAAATCAGACTAACATGAATCAGAGACTTTCACTAGTATCACAATCTACTAAGTAATTTCAAATAAAAGGATCAGACAACAGAGAAAGGACTGGGATGTCAAGAATGGCTCCTGAAGCCCTTCTTTGTTGGGTCTGGAATGCCCTTCGTGTTAAGAAGGGATGAGGTCTCTAAGGGAGGCTCAGAGGATTTCATAGCTTAAGAGACATTCTCTAAGCCTGAAGCTCATCTTCCTAGTTTTGTTTGCCATAGGTAATGCTTAGCCTGACATAATACTGAGGGCATTTTAGAGATAAGGCTTTTCCTTCTACCAAATATCATCAATCTTTTTTCCCTAGAGTCTAGTCCGTGAAAAGAAGCTCCCTTAACTCCTATCTTCCTGATTACTTAGCATAATGTTAAGAGAGGGAAGAAAAAAAGAAAAGAAAACTCTTGAAATACAGTCTTCCCATGGTGTTACCAGATCTTGAGGTATGTGATGGTTAAAAAAAAAAAAAAAAAAAAGTTGATACACATCAATTAACCAAAGATGGTAGGAGAAATTCCCAGATTACCAGTGGTCTGCAAATAAAAATCACCAATTGAGTACATAAGCCAATAATGTGTTACATTAATCTATGACAGACTGTGGTTCATCAATAAAAGTCGTATAATATGTCTGATGTCACATGTGTCACTAAAAAAACTTTTTATATAAATGTTTACCTTATAGCTATACTTGATATTAATAAGAAATAGGAAGTTATTTATCTCTATTGAAATTCAGAAATTTCTTGTAATGACTTGTTCCTATAAGGTCTGTTCAGACAACACCCAAAATTGTTCTTTTCTCTGACTTTATTTCACTTATTCTATTCTTGGCCACATGTACCTCAAAAGCATCTTTGCTGCCTGTTTCCCTCTGCATAAACTGCTCTTTCCTCTGAACATGTACAGACACTCCTCGGGCATTTTTCAGATGGAATTTTCTCGATGGACCTACTTTATCATATTTCTAAAATAGTAACCCATTCCTATTCTCAATTTCCTCTAATTTAACTTTGCTTTACATTTTGTGCATTGTACCTTAATACCTCTATTATATCTTAAATTAACTCACTCATTTTATTTTGCTCATCAATAGAATATATACATCAATATATATATATATATATCAGACACTTGAGACAGTTCCTGGTACAATAGGCAATCAATAAATACTTCTTTCAATGAATATCATGTCTGAAGACAACAATAATACAATAAACACAGAGATGAAAAGAAGCACTGAAGAATTTTGAATCTAGTTGAACAAATATAAGAACATGAAATGTCTAGTAATTAACTAAACTTAAACAGCAGTTTAAAATCATATAGAAGAGGGCCGACGTCATGTTCAATGCATTGATCTCAATCTGTTTGTGATAAAATAAGGCAGCTTAGAATGAAAAGTAATACGTGAAGCCATGTGAGTGTTTTGGCTTGTCTCTAAATCCAAGCTCTACCAATTTTATCTAGATGAATTGACTGGGCCTCTTTGATTTATCTTATCTCACAATTTATTCATAAAATAGGACAATACCTGTTTTACAGGTTTTTGGGGCTGCTCAGATTAGATAGTTCATATAAAGCATTGATCCCATCAAATGATTTAATAAAATGGTGACATTACAAGATTTTGGAAAGAAATACAGAGCGAAAAGATTCCCCACTATCTAATGTCAACATTTTATAGACTTATTTATGAAGAGTTGTAACTCCTTTATTTTGTTCATAAATAATCTCTCCACAAAACAGAAACTCAACTACATTTAGAATTTAAATTAGTCCCATACCATAACTTAAAAAGGTCATGTATTTCTATTAATATTTTTATTAATAAAAAATATTTAATATCCCATATAGCCACCTCTTCTGTTTCTAACAGGCAAAATGTATGACTTACATATCCTTGTCACAAATGCTAAGGATATCCCTTATTTCATGCAGACACAGTTTCTGGGCAATGTCCTTGTCATCACGTAATTTAATGGCCTTTGATAACCTGCTCCCCTTTTGAACTCTATGGTTGGCTCTTGGTTTGTGCCTCTACTTCATTGACCACTGACCCTTGAGTGTTTACCATCTACCATCCATCCTCCTAGCCTGGAATTTTCCCACCTGCCTCATATGGGTCACCTAACTCACCAGAAGCTTCCTAATACAAAATGACACAACACACGGAGAGTTAACTGGTACTCACTCTATCAGACTGTACACCACTGTCCTCTTTTCAAAGTGAGTTTGTTATACCCTTCTTGGTACAAAGTAAGCTAACCATATATAATTTATACCCAGTTTGTCTAAAAAATGCCAAGGTTTTCTGATCTGGCCCAGTATGATTTCTTTACTCTCAAAAATGCTGCATTCTGGATAAGCATATTGGATTGTCACCCAATAAATATGAGCAGTAAAGGTCCTTTTCTTTCTTGCTATCCCACTTATTTATCTAAAATACCTGTGCCCGGCACCTCACTCCTTTGAAAGACAAAAGCAGAGAAAGAAATTAAGATGCAAAGCTGGGCTGCTTAACTTGCCTCCCTGAGGTCCTCCTCCTCTTCTCCTCCTCTTTCCAGACTCCACCCTAGCTGAGCTTTTATGATAAACAGAAATATTTCTTCCACATTTCAGAAGACATCTATGAGCTAAGTCCTTCAGGCTGGATTGTTGGTATAATAATGAAGTAGGTAAACAAATGTTGCTGAATTCTTCTGTAAATAATAGCCCAGCAAAGTCTGTACTATTGCATAATCTTGTTTTTTGCATGTGAAAAAGCTAACATTTGGCTGTATGCCTTTGCTTTGCCAGGGCTTACTCTGCCTAATAATATCATTCCAGGGCTAAGACTATAATACCTAAGTTACCTAATCTAAAGAGTCTCTTTATTAATTTCCTCTTAATGACTTTTTCTATCTTTAGATCATCCAACTGAGATCTCTTTCAAAGACATTAACTTCACTACTTAAACCTAAAGGTAAGAGAAAGAGTGTTCCTACATTATAAAGTGAATATGTGATATCGGAAAGATGAAACCAGAACTCAACAGGAGTAAAAATCATAAAGAAAAACAACAGTTTGTCTCCAGATTGCTTCCACCTTTCTGGTCAGCATCTTTCCTCCCCACTGAGGCATGTTCATTTCAAATGTCCTCACCATTCCCTCAGACAGGTTATTCTTTCCTAAGCCAAGTATTTGCTCTTGAAAATATTGTTGGGTCTCCATTTTATCTTTTAATAATATCTGCTCCCCAAAAGAAATAACTGGGGTAAATCTAACAAAATAACATAGTCTTTCATGTACAGCATAATTAAATGTCAAGAGAAATATATAATTTTAATAAAGACAACATGGGATTTTAGAAATTTATTTTTAAAAATCTGGTTTCAGAAAATTGTTTTGCAAATGTAGTCCACTGAGTAATCTTTCTAAAAAGGCAGAAACCTTAGGCCTTTGTCATTTCTGTAAAAGGATTATATCTGCATAACACCTTCATTAAATCATGCAACGTAACACACACACATACACACAGTTACACATAAATTACATACTCCCACGCTAATCACAAAAAGGGAGCTGAGTTCCATGTGCCAAGCATTGTGATTACATTACTAATAGATCTAGATATAAGCCCAAACAATAAGAAATTAATAATTACTGGCTGGAAAAGGTGGCTTACTGTAATCCCAGCACTTGGGAGGCCGCAGGCTGGTGGATCAAGGTCAGGAGTTGCGACCAGCCTGGCCAAGATGGTGAAACTCCGGCTCTACTACAAAACCAAAAATTAGCCGGCATGGCAGGTTCATCGCCGCCTGTAGTCCCAGCTACCGGGAGGCTGAGGCAGAGAATCCCTTAACCCGGGAGGCAGAGGAAGGTTGCAGTGAGCCAAGATCGCACCACTGCACTCTAGCCTGGGTGACAGAGTGAGACTCCATCCTCCTCAAAAAAAAAAAAAAAAGAAATTAATAATTACTAACATTTTCCAGAAACACTTAACATGCTTAGCATGGTCATATGATATAATTTTATGAGGTGATGCCATTGCATTTTTATCACAAATCTACGGATAGATACCACTGCTATTTATATACTAACAAATGAGGATAAAAAGACTGACAGAAGTTAAATAACTAGCTCAGGATCACACAGCTAATAAGCCACCCACCCAGGATTTAAAACCTGTATTTCTGGTTTCAAGAGCCTGTACTCCCACCACTAAACCATACTGCTTCCCAGAAAGGGAAAAAAAGAATAAGCAGTCAGTCTAGAGACAAATATCATGCAGGGCTAGGAATGCACAGCAGGTAACACACAACCAAGATTCTGAAAGAACTTTCAGGTGAGGAAGCAAGCCTAACATAGCAGTGAAGCCAAATTCTTTCAGCAATTCAGCCTCAGCTCTCCTGTTCTTAGAGTCCAAGCCCCAGGTCATTGGTAATGAGAGAATATTGTGGTAGACATTGTGCTTTAGCCAACTCAGAAGTCATTTCCAACTGCCTTAATCCATTGCTGCCCACTTAGACCAGAAAGCTGACATTTTCCCAGACTACAGTCATGGGTAGCCATGTGACAGAGTTCTGACCTTAGAGCCATAGGTTGAAAAGCAAATACCAGTTCTTATAGTTTCCAGGAAAAAATGTATTTCTTGGCTGGCCGTGGCTTCTCTGTAATCCCAGTAGCTTGGGAGGCTGACAGGCGGATCATTTTAGGGCCAGGAGATCGAAAGACCATCCTGGGCTAAATTTCACGTGAAACCCCGCCTCTCTACTTAAGAAATACAAAACTAGGGGCCGGGCGAGGAAGGGCGCCTGTAGTCCCAGCTACTCGAGGCTGAGGCCGGAGAATGGCGTGAACCCGGGAGGCGGAGCTTGCAGAGCTGGAGATCCCGCCACTGCACTCCAGCCTGGGCGACAGAGCCGGTGACCGGCTCAAAAAAAAAAAAAAAAAAAAAAAAATGTATTTCTTGACCAAAAAAAAAAACAGAAAATGGCACATTTCCTAGCTCCCTCCAGCCTTAAACATGTGCATAAAGCCAGGAATTGCAGCAGCCACCTTAAGCCTATGAAATGATAAACTTAAAACTAAAAATTACAAGATGAGGATGGTGGAGCAGACATACAGCAAGGATATGGATTCTGGATGACACCAGAGGGAGGCTAATACCACCCACCTCACCTGCCTAGAGAGTTGTTATGTGAGAAAAAATAAACTACATTTTATTAAGCCTGTTTCTAGCTGAATATATTCCTAACAGGCATAGTCCTTAACAAATTGGATCAATCTTTATTTCATTTTGTCAGTCTAGGAACAACGGAGTTTCACATAAATGATTAATAGATTATTTATTATATCTGCTGCCCTCTTTTTTCCACTGGGTAGAGCATTTTGTGAGATTAAAGATATGTCAGTAAGCACAGAAAAACTTTTGGCACTTATGGATTCTCTATTTTTTAATAAGTCAATCTTAGACATATTTTATGGACCTATTTGTACTTCTTCTCCCACAAAGCCTTTCGATTTTTTTCCCCCATCATTTTAAAATTGTGAAAATCAAACAGGTTTATGCCACATTTCAAAATAAAAAGTAAGGAGTAGGTCTTTTCTTTGAAACCAAAAATAACTGAAGATGTCATGTTAAAAATTCCAGATACTTAGGTCACCATGATGATTCAGTTGTTCTAGTATATAAACTATCTCATTATTACTTGCAAATATTAAGCATCTACTATGCGTTCATCCTTGGGCTAAGTCATAAATGTAATAAAAAAGATTTACAGTCTGTAAAATGATTTTGCTATTTTGTGGCCTGTTCATGTATGTTACGTTGTCTCATGTTAGATGGTGTGGATTTCCGGAACAAAGGTTCTAAAACATCAGGAACCATAGGAGTCATTGAAGGCACTTATTAAGGATGCAGGTTTCTCGCCTCACTCTCTAAATTCTGATTCAGTGAGTCTGTGGTAGAATCTAGTAATCTGCTTATATAATAAGCACCCTGAGAAATTATAATGGAATCAGATCAACAGGATATATCATTTGAACAACTGTTCTGAAGAGCAAAACAATCTTTCCAGTTCTCTTTGCCTAGGATGATCACTGATTCTTGGTTTACCAATTGCTGATGAAAAGTGATGTAGGATTTATATTAGGTTGGTGCAAAAGTAATTGCAGTCTTTGCATAGCTTAAAAAAAAATGGCAAACACTGCAATTACTTTTGCACTAACCTAATACATATAATTTTAAATAAATGAAAATATGATGTACAGCCATCCCTCAGTATCCATGGGGGATTGGCTCCAGGACCTCTGGAGGATTCCAAATTTCACAGGCACTCAAGTCTCTTACATAAAATGGCTGAATATTTGCATATAGCCTATGCACATCCTCTCATATACTTTATCTCATCTCTAGATTACTTGTAATACTTGAGACAATGTAAGTACTATGTAAATAGCTGTTACACGATATTGTTTCAGGAATAATAAAAAAAAGAAGTCTGTTCATGTTCAGTATATATGCAAATTTTTTTTAATGTTTTCAATCTGCAGTTGGTTGAGTTCATGGATGTGGAACCCAAAAATAAAGGGTTGACTGTATATAATAAAGTGTAAAGAGTTTTTGCTTGTTTCTTTTTGCTGTAAGGATGTTTTCACAGAGTTTCCATTATCATACCCTACTACTTTTGAAAGATGTTACCTATAATAAATGTCATAAAAAAGTTTAGAAACTTTACGACATTCTTATATACTTATTGAAATTTATGATCTTCACCAATATTTGTTTGTAATGCTAGTTATATTAAATTGACTTTATCATAAGCAAAATATGTTTTAATCCTTTCTATTCGAGATCATAATTTAATTCATGTCTCTCTAGCATTCATTCGCATATAGACTATTTCACGGATAAGTTTGTAGTTCAAAATTCACATTAGAATTGCCATAACAGCATTGGATCACAATCTTCTTCAACGGTCTTCCAAGTGGTAGAATTTTTGAGGGTAGTGTCAGGCCTCTGAGTCCAAGCCAAGCCATCACATCCCCTGTGACTTGCACATATATGCCCAGATGGCCTGAAGTAACTGAACAATCACAAAAGAAGTGAAAATGCCCTGCCCCGCCTTAACTGATGACTTTCCACCACAAAAGAAGTGAAAATGGCCGGTCCTTGCCTTAAGCAACAATATTACCTTGTGAAATTCCTTTTCCTGGCTCACCTGGCTCAAAAAGCTCCCCCACTGAGCACCTTGTGACCCCCACTCCTGCCCGCCAGAGAACAACCCCCCTTTGACTGTAATTTTCCTTTACCTACCCAAATCCTATAAAACGGCCCCACTCTTATCTCCCTTCGCTGACTCTCTTTTGGGACTCAGCCCACCTGCACCCAGGTGATTAAAAAGCTTTATTGCTCACACAAAGCCTGTTTGGTGGTCTCTTCACACAGAGATGCACATGATAGGCAGATCATTTTGTCTTTGTTTCTTTTATTTAGTTACTCTTCTTCCTTTTCATTTACTTTATGTGATTTGATGAGTTTTCATCATTGAGTCTAAAGTGAACTATTTAGTTATGATTGTAAAGCACTTCACATAATTAAAAAAATAGAAAATTTTCTCCACATGATGGAGAATGAATGAAATGTTTTAACATTTAGTATTACTGAAGTCAAAAGCAGGATAAGTTAAAGAAGAGGAATTGAATAAAAATTGACTTTCAGTGAAATATATACTAACAGATACATCAGAAGCATATCTTATTGGCCTGTGAAACTAAATATTTCTACTTATCTCTTTATCATCCCCTTTAAATAAGTATGCCTTCCCAATTTACCTTACCTTTCTGACCTTCCAGACTGTGTAATTGCATTTTCTTTTCTTTCCTCTTTGTCTCCTACAATTGTTTCTGTCTGCTGCTCTGTCCCTGTCTCAGATGGCCTCACTCTCTCCTTTTCCTTAATCCAAGGGTCCTTGCCAGGTCTCCAGCCAAGCTTCCTTCAACTCACACAGCTCTGGCTGCCAAGGCCTCTTCCAGGTGGCTGCTTTCTCTGCCTCCATTGTCTTTCCACTTCCCACTCACAATTGATCATGTTCCAAACTGCTGATATAAACTGCCTCAAATATAATTTTTATAATATTGTTTTCCTGCTTAAGTATCTGTAGTCTACCCTCTATTCCTCAATTTTGACAACTTTTTTTGTCTCCTGCATGGATTTGCTTGTAGCAGCCATGCTACCCAAAGGGGTATGTGTGAGTGTCCTCTTAGCCAAGAGAAGCAGAGCATAGGAGATGAAGACCAAAAGACTCAGGAAAAGGTGACAGTGACACATTTGTATAAATTGGATGAGTTCCAACTATTTTGTGAAACTGCATTATGCATGCTTGTTTGTTAAAAACCCATAGTCTAGCCTGTTTCAATAAGAAATCCTAATTTGTCAGAAAGTAATAATGGCATTGTTAAGGTTCGTAACAGATAAAGAGGGCAAACTTGAAAGTCTGAGACTCTAAAGGTGAATTCAGTCCAAGAAGGTCAGGCATATAAATAAAAAATCTTGACCAAAAAACTGGCTTGCTAGGCATAGTAGAAAAACAAAAACAATGTTGCTACACAAGAAGAATTCTAATATATTTAGATTTTTAAAAGTCCTTATACCAAAGATATATTAAAGCACAATATCAGGCTCCAAAAATGGTGATAGGAAGGTAAAATCCATTATGAGCTAATTGGGAAGACAGCTCAAGACCACAAAAACAAAGCTTTTTAACAGTCTTAGAAATGGCTAAAGAACAAGGGAAGAATAGGTCTGCTTTGAGAACAAATGGTCTCTCGTGACATTTGTTGGCAGTGGGAAATCATCTCAGCTTTATCCTTTTTTTCTCTGTCAATAAGATCACAAAACTGACAGTATAAAACCTACTAGCATGCAGAACTCAAAGCCAAGAATAAAAATTCAAGAGCGCATTTAGCGCTCTAAAATAAGTGCTAGGATCCTGGTTAGGCAAATTACAGTTCAGGACTTAGAGAAATTGAAAACAGTACCATGAAATCTTTCTCTCTCTTAGCTCTTTGGTCACGTAGCATACCTTATATACAACTGAAGAGAAACAGATTGAGCATAGATTGATTGTGATGCCAAGACAAAAACAAGCATTGAATGGAAAATCTAATATAATGGTAAATCAATCAGTTGTCAGATAAAATACATCTGCCAGTTTTTCTCATTATTCCTCTGAAAGAGATAGTGAACTGGGTTCCTGAAAGAGGTAAGGTGGAATAGGGCTGCAGCATTCTTCCTAAACTCAGAACACACACAGATAGAAACTACATGATGGCTTGTGACCATTAAGTGTGAAAAGGCATTTCAACCCCATGTCAACTGGGGATTTATACTAATAATGCATTTATGGGCATAAGTCAAATTTCAATACATGCAAAATGTTAGGCCTCTGAGCCCAAGCCAAGCTATCGCATCCCCCGTGATTTGCATGTCCGCATCCCCTGTGACTTGCACGTATACCCCTGTGAAGAATCACAAAAGAAGTGAAAGTGCCCTGCCCCACCTTAACTGATGACATTCCACCACAAAAGAAGTGAAAATGGCCGGCCCTTGCCTTAAGTGATGACATTACCTTGTGAGATTCCTTTTCCTGGCTCATCCTGGCTCAAAAAGCTCCCCCACTGAGCACCTTGTGACCCCCACTCCTGCCCGCCAGAGAAGAACCCCCGCTTTGACTAATTTTCCTTTACCTACTCAAATCCTATAAAATGGCCCGACCCTTATCTCCCTTTGCTGACTCTCTTTTCAGACTCAGCCCGCCTGCACCCAGGTGATTAAAAAGCTTTATTGCTCACACAAAGCCTGTTTGGTGGTCTCTTCACACGGACACACATGACACATATAATGTATAATCATCAACTCAGGGTAATGAGATATCTATTACATCAAATATTTATTTTTTGTGTTAAGAGAATTCCAAATCTTCTAGCTCTTTTGAAATATATAATTATTGTTAATTATAGTCACCCTACTGTGCTATTGAATGCTAGAACTTATTCTTTCTAACTATATTTTTATATCCATTAACCAATCTCTCTACATGCTCCCTTTCCCCTATCCTTCCCAACCTCCACGAGATCAACTTTTTAGCCCCACATATGAGTGAGAACAAACAATATTTTTCTCTCTGTGCTTGGCTTATATCACTTAACAAAATTTCCTTCAGTTCCACCTATGTTGCTGCAAGTGATAGGATTTCATTTTTTATAATGGAATAATATTCCATTGTGTATCTATACCACATTTGCTGTATCCATTTATTCATTAATGAATTTGTTCCATATCTTGGCTATTGTGAACAGTGCTGCAATAAATACAGAAATAACTCTTCAACATAGTGATTTCAGTTTTCTTGGATATATACACAGAAGCAGGATTGCTGGATCATATGACAGTTCTATTTTTAGTTTTTTGAGGAACCTCCATACTGTTTTCCATAGTGACTATATTAATTTACATTCGTACAAAGTTCCCTTTTCTCTACATCCTTGCCAGCATTTATTTTTCTCTTTTTGATAATAGCCATTTTTACTGGGGTGAGATGAGATCTCATTGTGGTTTTGAGTTGTATTTCCCTAATGATTAGTGATGTTGAGCATTTTTCATATGCCTTTTGGCCATTTGTGTGTCTTCTTTTGAGAAATGCCTATTCAGATTATCTACCCATTTTACAAATGGATTGATTTTTTGCTATTGGTTTGTTTTAGTTTCTTATATATTCTGGTTATTAATCTCTTGTTGGATGGATAGTTTGCAACTTTTGCTGTGAGACAGGCCTGCAGAGCAGTGTTGAGCTAAGGAAGGGCATGCTGACTCCCACAAGCTAAAGCAAGAAGGGATTTATGCAGCTAATATATTGATCCTTAAACTCTAAAATATCACAATGAAATTATTTTCTTTTGTCCAATTTCTGATTTACATTCTTTGACAAGCCTTTCTCATTTTTAACTAGATTTTAAACTACATTTCCTATTAACTACCTCTCTAGGTACTTTTGGTCATCCAGACTTAGTCTAATACATTTTAAAACTTAAAACTTACATCCAAATTCAAATTACCTCTCTCCTTCTGCCAGTATAGGTCTTGTGGCCTTCTGTGCTATATAGAAAGGAAGGGGCAGCCTATTCGTATAACACTTCACTCTCTTTTTTATTTCTAGGTTTGAATGGACTCATTATTGGGGTAGGTAGAGGAATTCTGGAATATTTCAAATGGCCTGTTCCTGCCTTAACTGATGACATTCCACCAACAAAGAAGTGAAAATGGTCCCTGCCTTAACTGATGATATTACCTTGTGAAATTCCTTCTCCTGGCTCATCCTGGTTCAAAATCTTCGGCACTGAGCACCTTGTGTCCCCTACCCCTGCCCACCAGAGAACAACTCCCTTTGACTGTAATTTTCCACTACCTACCCAAACCCTATAAAAATGGCCCCACCCCTACCTCCATTCACTGACTCTTTTCAGACTCAGTCCGCCTGCACCCAGGTGAAACAAACAGCCTTGTTGCTCACACAAAGCCTGTTTGGTGGTCTCTTCACACGGACGCGCGTGACAATTGGTGCCGAAGACCCAGGACAGGAGGACCCTTCGGGAGACCAGTCCCCTGTCCTCGCCCTCACTCCGTGAGGAGACCCACCTACGACCTCTGGTCCTCAGACCAACTGGCCCAAGGAACATTTCACCAATTTTAAATTGGGTAAGCGGTGTTTTTTACTCTCTTCTCCAACCTCTCTCACTATCCCTCAACCTCTTTCTCCTTTCAATCTTGGTGCCATCTTTCACTCTCTCCCTTCTCTTAATTTCAGTTAAAGGGGACGCATTTTATCCGTGAACCCAAAACTCCTGCGCCAGTCACGGACTCGGGAAAACAGTCTTCCCTTGGTGTTTAATCAAGTGAGGACGCCTGCCTGATTATTCACCCCCATTTCAGAGGTGTCTGATCATGCGGGGACACCTCCCTTGGTCATTCACCCACATTCCCTTGGTGGCAAGTCAATTGCAGGGATGCCTGCTTTGGCTGCTCACCCAACCCCTTCTCTCCGTGTCGCTACCCACTCTTTTCTCTCCACTTTCCTGGGGGGCAAGCACCCCCCACCCCTTCTCTCCATGTCTCTACCCTCTCTTTTCTCTGGACTTGCCTCCTTCACTATAGGCAACCTTCCACCCTCCATTCCTCCTCCTTCTCCCTTAGCCTATATTTTCAAGAACTTAAAACCTCTTCAACTCACACCTGACCTAAAACGTAAATGCCTTATTTTCTTCTGCAATGCCGCTTAACGCCAATACAAACTTGATAATGGCTCCAAATGGCCAGAAAAATGGCACTTTTGATTTCTCCATCCTACAAGACCTAAATAATTCTTGCCGTAAAATAGGCAAACGATCTGAGGTGCCTGATGTCCAGGCATTCTTTAACACATCGGTCCCTCCCTAGTCTCTGTTCCCAATGCAGCTTGTCCCAAATCTTCCTTCTTTCCCTCCCACTTGTCCCTTCAGTCCCAACCCCAAGCGTCTGAGTCTTTTGAATCTTCCTTTATCTGCGGACCCTCTGACCTCTCCCCTCCTCCCCAGGCCGAGCTAGGTCGCAATTTTTCCTCAGCCTCCGCTCCCCCATCCTATAATCCTTTTATAACCTCCCCTCCTCACACCTGGTCTGGCTTACAGTTTCATTCCGTGACTAGCCCTCCCCCACCTGCCCAGCTATTTCCTCTTAAAAAGGTGGCTGGAGCTAAAGGCATAATCAAGGTTAATGCTCCTTTTTCTTTATCCCACTTTTCCAAATTAGTTAGCGTTTAGGCTCTTTTTCATCAAATATGAAAAACCCAGCCCAGTTCATGGCTCGTTTGGCAGCAACCCTGAGACGCTTTACAGCCCTACACCCTGAAAGGTCAGAAGGCCTTATTATTCTCAATATGTATTTTATTTTATTACCCAGTCCACTCCCGACATTAAATAAAGCTCCAAAAATTAAATTCTGGCCCTCAAACCCTACAACAGGATTTAACCTCGCCTTCAAGGTGTACAATAACAGAAAAAGTTACAATTACTTGCCTCCACTGTGAGAGAAACCCCAGCCACACCTCCAGTACACTAGAACTTCCAAACGCCTAAACTGCAGCAGCCAGGCATTCCTCCAGGACCATCTCCCCCAGGAACTTGCTTCAAGTGCTGGAAATCTGGCCACTGGGCCAAGGAATGTCCACAGCCTAGGATTCCTCCTAAGCTGGGTCCCATCTGTGCGGGACCCCACGGAAAATCGGACTGTTCAACTCACCCAGCAGCCACTCCCAGAGCCCCTGGAACTCTGGCCCAAGGCTGACTGACTCCTTCCCAGATCTTCTCGGCTTAGTGGCTAAAGACTGACACTGCCCGATCACCTTGAAAACCTACAGGACCCTCACAGATGCTTTGGGTAACTCTTACAGTGGAGGGCAGGTCTGTCCGCTTCTTAATCAATATGGAGGCTACCCACTCCACATTACCTTCTTTTCAAGAGCCTGTTTCCCTTGCCTCCATAACTGTTGTGGGTATTGACGGCCAAGCTTCAAAACCCCTTAAAGCTCCCCAACTCTGGTGACAACTTGGACAACATTCTTTTTTTTTTTTTTTTGAGACGGAGTCTCGCTCTGTCGCCCGGGCTAGAGAGCAGTGGCCAGATCTCAGCTCACTGCAAGCTCCGCCTCCCGGGTTTACGCCATTCTCCTGCCTCAGCCTCCCGAATAGCTGAGACTACAGGCGCCCGCCACCTCGCCCGGCTAGTTTTTTGTATTTTTTTAGTAGAGACAGGGTTTCACCGTGTTAGCCAGGATGGTCTCGATCTCCTGACCTCGTGATCCGCCCGCCTCAGCCTCCCCGAGTGCTGGGATTACAGGCTTGAGCCACCGCGCCCCGCCGACAACATTCTTTTATGCACTCTTTTTTAGTTATCCCCACCTGCCCAGCTCCCTTATTAGGCCGAGACATTTTAACCAAATTATCTGCATTCTAACTAAATTATCTGCTTCCCTGGCTATTCCTGGACTACAGCCACATCTCGTTGCCACCCTTGTTCCCAACCCAAACCGCCTTTGCATCTTCTTCTCATATCCCCACACCTTAACCCACAAGTATGGGATACCTCTACTCCCTCCCTGGCAACCGATCACACGCCCTTACCATCCCATTAAAACCTAATCACCCTTACCCCACTCAACACCAATATCCCATCACACAGCACACTTTAAAAGGATTAAAGCCTATTATCATTCTCCTGCTACAGCATGGGTTTCTAAAACCTATAAACTCTCCTTACAATTTCCCCATTTTACCTGTCCAGAAACCAGACAAGTCTTACAAGTTAGTTCAGGATCTGCGCCTTATCAACCAAGTTGTTTTGCCTGTGCACCTCGTGGTGCCAAACCCATATACTCTCCTATCCTCAGTACCTCCCTCCACAACCCATTATTCTGTTCTAGATCTCAAACATGCTTTCTTTACTATTCCTTTGCATTCTTCATCCCAGCCTCTCTTTGCTTTCACTTGGACTGACCCTAACACTCATCAGGCTCAGCAAATTACCTGGGCTGTACTGCCACGAAGCTTCACAGACAGTCCCCATTACTTCAGTCAAGCCCAAATTTCTTCCTCATCTGTTACCTATCTCAGCATAATTTTCATAAAAATACACGTGCTCTGCCTGCTGATCATGTCCGACTAATCTCCCAAACCCCAATCCCTTCTATGAAACAACTCCTTTCCTTCCTAGGCATGATTAGTGGGGTCAGAATTCTTACACAAGAGCCAGGACCGTACCCTGTAGCCTTTCTGTCCAAACAACTTGACCTTACTGTTTTAGCCTAGCCCTCATGTCTGCGTGCAGCAGCTGACGCTACTTTAATACTTTTAGAGGCCCTCAAAATCACAAACTATGCTCAACTCACTCTCTACAGTTCTCATAACTTCCAAAATCTATTTTCTCCCTCCCACCTGATGCATACACTTTCTGCTCCCCAGCTCCTTCAGCTATACTCACTCTTTGTTGAGTCTCCCACAATTACCATTGTTCCTGGCCCGGACTTCAATCCGACCTCCCACATTATTCCTGATACCACACCTGACCCCCATGACTGTATCTCTCTGATCCACCTGACATTCAGTCCATTTTCCCATATTTCCTTCTTTCCTGTTCCTCACCCTGAACACACTTGGTTTATTGATGGCAGTTCCACCAGGTCTAATCACCACTCACCAGCAAAGGCATGCTATGCAATAGTATCTTCCACACCTATCATTGAGGCTACGACTCTGCTACCTCCACTACCTCTCAGCAAGCTGAACTCATTGCCTTAACTCGGGCCCTCACTCTTGCAAAGGGACTATACATCAATATTTATACTGACTCTAAATATGCCCTCCATATCCTACACCACCATGCTGTTATATGGGCAGAAAGAAATTTCCTCACTGCACAAGGGTCTTCCATTATTAATGCCTCTTAAACTTTTCTCAGAGCCGCTTTACTTCCAAAGGAAGCTGGAGTCATTCACTGCAAGGGCCATCAAAAGGCATCAGATCTCATCACTCAGGACAATGCTTATGCTGATAAGGTAGCTGAAAAAGCAGCTAGGGTTCCAACTTCTATCCCTTATGGCAGTTTCTCTCTCCTTCTCATCTGGCCACTCCCACCTACTCCCTCATTGAAACTTCCCCCTATCTCTTCCCACACAAGGCAAATGGTTCTTAGACCAAAGAAAATATCTCCTTCCAGTCTCACAGACCTATTCTATTCTGTAGTCATTTCATAACCTCTTCCACGTAGGTTACAAGCCACTAGTCTGCCTCTTAGAACCTCTCATTTCCTTTCCATCATGGAAATCTATCCTCAAGGAAATCACTTCTTAGTGTTCCATCTGCTGTTCTACTACTCCTCAGGAATTTCTCAGGCCCCCCTCCCTTCCCTACACATCAGCTCGGGGATTTGCCCCCACCCAGGACTGGCAAATTGACTTTACTCACACGTAACGAGTCACTAAACTAAACTATCTCTTGGTCTAGGTAGACACTTTCACTGGATGGGTAGAGGCCTTTCCCACAGGGTCTGAGAAGGCCACCGTGGTCATTTCTTCCTTTCCGTCAGATATAATTCCTCGGTTTGGCCTTCCCACCTCTATACAGTCTGATAATAGACCAGCTTTTATTAGTCAAATCACCCAAGCAGTTTCTCAGGCTCTTGGTATTCAGTGAAATAGTGGTCTTTTAAAAACACAAGTTCAGCCACCAACTTAAAAAGGACTGGACAATACTTTTACCACTTGCCCTTCTCAGAATTCGGGCCTGTCCTCAGAATGCTACAGGGTACAACCATTTAAGCTCCTGTATAGACGTTCCTTTTTATTAGACCCCAGTCTCAATCCAGACACCAGACCAACCTGGACTGTGCCCCAAAATACTTGTCATCCCTACTATCTTCTGTCTAGTTATACTGCTATTCACCAGTCTCAACTACTCATAAATGCCCTGCTCTTGTTTATACTACCAGTTTACACTGTTTCTCCAAGCCATCCCAGCTGATATCTCCTGGTGCTATCACCAAACCACCACACTTAACTCCCTCTTAAAGTAAATAATCTTTGCTGGCAGGGCTATGCTGAACCTCCTTAAGCACTCTCTAATTGGATGTCCTGGGTCCTCCCAATTCTTAGTCCTTTAATACCTGTTTTTCTCGTTTTCTTATTCTGTTCTTTTTTCAATTCATACAAAACCGTATCCAGGCCATCACCAATAATTCTATATGACAAGTGTTTCTTCTAACAACCCCACAATATTACCCCTTACCACAAAATCTTCCTTCAGCTTAATCTCTCTCACTCTAGGTTCCCATGCCACCCGAATCCCACTTGAAACAGCCCTGAGAAACATTGCCTATTATCTCTCCATACCACCTCCCAAAATTTTCACTGCCCCGACACTTCAACACTATTTTGTTTTATTTTTCTTATTAATATAAGAAGACAGGAATGTCAGGCCTCTGAGCCCAAGCTAAGCCATCATATCCCCTGTGACCCACATGCATACATCCAGATGGCCTGAAGTAAGTGAAGAATCACAAAAGAAGTGAAATTTAAATGGCCTGTTCCTGCCTTAACTGATGACATACCACCAAAGAAGTGCAAATGGCCGGTCCCTGCCTTAACTGATGATATTACCGTGTGAAATTCCTTCTCCTGGCTCATCCTGGTTCAAAACCTCCCCCACTGAGTACCTTGTGTCCCCCACCCCTGCCCCTCAGAGAACAACTCCCTTTCACTGTAATTTTCCACTACCTACCCAAACCCTATAAAATGGCCCCACCCCTACCTCCCTTCACTGACTCTTTTCAGACTCAGTCCGCCTGCACCCAGGTGAAACAAACAGCCTTGTTGCTCACACAAAGCCTGTTCAGTGGTCTCTTCACAGGGAGGGGTAACAATGAGGAGCTGAATGCTAATAGTCAAGACAATGGGAAAAATGTCTCCAGGGCATGTTAGAGACTTTTACAGCAGCCACTCCCATCACAGGCCCAGAGACCTAGGAGGGAAAAAATGGCTTTGTGGACCCAGGGCCCTGTTACTCTGTGAAGCCTTAGAACTTGGTGCCCTGCATCCCAGCCACTCCAGCTCCAGCCATGGCTAAAAGGGGCCAAGATACAGCTCAGGCTGTTGCTTCAGATGGTGCAAGCCCCAAACCTTGGCAGCTTCTATGTGGTGTTGGGCCTGCAGGTGCACCGAAGACAAAAGTTGAGCTTTAGAAGCCTCCACCTATAGTTGAGAGGATGTATGGAAATGCCCAGATTCCCAGGCAGAAATCTGCCTCAGGGGAGGAACCCTCATGGAGAACCTCTACTAGGGCAATGCAGAGGGGAAATGTGGGTTGGGACCCCCACACAGAGTCTCCACTGGAGTACTGCCTAGTGGAGCTATAAGAAGAGGGCTACCATCCTCCAGATCCCAAAAAGGTAGATCCACTGACAACTTGCACTGTGCAATTAGAAAAGCTGCAGACACTCAATGCCAGCCTTTGAAAGAAGCTGTATGGGCTGAACCCTGCAGAGCCACAAGGACGGAGCTGCCCAAGGCCTTGGGAGCCCACCCCTTGCATCAGTGTGCCCTGAATGTTAAACAGAGTCAAAGGAGATTTTGGAGCTTTAAGATTTAATGAGACCCAGCGCAGTGGCTCACACCTGTCATGTCAGCACTTTGGGAGGCTGAGGCAGGCGGATCACCTGAAGTCAGGAGTTCAAGACCAGCCTGGCCAACATGGTGAAACCCTGTCTCTACTAAAAATGCAAAAATTAGCTGGGCAGGGTGGCATGTGCCTGTAATCCTGGCTACTCAGGAGCCTGAGGCTGGAGAATTGTTTTGCCCCAGGAGGTGGAGGCTGCAGTGAGCCGAGATCACACCATTGCACTCCAGTCTGGGCGACAGAGTGAGACTCCATCTCAAAAAAAAAAAAAAAAAAAAAAAATAGATTTAATGAGTGCCTTGCCAGGATTTGGACTTTCATGGGGCAGGTGGCCCCTTTGTTTTGGCCAATTTCTCCCATTTGGAATGGGAACATTTACCCAATGCCTATATGGCCATTGTATCTTGGAAGTAACTGAATTGTTTTTTATTTTACAGGTTCATAGGTGGAAGGGACTTGCCTTGTCTCAGATAAAACTTTCGACTTGCACTTTTGAGTTAATGCTGAAATGAGTTAAGACTTTGGGGAACTGTTCAGAAGGCATGATTGGTTTTGAAATGTGAAAGGAACATGAGATTTGGTAGGGGCCAGTAGTAGAATGATATGGTTATGCTCTATGTCCTCAGCCAAATCTCATTTCAAATTGTAATCCCCACATATTAAGGAAGAGTCCTACAGGAGGTGACTGGATTATGGGGGTGGTTTTCCCCATGCTGTTTTCAGAATAGTGAGTTCTCATAAGCTCTGATAGTTTAAAAGAGTTTGGTAGTTCCCCCATCCTTGCTCTCTCTCTCTCTCTCTCTCTCTCTTTCTCTCTCTCTCTCTCTCTCTCTCTCTCTCCTGCTGCCATGTAAGATGTGCCTTGCTTCCCCTTCTGCCATGATTGTAAGTTCCCTGAGGCCTCTTCATCCATGCAGAACTGTGAGTTAATTAAACCCCTTCCTTCATAAATTATCCAGTCCCTGGTAGTATCTTTTTTTTTTTTTTTTTTTTTTGAGATGGGGTTTTGCTCTTGTTACCCAGGCTGGAGTGCAATGGTGCAGCCTTGGCTCACTGCAACCTCCACTTCCTTGGTTCAAGCAATTCTCCTGCCTCAGCCTCCCAAGTAGCTGGGATTACAGGCACACACCATCACTCCTGGCTAATTTTTTGTATTTAGTAGAGATGGGGTTTCACCACATGGGTCATGCTGGTCTCAAACACCTGACCTCGGGTGATCCACCTGCCTCAGCCTCCTACAGTGCTGGGATTACAAGCATGAGCCACTGCAACTGGCCCCCAGGTAGTATCTTTATAGCAGTGTGAGAACAGACATTTCTCCATAAAAGAGAATCAGTGATTTTCCTAGCACACATCCATGTGAATGACAAAGCTAGGCTTATCCTCTTTGCTATCTTCTTTCCTCTCTGCTACTTAAAGGTTCTAAATTGTTAATAGATACCTCCACCTTTAGTCATGGTACTCCCAAGACCCTTTTCCTTGACAATAACCAAATCTGGGACTAAATCTTCAGACACTGACAAAATTGAAAAATCAATATCTAAATTAAGGGGAAAGCTACTTGAAAATCAATATCTAAATTAAGGGGAAAGCTACTTGTTTATATAAGAAAAATACAAATAAACTAGGAACATGTTTTTATGATATTCCAAGTCTACAATCAGGGTTTCATAGTTGCTTTGCAAACTCTAATAGTAATCCTTGTCTTCATCTTGGTGTTGCAGTATGCAAGTATGTCTTAAACACTGTTGTGCAACCACTATTATAACAGATGTGCATTCTGACAAAAAGACCAAGAAACCCGGCCCTGACACTATTAGATATCAAAATGACTCACAACCCATTGAATACCAATATACATCTAGTTCAATCACATATCCAGAGATAATGGCTTTTCCCTTAGCTTAGGCTAAGGAGGGAGGGACACTGGAAAATAAACAGGAGAGTACAGGAAACAGAGATAGTAAAACTATACTGTGACTCTGAAAACAGTTAAACATCATTACAAGACTAACCACAGTATACAACACAGAAGACATAAGGTCACTTTAACACTTTTAACACAAACTCACACTGGATTCATATGTTTCAACAATAGAAACACTGCTCCAGCAACTTGCCTAGTTTATAAATTTGTTAACCAATTCCTGCCCAGACCACATTGTAAGTATTCTTTTCAAATTTCTCCCTTTTGAGGAAAAATTTAGTCTTCCTACTGAGACTTTACCAAGGTGATGCTCTCCCTTGCCCAGGAAATTTATAGGATAAACAAGTTTTTCTAGTGTTCTGTTGCATGGGAACTTCAAAGGCTTACAAACTCATGGAATCAGGAATCAAACATTATGGGCCATTGTTATGGCTGAACTGTGTTTCCCGTAATTTGTATGTTGAAGTTCTAACCCCCTAGTACCTCAGAATATGACTGTATTTGGAGATGGACTCTTTAAAGAGATAAGTAAGTTGAAATGAGTTAATTAGAGAGAGTCTTAGTCCAATATGACTGCTGTCCTTATTAGACGAGGATATTAGGATACAGATACAAACTAAGGAAAGAGACATAGAAAAGATGAAGATCTACAAACCAAGCAGAGAGGCTCAAAAGAAACCAACCCTGCTGACACCTTGATCTTGGATGTCCAGTCTCCATAATTGTAAGAAAATTAATGTCTACTGTTTTTGTGCCATAATCTGTGGTAGTTTGTTATGACAACCCTAGCTAACCAACACAGTCATGTTAAAACTTGTAGCCTCTATCCTAATTCTAATTGGAAAGCATCTGAAGTTTCACCCTAGAAGAAGAGTGGGTAGTAATCTGATCTTCAAAATGTTTTCAAAATTTACATTTTGAAAACATTAGTTAGACAGCAAAGTGGAAAACAGATTGGAGAGGTCTAGACTGAATTGTGTAGACCAGTTAGAAAACCACTGCAAAAGTCTAGGTGATCAGTAAATGTGTCAGGCTAAAGGTAATGATGGTGGTGGTGATGATGACAAGGATGAGAGTGGAAAGCAGGGAGAAAAGGACAGATTTAAGAAATACAGGATAAAAACCTGAGAGAATTTGGCACTGATCTCCCACAGTGTTTCTTAAGATTTAGATTCTGGTTCATTTAACAGAAAACCAAAATGGCTTAAACAAAATAGAAGTTAATTTCTGTTTCATTTAAGTCTGGAGATAGGTAGTACAGAAATCTAGATTTCTTCTATTGAACCTTTGATATGCTTATCTCATTACTCTTCATCCAAGATGGTAGTTCGAGGTCGAACCACATTACACATAGCAAGCAGGAGGGTAAAAAGAAGAAAAAGTATGTGACCTCTTGTTTAAGAAAACTTGGGAAAATCCCATATATCACTTCTACTTATATTTTATGAGTTAAAATTTAATCATATGGCCACATTTAGCTGGGGAAAAAAAAAACCTAGGAAATGTTGAATTTTAACTGAATTCATTGTAGCTCCAAATAAGATTAAAGGGCTTTTTTTGTTTGTTTGTTTGTTTTTTGAGATGGAGTCTCACTTTGTCACCCAGGCTGGAGTGCAGTGGCGTGATCTCGGCTCACTGCAAGCTCCATCTCCCGGGTTCACGCCATTCTCCTGCCTCAGCCTCCTGAGTAGCTGGGACTACAGGCACCTGCCACTATGCCCGGCTAATTTTTTGTATTTTTTAGTAGAGATGAGGTTTCGCCATGTTAACCAGGATGGTCTCGATCTCCTGACCTCGTGATCTACTCGCCTTGGTCTCCCAAAGTGGATTAGAGGTCTCTTGATAGAGAAGAATGGATGTTGAGTGTGTCCCTAGTGAAGAAGTCTTTCCACCACAACAATTCTGAGCAAAGCAATACGTATTTTTTATTTGGTTCCCTGGTCACTGACTTTTACTGCCATGTAAAAGAAATAGGGGCCAATGAAACACTCAGTTTAAACCAAACACTACAATATGTCAAAGTATATGCCTTATTTTGAGAAGTTAATAGCATCATTCTTGTATAAGGAAGGATATTAACAATAACACTAGATCAAGGGCCTACTAATACTTAAGTCATTGTATTAGTCTGTTTTCATGCTGCTGATAAAGACATACCCGAGACTGGGCAATTACAAAAGAAAGAGGTTTAATTAGACTCACAGTTCCACATGGCTGGGAAGGCCTCACAATCATGACGGTAGGCAAGGAGAAGCAAGTCACATCTTACATGGATGATGGCAGGCAAAGAGAGAACTTGTGCGGGGATATTTCTGTTTTAAAAAAACACCAGATCTGTTGGGGTGATCAGTCCCAACCCCCGGCCGTGGGTACCCGAAGTCCAGTGGTGACAACGGAATGAGAAAAGACAAGAGTAAAAGCAGGTCCAGGAGGCCATCTGCTAGAGTGAAGACTGCAGAAGGCCCAGAGCACTGGTTTCCTGACAATTTATTGAGTACAATCTTTTTGATCTAAGAAGCAGATGGTACGGGGTGAAACGGTGAAGGCGGGGGAGCGTGCATCATTCGAAAGATGTATAGCAGTGGCGGTTAGGTGAATTTCCTTTAAGCTCAAAGTGTATGTCTAACTACTATGATCATCTTTAACTTATCAGGCTGCAGTTGGTGGGAGTTGGTTTTACAAGGAGCCAGGATGTCTGGTCACATGCCAATGCTTCAGGGGAGTGTTTCAGCCCAGATCATTCTGTGTAAAGCCACAGAGTAGGTCATGGGGGGCACATGGCTTGGGGGCACAATGGCAATAATGAGATGTTTCTCCTCAGATGCCCCCTATGGTGTTCCATAGGTGTCCTCCACAGGGATGACTGACTAAACTGGCACCCCATAAACACTTCCACCAGCAAGATCTCATAAAACTTATTGACTATCATCAGAACAGCATGGGAAAGACCTGCCCCCATGATTCAATTGCCTCTCACCAAGTCCCTCCAACAATACATGGAAATTCAAGATGAGATTTGGGTGGGGACACAGCCAAACCATATTATTCCACCCCCGGCCCCTCCCAAATCTCATGTCCTCACATTTCAAAACCAATTATGCCTTCCCAACAGTCCCCCAAAGTCTTAACTCTTTGCAGCATTAACCCAAAAGTCCACAGTCCAAAATGTCATCTGACACAAGGCAAGACCCTTCTACCTATGAGCCTGTAAAATCCAAAATAAGTTAGTTACTTCCTAGATACAATGGTGGTACAGGCATTGGGTAAATACAGTCATTCCAAATGGGAGAAATTGGCCAAAACAAAGGGGCTACAGGCCCCATGCAAGCCTGAAATCCAGCAGGGCAGTCAAATCTTAAAGCTCCAAAATGATCTTTAACTCCATGTCTCACACCCAGGTCATGGTAATGCAAGAGGTGAGTTCTCATGGTGTTGGGCAGCTCCACCCCTGCGGCTTTGCAGGGTACAGCCTCCCCTCCCAGCTGCTTTCACCAGCTGGCATTGAGTGCCTGCAGCTTTTCCAGGTGCATTGTGCAAGCTGTCAGTGGATCTATCATTCTGGGGTCTGGGGGCTCTGACCCCACATTTCCCTTCCGCACTGCCCTAGCAGAGGGTCTCCCCCTGAGGACACTACCCCTACAGCAAACTTCTGCCTGAGCATCCAGGTGTTTCCATACATCCTCTGAAATCTAGGCAGAAGTTCCCAAACCTCAATTCTTGACTTCTGTGCACTTGCAGGCTCAACACCATGTGGAAGCTGCCAAGGCTTGAGGCTCACACCCTCTGAAGCTACATCCCAAGTTCTACATTGGCCTTTTTCAGCCATGACTCAAGCTGGTGGGACGCAGGGCACCAAGTCCCTAGACTGCACACAGCATGGGGACCCTGGGTCCAGCCCATAAACCACTTTTTCATCCGGGGCCTCCATGGCTGTGATGGGAGGGGCTGCCAGCAAAGGTCTCTGACAACATTTTCCTCTGTCTTGGTGATTAACATTCGACTCCTTGCTTATGCAAATTTATTCCGCCATCTTGAATTCCTCCTCAGAAAATGTGATTTTTTTTTTCTATTGCATTGTCAGGCTGCAAATTTTCCAAAGTTTTATGCTTTGTTTTCCTCTTTAAACTGAATGGCTTTAACAGCACCCAATCACCTCTTGAATGCTTTGCCGTTTAGAAACTTCTTCTGCCAGATACCCTAAATCATCTCTCTCAAGTTCAAAGCTCCACAAATCTCTAGGGCAGGGGCAAAATGCCGCCAGTCTCTTTGCTAACACATAATAAGGGTCACCTTTGCTCCAGTTCCCAACAATTTCCTCATCTCCATCTGAGACCACCTCAGCCTGGACTTTATTGTTCATATCACTATCAGTATTTTTGTTAAAGCCATTCAACAAGTCTCTAGGAAGTTCCAAACTTTCCCACATTTTCCTGTCTTCTTCTGAGCCCTCCAAACTGTTCCAGCCTCTGCCTGTTACCCAGTTCCAAAGTTGTTTTCACATTTTCGGGTATCTTTTCAGCAGTGCCCCACTCAAATGGTGCCAGTTTACTGTACTAGTCGTTTTCATGCTGCTAATAAAGACATATCTAAGACTGGGCGATTTACAAAAGAAAGAGGTTTGATTGGACTCACAGTTCCATCTGGGTGAGGAGGCCTCACAATCATCATGGAAGGCAAGGAGGAGCAAGTGACATCTTGCATGGATGGCAGCAGGCAAAGAGAGCTTTTACAGGGAGATTCCCATTTTTAAAACTATCGGATCTCATGAGACTTATTCACTATCATGCGAACAGAACAGGAAAGACCTGGCCCCATGATTCAATTACCTCCCACCAGGTCCCTCCCACAACACATGGAAATTCAAGATGCGATTTGGGTGAGGACACAGCCAAACCATATCAGTCATCTTTCTTTACTCTATACATAGTCCTTCCTGAACACTTACTTAATAATTTATAATTAAGCAAGTACACAAATAATTCAAAGAGCAAGTTAAATTTTTTTTTTTTTTTTTGCAAAATCCAAATCAAGTAAACAGGAACCACATTTGATGTTTCAAAAAATGCATGAGATTAAAACAACACCTTTTCAGAAACAAAGGGAATCTCCAAAAGTAAAAGACAATTTCTATAGATAAAGGAATGAATATATAGAGTGAATAAATACCTTTTGAAGTCTGTACAGCAGATCTAAGGAATGAACGCACAATTTGGGTTTGATGCTTGTTTCATTGTAATATTAATCTACTAGCACCATTATTTTATTTGCAGGATCTTAACTGTCAAGCTAAAATTAAAAATTTTTTCTTTTTATATTTTTTCTTCAAAAGTATTTTTAATTTGCTGCTAAAAAGAGAATGGCATTGATTCTTCATCTGCATAGAAAACAGCTCACTCCCTTCGAGTAGATTTATTTTGATCTATATAAACACCAAAAAAAAACAAACCCTCACATATGCTCTGCATTTTTATAGCTTCTTTTTAAGCAAACTCTCCCTTCCTGGAAGGTCCCATCCCTTCTTCAGGATATCTCTGCTCCTCCCACTACCTCAAACACAACTGCTATTGTCCTTGTTGCATCCACATCACCCTGTGCGTCTATTATAAGCACTTTCCACCCCATAATATAGTTAATAGATGTATGTTCCCCTAATGAGATATAAGTTCCTCTAGGGCAGGAGCATATATTATGCATCTTTGTAGAAACAGAATCAGCCACGGGATCTGGCACACAGTAGGAGCTCAACAAAAGAATGTTGAAGTCATGAATGTGATAGTAATAGATACTAAATTGTTCTGAATCAATAAATTTTCATTTGGGAAAATAGAGCATTAGGAAAGGATATTTCTTACGTTTTTTTTCACCTTCAGGTAACATAAAACTGAAAAAAAAAAAAAAACTGGTTTAAATTTAAATTAAAACATCGAAATGAATTTGTTCCCTTAGCTGAAAATTCCAAATGTGAGGCAGCCCTCAGGAGTAATTTGATCACAGACGTGGCTCCGCTTGTCTTTGTACTGCCTTCTCTGTGTCAGCTTTCACCCCATCACAGCCAAAAAATGGTTTCATGGACTTTCAGGAATCACATCTGTATATCCTAACTTCCAGAGGATATGTGAGCTTATCTTTTCCTAATGATTAAGGAAGATAGGATTAAGTTGATTGGTTTAGACCATTTAGGTGCCAACAAGTGGCAATGGCGTTATTTACAGCAAATCCTCTTGGCTGAGAAATTCACTATGCCATTTGGAAATGGGAAGTGGGGAAAGAACTAGTAAGAAATGACAAAAATGCTTTGGGAGGCCAAGGCGGGCGGATCACTGGGTCGGGAGATAGAGACCATCCTGGCTAACACGGTGAAACCCCGTCTCTACTAAAAAATACAAAAAAATAAATAAATAAATAAAAATAGCCGCGCATAGTGGCGGGCACCTGTAGTCCCAGCTACTCAGGAGGCTGAGGCAGGAGAATGGCGTGAACACGGGAGGCGGAGCTTGCAGTGAGCCGCGATCGCGCCATTGTACTCCAGCCTGGGTGACAGAGCGAGACTCCATCTCAAAAAAAAAAAAATGACAAAAATGTATACTACAATTAACAATGACTAAGGTACCTTCCAACTTTCAGGGTTTATATTCCCATTAATCTCACTGATATTATTATTATTAGTTTATGAATTATTTAAAAGTCTATATATGTTACAGAATTGATTTGTATTTTAGAAATAAAAAAATACTTTAAAATTATAATTCTGCAAACTCTAATGCATAATTGATACTTCTCTTCATCTAAATGTAAAGCCTAAGGTGTAATCCACCTATACCAGTGTCCCTTTACAAGAGAAAAATGTTTTTACCCAGACAAAATTATTATTAATTACATCAATAATAGATCAAGCTTTGGGACAAATCACGTGGAACAACAATCCAGTTGTTTTATTAAATGAAAGTTGTAAATTAATCAGGTGCAACTTTGCAGAGGAAAGCTCTTTTAAAAGACATGTAGCATTATTTCCATCCCGTCCTGCAATTGAAGCAGAATTTTTCTAAGAATATATGAAATGCTCGTTCATTTTTTTCTGGGTTTTGATGGGAGAAGGTTCAGACCCAAGCAACATAAGCCAGTGAGGAAGGGTGAGAATGCAGAGTAAATGAAAACTGACACAAACACACTGAGAAACCTTGAAGAATAAAACCATGACATCCAAGGCAGAGTGTACAAAGGTTACGGTGATCTTCTTTGGTTCTAAAAGTTGGAAGCAGCAGTAGAGGAAGACCTGGGGATTCTCTGGTTCCAGAAACCTGCCCATTTCTAGCTGTAAAAAGTAAAGTAGAGGTTCCTCTTCAAAGACTTTCCTCCATATCTAATTAGGAATAAATAGTAACATCTCTTAGAAGCAAAATTTATTCAAACACCTATGCTAACATTCTTAAATATCTGCTAGCCATAATAAAGAAATCAATGTACTCTATGTTCTTAGCTCCCAAAACTTAGCCTAAATATTTGCCCTGGCATGCTTATGCTGGTTCAAGCAAGCATTAGTCATATAGCCTCTTTCTCTACCTTATTTGAATGTGTTTTTACCTTTCTCAGCGTTCCACAAGTTACTTCCTCCTTCCTTTGTTCTCCTCTGCCTTTGACTCTTTTAAAAAGTTCTAAGTTACTAGCCAATCAGGACAAATACAGAATGTGAGGTCCTGTTCCTGCCAATGGAAACTGGACACAGCAGTAGTATGGAAGCGTCAGGTTATAAATGACCCTGTCTCCTTTGTTCAGTTTACTCTCATGGCAAAACTGCTAGCAAGTATATACCCTTTCTGCAGAAAGTATAAAAATGGCCTTGCTGAGGAAATTAAATTTGTGTTCAAGTGCTATTTCTTTATGGCGCCAGGGAACAAGCATTTCAAACATAGCCATACCTTGGCCAATGACTGGCTAAATCTATTACATGGAGTTAGCTTCTGAAGAAAGGAGGGAAGAAAAGGAAGAGCAGGAGGACAGAAGAAAGGTAGGACTGAGGAAAACAGGGAATGAAATGGAAGAAAATAAAGGAAATTGAGACAAAAACCTCAAGACTATGGGAAAGATCTAAATAAAAGGTGATGGGTGCAGGTGAGGAGTGCTTTGACTCCTCAACTTTGGAGGATATGTAACAATGGCATACTCGGAAATGTTTAACAATGAGACTTCCGAATTAAAAAATAGCTTCATTTTTGCATTTGCAGATTCGTGTGGCATTAATCCTCTCATTATGGCCAATTTATAAGCCAACAACATGATAACACTTTGCAGAAATACATGATAATACACAATTATTTGGTATTTTTAGTTTATAGATGTAATATATGTAAATAATTTCAAAAACATAGAAAATAGTAAAATAAGTGATGAGATTTAAGGATATCTTAACTCTGCTTTAAATACATTTAATAATAAAGTTATGTAATATACATTTTAATAATGGCTATGTATACAACTGGCTCACAAAGCTTGAGAAAAATTAACAATTGAATTATAATCAGCTTTTGCAAGCTAGCTTCTGCATACCACACATGATATGGTCATCCCTGGCAACCAGATGCAGAGTTTATTGACAGCCACACATATTTCAAAACTTCTTAAATATGAGGGCAAAGCTATGTTTGTCAAAGTAAAAATTAGGAAAATATTGAAGCAGAAAAGGTCCATTTAAACTTGGTGAAATAAAATCACATTTTTTCTATTGTTTCCCACAAATAATGAAGGAATTATTTTTTTTAAATCCACAAGCAAAAAGAGAATGGGAGAGGACCACATACCCGAAAAAATATGTCACCCAAATTTGGTAAGCTGGAAAACAGAGATATGAAAGGCAACTGTTAATAGCAGAGTGGAAAAACGGACCCTAAATACCTACAGAGGGACCATTAGAAATTTGTATTTCCACCTACACCTATTTCACAGTCAGGTGATCTCCTCTCCCTAACTACTTGCAGGAGACAAAAAGGTTGTATGTAGAGAGAAGAGAGGGGTGTGTGTGTGTGTGTGTGTAAAATATAAGAAAGTGCTGCTTAGGAGCTTTTTTTAAGATTATACAAAGAAAAATGAGAGGCTGTCCATTGGAGCCATTATGTTTGAATTACATTTGTGTACCCTTGGAATTCCATGGTCTTTCTATCAACTAGACATCCTCCAAGCTGCAGCAGCTGAGTCTGTCCATGTTTGCTTGCCTCATTATTTCTATATATATATATATATATATATTTTTTTTTTTTTATTTTTTTTTTTTTTGAGACGGAGTCTCACTCTGCCGCCCAGGCTGGAGTGCAGTGGCCAGATCTCAGCTCACTGCAAGCTCCGCCTCCCGGGTTCACGCCATTCTCCTGCCTCAGCCTCCCGAGTAGTTGGGACTACAGGCGCCCGCCACCGCGCCCGGCTAGTTTTTTGTATTTTTTTAGTAGAGACGGGGTTTCACCGTGTTAGCCGGGATGGTCTCCATCTCCTGACCTCGTGATCCGCCCGTCTCGGCCTCCCAAAGTGCTGGGATTACAGGCTTGAGCCACCGCGCCCGGCCAAAAAATATATTTTAAATGACTGCTGTCAAATGGGAAATTTCCTATGCCCTAGATTTACAATGAAGCATAAGAGGTACTCTCTTCAAAAGACACTCAAAAATAAATATAGAAGATATGCAAGTAAGAGAGCAACCATCATATTGTGAGATAATTCTTAATCCAGGGATAAGAACAGAGGCAGTACAAAGAAAATGAATCCGGAAAGTTAACTAGGTGTTGAGTAGAGTGGGGAATGGTGTTTTATCAGAGAAATAGATTATATGAAAGCCAAGATGAAAGAATACCTCAAATTCAGGAAATGGCAAGTATATCAATAGATCAGCATGGTTGCGGAGAAAGTGGCGAGAGATGATACAAAGAATACAGGGGACCACATTATGACTGACATTAAAGATCATGTTAGGAATTTTGGACTTTATCCTAAAGGAGATCCAAGGTTTAATAGGAAGAAGCCATGATTTACAATTTGTTCTGTACCGCTGGGATCTCAACTTGACACTATTCCACCTGTTCTAGCTGCAGTTAACAGGGTTATGAGTATTTGTATTCCATCACTTTCCCCCTATGAAATTTCCTCATAATTCACAAAAAAAATTAAAGCATTAAATTCTGTCACAGTGACTTAGTCAAACTAAATTCTATTTAATTTGCTACTGGTTGACTCCCAAAGTACATTGCATAACGTTTACTTATTCTTAAAGCATTTTGCAGAATGCTCATGTACGAAAATTAGAGACCTATCAACAAAGATTATGGAACCAGCAATGTGTTTGGTTGGCAGATAGAATTTTGGTGATTTCATGATTTTTGAAAATAATACCTTGTTGTTATCGTAATCTTATTCACTGACGACTATGGAATTCTTATTCTCAGAGTTCCTATGGAGTGGTGGATTGTAGCTGATCCTCTGGTAATTTGACTTACAACACTCTAATTTTATGACCTTTCTTGTTATAGATGGTACTCCTAAATTTTCTATACAATTTGATTTATGAATATCCAGTATTTGGAATCTCTGGGGAAGAAGCTGAATCTAAAATCAGAGAAACCAGATGCATATGCCTATCCAGAAAAGCCAGAATGGGAATTCAAATGTGAGGACAAAGTCATTTACCAAACTGGAAACTAGATGAATATAGAAATTGGTCAGCAGTAAATGAGAAGATTCAGGACAATTCAAATTTAAATTTGTATTTAAGATTTATATTTATGGTTAAAAGTGGATCGTGTGTGTGTGTGTAAAACACACAAAGACATAGAGGTAAGAATGAGAATACAAATCCTGTATTCTCACTATCGTGCTGGTCATATGTTCATTTTAAGGCATCTCCTACAGGTGAGGCCATGCTACATTAACTTTCTCCGGAGCTTCTTTCTTTCTTGATGGGCTTGCAGGTGTTTGTGCATCAAACCAAATTATGGCCTACGTATCATATCATAATGCAATTTCAGTAGATATTTCTTCAAATATGTTTTCAGGCTCTTCATTAGCAAGAGCCATATTTAGCCAAATACATATCTGTGAGTGGGAATGGAAAGCTCTTCTCTAAATTGTCGGTGCAGTATTCTAGCAGAGCACTTTGTCTTTCTAGGGGATGTTGTAACTTTAAGACTAAGAGGGGCTGTTTCTGGACAAAGCAGTTCCTGAAAGTCCTGACCAATCATGATCCATCTCTGATTATCCAAACCTCTGCTCCAGGAGAATCCGTCTGCCATTCTACATGACCGGCTCATCTTCTGCATCATCCACCTCCCAGTTTTTCCAGTGTTCCCAGGTTTCTTAACTGCCTGACCTTTATTTGCTAGTCCTAATATCTGATCCCATTTTATCCAACAAAACTTTTACTCTTGTAAGAAGCTCTAGACTTAATTCCTGCCAATGTGCCTTACTCTTTCCTGTTCTGCCTTCCCTTTTTCTGCTTTAATTTCCGTATTGTGGATGATTGTCAAAGTCCAGTGAAACAGTAAATGCATTACATGAGAAACTTAAAGTCATAGTATGAGCCAGAGAATAAATCTTGAAATAAGAAATCAGGGTAAGAGATGCTGGCTGATGATGAACTCAACCTTTTGAAGCTTGAAACCTCAAATAAAAAGGAATATCTCATTGAAGACCTGATCTGAAAAAAAAAAAAAATACCAGTAATAGAAAAGAGAATTCAAGAGGAACAAAAGCAAACCTCACAGAGATTCAAGTTGGAGGAACTCAAATTAATATTGTAGATAAAAGATGTCCAATTAAATTTAAATTTCAGATAAACAACATTTCGAATGTAACTAATTTTTATTTGCTAAATCTGCAACCTTAACCGAAATGGGATCTTAATACATCTCCAGAGCAGCATTAAAAACTCATCTGCCCTCTCTTTTAAATGTGCAGGCTAGGGTCAAAGAAGAGTAAGGCTCGAAGAAAGAGGGATGAGCCGATGTCCAGCTACTATTACACATCTTGCACTATATTCAGAGGCAAAATTTATAGATGTGACCTATATCAGCAATTAGTTTCAGTCCAATTTAATTTTATTGACCATCAAACCTGCACATGAATGATAACATGACTGACTTACAAAAGAATCCCATATAGAGATGTATAAAATTTGGCAAGCTTGCTTAATATATGACAAACTGAGAAAGATCTGGCTACATACCTCATTTTCACTTCAGCAAGGTGACCTTGGAAAATTTACAAAAGTTGCCCCGGAGTTTCACATTTGTACAATTAGAATTATTGTATTGTATATATTATAGGGCTATTAACAGGATTTTAATAATACTACATTTGTAAAGGTGTCAGCACAGAATTTGGTTTCTTGAAGTAGTTAATAAATATGATTAACTAATTAATTCAATTTATCTATGTTCAGAAATGCATCAATTGCATAAAAACATACCAGCTGTTGACTACTTTTAAACAAAGATTATAAGTGTTTTTCTTCCTACTATTTTTTGAATTGGGGAAAATCTTACCAACCATTCCATCATTTAAAGAAATCCTCTAATAAGGTTACCTCAACAGACTTGAAAAACAGGGTATGAGTTCCTGATCCCTGGTACTCTACTACTCTTGGCATGAGCTCTTTTCTCCTAAATCAGTCACTAATCAGATATCTCTGCTTTTTTATCCTACAATTTATGCAGTGACATTTTCTAATGATAATTGCTTTGTAAGGAGTGAACTGCTTCCCTGCTAAACCTATTTGCTGAAACAGGACAGACAAAGAAAAGATGCCTAGCAATGTCATGAACACCGAAGCCCTCAATAAATAGGATTTTGTATAGGTAAGATTCATTGGCCAGTGCTCTCATGGCCAAAGTTACCTCTGACATTTCCAAATGTCACAGTTAATCTACTCTTAAGAGCAATGCTTTTAAAAGTGCTAGAAGGAAGACCTCCAAAAGTCATGCATAAGCTAGAGGAAGCATAATGATTTTACTTCAGGGTCCCTCAAAAAGAGGTAGCATAGTTATTTAGACATCTATTTTGAAAGTTTGTTATCAATATTCTGAGAATAACCACAAAAATTCAACATATAAAATGTTTGGTGTTATTTAGTGTGAATAGTTAATAGTTAATAGTTTCATGAGTTTGATCCCAACATGGCTAAATTAGCTTTACTATGTTCAATGACGGCAGACTACCCCGCACTACACCCCAACCACAGTAGCACATGCTGCAGGCCTACTCTGACAAAGCATCTCAACCCTTGACTATATAGTTGGCCCCCAAATTGGAAGTTGACCCAATCCAGAACCATTCTGTGAAATTGTATTCATGAATACTGTTTCTTTTCTCGGGCATATATCACAAAACTGGGATGATACAGTGGTGAATATTTCTGTGGCTATGCTACTATTTCCCTCACTACATACAGAAAGCCTGTCTGTTATAGGAAGAAAACACACCTGTAGAAATGAAACCAAATATAAGAGGAAAGATAAACTGGAGAAACAAAGCAAGAAAAAACATCGTTCTTTAAATCCATAGCATTTCTAAAGACATTCCCATCCTCTTGGACTTCTTAGTTATGTGCTTGATTCAATAAATTCCCTTTATAAAACTGGTTTATTTGCATTTCTGCCATTTGCAATAGAACAATATCTTCATCATACAATATAGCCCACTTAAGCAAAACCAGAATTCACATTTTTACTGTAGTCTTGAAGATTGTTTTGAAGATTCATTCACTATTGTCATATGATGTTCTTAATGATATAAATTAGATAATCTCTTTACAGCATAGTAGTGTTCAACTGGAAGGTTCTATTGCAGTAATCATAAAACACATTTTGCCACTGTCAGATCTAGCAAGCATCCCTTGCCTTTCTGCATGAATTATTATATGACAAGATTCTGAAATGTTACAAGAGAAAAACGTGATTTCACTTTCACATACTCCTTGAATTTGGTGGCTTATAGGAATAATTTCTGAGTTTTGAAATAGTAAGACAAATATCCTCTCTTCCAAAGGTGAAATAATACAGTGTTTAGGAAAATTATTTTAAATCAGTGGAATAGTTGAGTGTGTTGAATACTGGCCCACAAAAGGTATTTTCACACAGCACCTCAAAATGTGACCTTATTTGGAATAAGGGTCTTTGCAGATGCTTTAAGGTAAGGATCTAGAGATGAAATCATCCTGGATTACGGTGGACCCTACACCCAGTGACAGGTGTACTTATAAAAGACAGAAAAAGAGAGGACAGAGACAGAAAGAAGAAGGTCATGTGAAGACAGAAGCAGAGACTGGAGTGATGCAGCTACAAACCAAGGACTGTCAAGAACTGCAGGGAGCCACCAGAATCCAGGAAGAAGCAAGGAACGATTCTTCCCTCAAGCCTTCAGAGGGAGCACGGCCCTGCCAACACCTTGATTTCAGATTTCTAGCCTCCAGAACTGTGAGAGAACACATTTCTGTCATTTTAAGCCAACAAGTTTGTGGAAATTTGTTATGACAACCCTAGGAAACTAATACATATAGAAATGTATATTTCCTGTAGTTAATTTGAATGTTCTTTCTGTTGGTTTCCTGGTGGTTATCAAGGTCAGGTTTTAACAATATTCTTAGAAAATCTTCCATAATACATTTTGCCATGTGTGAAAGTTTCTGGGAGTTTTGACCTATTTTTTCCTGAATTATTATTTTTTATTAAATCATTACCCTGTGAGACCATGGACCCACCTGTATGCTGCTACTAAACTGTATTTTTCAACTATGTTGTTATAACTGGCTTTTTCAAGCTCTATATTGAAACAAGATGTCTGCTAAATATCGATTCATACTGCCATTCAGAAAGTATCTGTTAAGTCTTGTTGATAACAGTTCCATAAACAATTTCTTTTTCTGCTTCAAATCAGGTTTGTTTTGGAGTCTCTGTGAGTTTTTAAATTCTATTTTCTGTATGAAAATCTCATGACTCTTTTGCTCACTGTGATCTTCATTGGTTTCAGTTTCCCAACCTCAAGGTAAAAAATAAAAATAGCATTGAAAGGATACTTTACAATTTACAAGGCATTTATGCATATAATATGCCATTCAATATAAATAAATATACTATAATTCTATCTTTTTAATATATAGAATCTCTAGTTTTTACATAAACTAATAATATAAATATTTCTGGGCTTCCTCTTGTGGTTTGATTATCTTATATATCAGTTATCCCCCAGTGCCTACAAAAGCACTTTCTTTTTTTTTTTTTTTTTTTTTTTTTTGAGACGGAGTCTTGCTCTGTCACCCAGGCTGGAGTGCTGTGGCCGGATCTCAGCTCACTGCAAGCTCCGCCTCCCGGGTTCCCGCCATTCTCCTGCCTCAGCCTCCGGAGTAGCTGGGACTACAGGCGCCCGCCACCTCGCCCGGCTAGTTTTTTTGTATTTTTTAGTAGAGACGGGGTTTCACCGTGTTCGCCAGGATGGTCTCGATCTCCTGACCTCGTGATCCGCCCGTCTCGGCCTCCCAAAGTGCTGGGATTACAGGCTTGAGCCACCGCGCCCGGCCTACAAAAGCACTTTCTACATAATGAATGGCTATTACATGTTTGTTTAATGGATGCATATATAAATAATGTTCTATTCTTACTCTAGAGAGACATGCAGCCTCATATTCAGTACTTCTCTCCCATCATCACATTGTTTGCTATAGATGGCACAAAGAGGAATGCCCTCAGTAGAGTTAGGCAACACTAAAGGCTTTAGATTTCCCCAGACCTTCCAAAAAGCGACAAGGTAAACCAGGATTGAGACTCTGCTAACTTCTAGTTTCTTCCCAAGGCATTAAAAAACTGGTGATTGAGAGTAGAGTTTCCTAACTTGGAGTCTATAAAAGAACTTTTGGTGTAGAGTCTGCAACATATTTTCTACAATAATCTATGCTTATTCCTGGGAAGGAATTGCCTTTCACTAGATTTTCAAAAAGGTTCTTGATCCAAAAACATATTCATAGGCTTCAGTAATACAAATCAAAGAGAGAAACATATAATGTATGTGTTGAAAACATTTTGTATTGCTGATGAAAAACTATAAAGCTGTGAGGCTGGGCACGGTGGCCTAAACCTGTAATCCCAGCACTTTGGGAGGCCGAGACTGGTGCATTGCTAGAGATCAGGAGTTTGAGACCAGCCTGGCCAACATGCTGAAACCCTGTCTCTATTAAAAATACAAAAATTAGCCACGAGTGGTGGCGGGTGCCTGTAATCCCAGCTACTAGAAAGGCTGAGGCAGGAGAATCACTTGAATTGAATCCAGGAGGTGGAAGTTGCAGTGAGCCTGGGCAGCAGAGCCAGACCCCGTCTCAGGGGGGAAAAAAAAAAGAAAAAAAATGAAAAAGTCTAAAGCTGTAAAACAAGTATCTATGGAGTGTGCTGAAATACTCAGCATTATAGTCGTACTCTGTAGAATTATTTTGTTAATAGATGGGTACCCTGTCGTGAAACTGCTGTCAAGATAAGAGTTACCTGTCATATGTTTCCAGTCTTATGGTGAGATATTTACACTACATATAACTATAGATACAAGAAGCCTGATTTGGCCAACATATAGCTAAATTAATTTTATAGTCAGATGCTTTATTATGGAACTTCTTGTTCTTTAGTCTCCTGTTTGTCAGTTTATCTTAGTCTCGATCTTATTTTTATTCAGATATGACATTATTTTTAAAGTAAGCATTCATCTCTACTCAAAATTCATATAAATATATGCAAATTTTCTACTAGACTTAGCTCTAAAAGGTGTGAATTAGCTCTAAAATTATTTATTAAGGATTATATAACCACCAATTCTGGACTTCTTCCTTTTTCTTTTAGCCGCATCTTCTTTTTTGATTCAGAGTTTAGATTTGGGTCCCGTCCCCTCCAGGTCTCACCCAAATAACAGGACAAATAGTTTCCTCAGAATAAATGAAACAAGAAATCGGGGGGCATATTCTAATCACACTTCCAAGGTCTCTTGCATCCTCCGATATTCTTACACAAAACATAATAAATATATCTGACCATTTCCTGCTTCAGCTGCACTCTGTAGTGAGGACCAAGCCATAGGGGCAGTGTCCACTCTGACCAATGCTAAGAACAACAACATTTGCCCAGTACCTGCCAAAGTATAAACTGACTTCCGATGTAACTGAGTGGAGTCACACAGTTTTGTCAACAAAGTTTCAGGATACGAAATCAATGTACAAAAATCACTAGTATGTTAATAAAAATAAAATTTTTGAAAGACAAGAAGCCAAATTAAGAGGGGAAAATAAAGACGCATTTTTTAAAATCCTAAAATGAGGGAATTCTTCCACACCTCTATTTTTTCATCTAAATGCTAATTTGCCCGTTATGATTTTTCATACTTGGTTTCTTTCGTTCCTCATCATCCCAAACATAATAGTGTTCATTTTTGGTAGGAACTTAGGAGAAGACACATGTCATAAGCTTCTACTTTAACCTCACTGTGATAAGCATACGATGGGCATCAAGTCATTTTTTAAATTGAAATGAAGACATTTTTGAATCAAGTTTGAACTTTTTCTCTAAGAAACATAGAAACAAAGCCTTCAAGAATGCATCTAGCAAATAAATAGTTAAGCGTCTGATCTACAAAGGCATAAAATAGCCATAAAAAGATATTAATATAATTAATATTTTCTAATGTTTTCCTTTTCAAACTATCAGTCAAAGCCTGGGATAAATCAGAGATCAATATCTGTGATTGTGAAAAACTATATTAACAAGTGTTCCCTGAAATATTTGAATACTCAAAGCTTTTTCCAAATGTACCTGTCTAACTAGTTTAGTATTTAATGCTTAGCTCATGTTGTCAAATTCATACCTTCATTTCTGAAGCAAGTTATTCAATCATAATTTTTAACTTAGGGATATAATGTTTCCTCCAGGAATCCTGGAACAAGCAAAGAAGCAAACATGAAATAAAATTTTAAATACTCATAAAGCCATCTCCCAGAAGCACTTTATATATATTGTTTTATACTTTTTATAATGCACAATATAGGCATTGTGGTTGGAAATTATAAAAATGACAAATTGCCCACATGCAACCTCCCATACTCTCTCCTCATTCTACGTGTGCCAGAGGTTGAAAATAGCAGTGCCCTAAGAAGTAAGATGCTGATCCTTTGAGTTACAACAGGGAAGATCACCCACCAACCATTTAAGAAGCCTGAGATTTGAGTGAGAAATAACACATTAAGCCACTGAGGTTTTCATATTGATTTTTGGCAATAATTAGTCTATTCTGAATAGCATAATAATTTATAATTTGGCTTAACAGATCCTCAAATAGATGTTATTAGCTGAGCAGTCGGATGCTGGGTGGCAAGGAAACTGATATCAGAGGTTGGAAAATAAGCCATGTACATAGTGGAAGGTGATTACAGAGAGTAGAAGGGTTAGAGGGCAGATAACTATTTTAGGAAATAAATAAGCCAGTATGGAATTTGAAAGGGATCAGAGGGGCAAGAAATGTAGAGCCTCGAAGAATGGGAAATCTGATTCCCTGCTAGAAACCACACAGTAAGACATAAAGTTGTTGAGGAAACAAAGTCCATTAAGATATAGCCTTGTGAAGACATAATAAGGATGTGAATTTTTAGCTGTGGTTGGACTTTCAATTGCCTGTATTGGAAAGAAGGTGAGTATGAGAATAAAAGTTAAATGGATATTTAGTGACTAGAAGACTGTAGAAATGACAATGCTGTGCATTCATCAAACAATTTTATTATCCTTTGAGCACACAGATAAACCATATTGTCAAGTATCCTCGCTTGCATCAAAATGAGGCCTTTAACTGTTTCGCATCAAAGAGAGTGGGCACAGCAGTTAAATCTAAGCATGCCTTCTGTATGATCCTTTTCTCTCTGCTAACTGTATGATGCCAGTGTAACTTCAAAGCCATGTATTGAATACGGAGGAGCCTCATTATAAAAGGAATCTAGATTTCTGAATTACTACATGAAGCAGAAACATTCCTCATACCCCTCCACGAACCCTCCACCCCACCCCACCTACACAAAAATTGATTCACTTTGGACTGTGAAATGAAAGCTATGATATGATATGATGTTTAACAAATGTGATGTTGAGATTGTAACAGAATTTAGCATTACTTTCATAACCAACATAAATGAATAAATAGATCATACTATATGTACACTGGAATACCAAAGAGCAGTGTATACGCATGAGTTAAGAATTACAGGTATACACAATATCAATGGTGAATCTCAGGAACATAATGTTCTCGTGATGTAAATAAATAAGTTTAAGAAGCAGCAAGGGGAAAAAATTAAATTCAGTATGATAGTTATCTCTGAGGGCAAAGAAAGGGATAAAAGACTGAGGAGGAAGAGCAGAACAATGTTAAAAGAGGATGATAATGTTTTATTTCTGAAGCTAAGTATTCTTTGTACCATAACTTTTAAGCATATTACACATCTTTTATAAAAATTATTCACTATTCAATTGATATTTGCCTTTAAAAAAATTTGAAATCAGTATAGTGAATAGTAACATTTTTGAGATCATCCACAGGGTAAATGAAGAAACAACTTCCCTTATATTATGGAAATATATACTTATCACTTTAGAAAAAACATTTAGTGACAGCATTAGATAGACTTCAAATAATGCTACATGTCAAATGACCTAGCAGTCAAAATGACATTCTCTGGAAAACTGTTAGACAACTCAAAAAGTGGCTCTAATAATAAAAAACAATTATTAATATCAAATATACAAATAAAGGGTTTGAGTAAAGTTATTTCTTAAAATGTAAGAGAATAACATTTAAATTTATAAACAGATATATTATTTCACATGGTTTGAAATATGCATATTTAGCTATAAAGTAAATATGTAACTAGGTGGTGTAATTTTATACTTTTTTGTGATACTTATATTGATTAAACTTTTTTATAATATGTATCATTTCTACAAACACCATAAAGTCACTCTCTAAAAAATCAGAAAACACTTTGTACCACAGTGAGTGCTCTGAACAAACTTTCCACTTGAAGTTCTATATCTTTAATTAATAGTTATTGTTGTGTAATAAACCATCACCAAATCTAGTAGCTTTAAACAGGAACTATTTATGATTTCTTCATGAATCTCTGGGTCAGCTGGGTAGTTCTGCTCATCTGAATAGATTTAGCTGAGCTTGATGGGACTTGCTCAAGTGTCTTCCATCAGCTGGTGGTTCAGCTGGCACCCAGCACAGCTGGGATGACTCAGCCTAGTTCCAGGATAACAGACTGCCCAGGTTTGTTCTCATGACAGAGGAAAGAGTTTACAAAGGAAGTGAAAGTGCAATTTCTCTTGAGGCCCAGGTTCAAAACAGACATTTTCAATGAATTATTTTAACAAAGGGAAGTCAAAAGTCCGGCCTAGATTTAAGAGATAAAGGAAAAAGACTCTACACCTTGAAGTGAAGAGATGCGAGCATTGCAATAGGATAATCGGGGGAGAGAATTGTGGTCGTTTTGAGCAATTAGTCTACTACAGAGTTTAATTCAGAGCACATAAATTGAAGCCCACTCTGCACTGAACCAACCCCAAATCTGCTGCTGCTTCTCTTTAACTTGACTTATTTTGTGTCTCCGAATGCCTTGCTTCTTTAACCTTTCCAGTGAGACCTTAATAGTAGACTTCTATAGCTCACAATTCTGGAACCTCATTTCTCATTTATTTAAAATAATATTACTGAACACCATCCTATGTGTTAGCAGTAAAACAGTATATATGACATAGTCCCTGTCCTCAGTGAAATCCCAGATTAGTAGAAGACATAAACACACAAATAATTACGCTTTAAAAATAACATGAGGGTATAATGATAAAGGTATTTATAAGGGAATTATGGAAGTCTAGGCTAACCCCTAAAATAGCTTGGGGAAAGCAGAGAACGAAATTAGGTAAGATTTCCTGAAAACACGATCCTAAGGTGAGTCTGAATAGCTAGATAGAAAAGGAATATGTGGAGGTCATTCCAGCCATGGCAGCTGCAAAGCAAAGGCATGGAGATGGAAACTAGTATGGCGGATTGGGGGACCTCAAAGGGAGAGGAAACTATAAGTAACTCAATGTTGTTGGAGTGTAAAGGAAAAGAAAAGGAGAGATGGACTTAGGAGAAGAGAAGAAGATTGGTAGAAGAAAAACTGGAAAATGAAGCTGATTATGCACTCTCTTATCACTTTCTATCATATATACTGTAAAATCTACTTGTTCATTATTTTTAATATTCTCTCTCTCTCTCCCTCTCCTAGAAAGTAACTCTGAAAGGGCAAATATTTTTGTCTACTTTGTTCGTTGATGCATCCCAAGCGCTTTAACATTATGTGGTACAGAGTAGACATCCAACAATAATATTCACTTAATAATATTTATTTAATATAGTTGCTGAATAAATGAAGGAATCTTACCTGAGTTCCCCAGAAAACAGAGAATTGGGCAAAGCTAATCCACTAATATTTTATTGGATCATTCAATTCTAGGACATTAAAAATGTAGAAGAAAGAAAAGTGAGACAGACAAAGGTGGAAAATAAACGCAAGGTATCAATTACTGAGCTGGCCATAGGTTTAAAGAAAATACAAATTTGTTCCTTATCATGAAGGACTAATCAAGACTGCCTCCATAGAATCACTGTACCTTGGAAGAGTCTGTCAGGTAAAGAACGTGTGATGGTTAATTTTGTGTCAATATGACTAGGTTAAGCCCAGACAGCTGGTATAACATTATTTCTGGGTGTGTCTGTGAGAGGGTTAATTGAAGAGATTAGCATTTGGATCAATAGACTGAGAAAAGAAGATTCGCCCTCTCCCAGGTGGGTGGGATGGGCATCCTCCAATTAATTTAAGACTTAAATAAAACAAAATGGCAGAGGAAGGGAGAATTCGTTCTCTGTCTCTTCAGCTGGGACATCCATCTTATCCTGCCCTTAGACATCAAAGCTCCAGGTTGTCAGGACTTCAGACACTGGGACTCACACCAGTGCCTACCCCGTGACTTCACCGCCATCTGCCAAACCCCCATACTCCACCCCTGACTTCCCAGGTCTTCAGACTCAAACTGGGAGTTACACCATCCACTCCCCTGGTTCTTAGGTCTTTGGACTTAAACTGAACTCATATTAATAATTTGCCTTTCCCAGTTCTCCACTTTGCAGACAGCATGTTGTAGAATTTCTTGACTTTCATAAATGTGTGAGCCAATTCCCATAATAAATATATACTTATTATAGGATATGAAAAATAGAGAGAGGGGTCCTAATTGATTCTGTTTCTCTGGACAACTCAGACAAATACAGAAGGAAAAGAAATTTATCTGCCAGTTTCCCATGTCTCGTATCTCTCATTGATCAAAGCTTGTCCAAGGATGTTAATCCTTGTCTAGTGCCTCCAGTCAGCTGCTGAGGAAGCCAGATCTGAGTTTCTGGAATTCAGGGCTTCATCTGAGTCTGTAAGTCATATAAGGAGTTAGAGTCTCCATGGTGTCGTCAGTGGTGCTTTAGTACAAGAGGGGCAGAGGCTGCTACTGGAGCAGCAAGCAAGAGGGCAAGACAGCAGATGGAACTTAGCACACCAGAAGAACCAATACAGAACAAATGAGTAAAAAAGCATCATACATAGATAGAAATAAACACAACAGTCCTATTACCTTCTGCCTTTGCCTAATGTATGCAGGCTAATTGTGATTAAAACACACACACACACACACACACACAATAAATAAATAAAGAAATAAAAATTAAATGTAAATACCTTTGACTTTTACTTGACATTCTTAGCTCTGCATTTCCATAGGGAATTCCATTTCACACCCCACCCCATGCTGGGTGCAGGAGTTCTAGCTCCTTCCCCAAAATTCCACATCAGAACAGAAAAATAAAACCAAAATTCCAAGCACCCAACTAACTGAACAGACTCCCTCCTGGCCAAGGGAATCCCAGAGAAACCTTGAAAGCTGAATTTACGACCATGATGGGATGGGAGACTGGACACACCTCATTATACCCTCCTCCTAGCTGAGTCATTAGGTTTTCTTTCCTAAGGACTAAACAAAAACCAGTTCTTTCAAAAGACCGCTAGCTTATCTTCCCAGGTAGGTAACAAAAATAAAATTAATCCTTCCTTCACCCATCCCCAAGATGCACCTTATCTTACATAAAATGTAGATTTACTGGGCACTGACTAAAGTCTCAGAAGTATATAATCATTTGTCTCAATTTGTCTCACGGCCACCCCTGGCCTCTCTTTAAGGAAATGTATAAATACTAAATCTCCTGAGAACCTCCTTGGAAAAAATGGCCACAGATGCTTCTGTGACTGGAGTTTTTTCCCAGTTGCACCCTCAAGCTGTCTCAATAAACCTCAATGATTTGAGACACGACTTAATCACTTATTTTGGTTGTCTGAACCAAGTGGAATGCATCAGAACATGCTAGGACCTTTCTTTCCATTATTATTCCCTCACATTAGCCATCTCGCTCCTCAGAGAATAGATGTTCCAAAGCCCTGGAATATTGACTTCATTTTCTCTCTCCCAAACATGTATTTCAGACATATTGTAAGAAATATCTGTCATGCCATCCTTGAGTTTCCCATGTTCTAAATGCTGTATTAAAAACAATTTTTATTAAATTCTTTGTGTGAAAAAAAAGATAAAATAGTTTTTGAAATATCTTGCAATACATGTTCTATGAAATTTCAAGACACTGAAACCAAGTAAAAATATGTGATATTGATGATAGCTGCCCTTACTTCAAGGATCTATTGTGATATTAAAATAGCATGGTAGGAAACGTTCTATAATTTTTAAAACTTTAGAAACTACTAAACCATGTGACCATATGACTATCTTTTTCATCTCTATGAATCTAGACAAAAGTTAAATTAAGTATAACTAATGCTTACTGACTGCTTTAAAGTTTATAAAATGTTTCATATACATTATCTTATTTGGTCCTAATTGCAATCCTGTAACTAGTTACTGTTATTCCATTTTAAACATAAGATATTTAGAAACTGTTTTCAAAATATTACATATAATATTTACTTTTCACAAATAGGTTTTTATTTAAGGAAAGTAATCTGTTCTGAAACACAATAGAATAGAAAAAAATGGAACAACAGAATAATGTGGTAGGAAGAATTTTAAAGTGGTTCCCATGACCTTTACTGCCCAGTGTTACTTCTGTGACTGTTACAGTAATCTGGCAAAATGGAGATGAGAGAGCATAGACCTAAACAAATTGCATGAGCCCTATAAAAGCAAAGTGTTTTCTCTAGCTGGTAGTAGAAGAGGAAGTCCAAGAGATTTGAAGCAGGACACAGGATGGATGCAAAAGGGCTGATTTGAAGATGGAAATGCTGCACACAAATTTGAAGATGGAAATGCTGCATTTAAAAAATAACAATTACCTTCCTTCTTAATTTCCACATTTTATTCCTCATTTTTTCTCTAGGTCAATTTCATTAACTAGGTAATTGTGGTATTGTTATTTTACTCTTAGTTAAGTGAGGATTCCCAATTTCATTTGTTTCTAATAGGAAGAAGACAGTTATGCTCACTAGAACATCATAATACTGATAGAGGGAATAATTGTCTTATTCCTAGCTTTATTGATAATATTTCTTACTAAAATTTTGGATGAATTATTTAAGGTAAATGCTAGGCTGAGTTTATAAATATTAAATCACTTACTGTGCATATAATAATATGGAATAAGATATACATAATTAGCTACATTTCACAGTTGAGAAAACTGAAGGATAGTGAAAAATATGTTCCCACAATGAATGGATTACAAAATTAGTAAATTGCACATGGTTCTACCTTAAAACTAAGAGCTAATAAATAAAACATTTAAAAGATTTAGTTATCTCCAAAAAGAAGATAAATTTGCATAAACTCCATCATATGGACTTTCAGATGTGAAGGACAGTTGCTCTATTGCTGTTCTCAAAAAGTACTAGCAACTTCTCTCTGGTTCAATGAAGAGACATCAGATTGATGAAGTATTCATACTAGAAATTTGGGAATCTTATATATTAGGTTTTTGTAATTAGACATTACAAAAACCAGCATAAATTTCTCTTTTCATTGGGAGGTATTTCTCATACTTCCTTTTTGCAGAGGAGGGTTATCCATCACCTCAAGCATTTATCCTTTCTTTGTGTTATAAACAATCCAATTATACTCATTTAGTTATTTTTAAAGGAACGGTCATTGCTGACTGGAATCACACTGTTGTGGTATGAAATACAACATCTTACTCTTTCTAGCTAGCTATATTTTTGTATCCATTAACCATGCCCACTCCTATCCCCCCACCCCCACTACTCTTCCCAGTCCCTAGTAACCATCCTACTCTCTGTCTCCATGAGTTCAATTGTTTCTGTTTTGGATGAAATAAACAATGTAAATACTAGGCTGAGTTTTATAAATATTAAATGAATTTATTATAGATGTATGGATTTCTGGATTCTCTATTCTGTCCCCTTGGTTTATATGTTTGTTTTCAAACCAGTACTATGCTTTTTGATTGCAATATCTCCGTAGTACAATTTGAAATCAGGTAATGTGATTCCTCCAGTTTTGTTCTTTACACCCAGGATGGCTTTGGCTATTCTGGGTCTTTTACGCTTCCATAAAATTTTAGGATTATTTTTTCTATTTCTGTGAAGAATGGCATTGGTATTTTGACAGGGATTGCATAGATTCTGTAGATTGCTTTGGGTACTATGAACGTTTAACAATATTGGTTCTTACAATCCATGAACATGTAATACAGTCCCTTTTTTTGTATCCTCCTTAATTTCTTGCATCAATGTTTTATAGTTTTCATTGTAGAGATCTTTCATTTCTTTGGTTAAGTTTATTCCTAGGTGTATTATTTGAGGCAATTATAAATACAGTTACCTTCTTGATTTCTTTTTTATTCTTTTTTTTTTTTTTTTAATACTTTAAGTTCTGGGATAATGGCAGAATGTGCAGCCTTGTTACATAGGTATACAAGTGCCATGGTGGTTTGCTGCACCCATCAACCCAACATCTACATTAGATATTTCTCCTAATGCTGTCCCTCTCCTAGACTCCCACCCCCCGACGGGCCCCAGTGTGGGATGATCCCCTCCCTGTGTCCATATGTTCTCACTGTTCAACTCTCACTTATGAGTGAGAACACATAGTGTTTGGTTTTCTGTTCCTGTGCTAGTTTGCTGAGAAGGATGGTTTCCATCTTCATCCAAGTCTCTGCAAAGGACATGAACTCATCCTTTCTTATGGCTGCATAGTATTCCATGGTGTATATGTTCCACATTTTCTTTATCCAGTCTATCATTGTTGGGCATTTGGATTGGTTCCAAGTCTTTGCTATTGTGAACAGTGCTGCAATAAACATACATGTGCATGTGTCTTTATAGGAGAGTGATTTATAATCCTTTGGGTATATACCCAGTAATGGGATTGCTGGGTCAAATGGTATTTCTAGTTCTAGATACTTAAGGAATTGCTACACTGTCTTAAACAATGGTTGAACTAATTTACACTCCCACTAACAGTGTAAAAGCATTCCTATTTCTCCACATCCTCTCCACTATCTGTTGTTTCCTGACTTTTTAATGATCGCCATTCTAACTGGCATGAGATGGTATCTCATGTGGTTTTGATTTGCATTTCTCTAATGACCAGTGATGATGAGCTTTTTTTCATATGTTTGTTAGCCACATAAATGTCTTCTTTTGAGAGGTGTCTGTTCATATCCTTCACCTACTTTTTGATGGGGTTGTTTCTTTCTTTCTTGTAAATTGGTTTAATTTCCTTGTAGATTCTGGGTATTAGCCCTTCGTCAGATGGACAGATTGCAAAAATTTTCTCCCATTCTGTAGGCTGCCTGTTCAGTCTGACAATAGTTTCTGTAGCTGTAGAGAAGCTCTTTGGTTTAATTAGATCCTATTTATCAATGTTGGCTTTAGTTGCCATTGCTTTTGGTGTTTTAGTCATGAAGCCTTTGCCCATGCCTATGTCCTGAATTGCCTAGATTTTCTTCTAGGGTTTTTATGGTTTTAAGTCTTACGTCTAAGTCTTTAATCCACCTTGAGTTAATTTTTGAATAAAGTATAAGGAAAGGGTCCAGTTTCAGTTTTCTGCATAGGACTAGCCTATTTTCCCAACACCATTTATTAAATAGGGAATCCTTTCCCCATTGCTTGTTTTTGTCAGGTTTGTCAAAGGTCAGATGGTTGTAGATGTGTGGTGTTATTTCTAAGGCCTCTGTTCTGTTCCATTGGATTATATATCTATTTTGGTACCAGTACCATGCTGTTTTGGTTACTGTAGGCTTGTAATATAGTTTGAAGTCAGGTAGTGTGATGTCTCCAGCTTTGTTCTTTTTGTATAGGATTGTCTTGGCTATGTGAGCTCTTTTTTGGTTCCATATGAAATTTAAAGTAGTTTTTTCCAATTCTGTGAAGAAAGTCAATGGTAGCTTAATGGGGATAGCATTGAATCTATAAAATAATTTGGGCAGTGTGGTCATTTTCATGATATTGTTTCTTCCTATCCATGAGCATGGAATGTTTTTCCATTTGCTTGTGTCCTCTCTTATTTCCTTGAGCAATGGTTTGTAGTTCTCCTTGCAGAGGTCCTTCACATTCCTTGTAAGTTGTATTTCTAGGTATTTAGTTCTCTTTGTAGCAATTGTGAAGGGGAGCTCGCTCATGATTTGGCTCTGTGTTTGTCTATTATTGGTGTATAGGAATGTGATTTTTGCACATTGATTTTGTATCCTGACAATTGGCTGAAGTTGCTTATCAGCTTAAGGAGATTTTGGGCTGAGACGATGGGGTTTTCTAAATACACAATCATGTCATCTGCAAACAGAGACAATTTGACTTCCTCTCTTCCTATTTGAATACCCTTTATTTCTTTCCCTTGCCTGATTGCCCTCCCAGAACTTCCAATACTATGTTGAATAGGAGTGGTGAGAGGGCATCCTTGTCTTGTGCCGGTTTTCAAAGGGAATGTTTCCAGTTTTTGCCCATTCAGTATGATATTGGCTGCGGGTTTGTCATAAACAGCTCTTATTATTTTGAGATATGTTCCATCAATACCTAGTCTATTGAGAGTTTTTAGCATAAAGTGATGTTGAATTTTGTCAAAGGCCTTTTCTGCATCGAGAAAATCATGTGGTTTTTGTCATTGGTTCTGTTTATGTGATGGATTATGTTTATTGATTTGCATGTGTTGAACCAGCCTTGCATCTCAGGGATGAAGATGACCTGATCATGGTGGATGAGCTTTTTGATGTGCTGCTACATTCGGTTTGCCAGTGTTTTATTGAGGATTTTTGTGTCAATGTTCGTCAGGGATGTTGGCCTCAAATTTTCTTTTTTTCTTGTGTCTCTGCCAGGTTTTTTTTCTTTATCAGGATGATGCTGGCCTCATAAAATGAGTTAGGCAGGATTCCCTCTTTTTCTATTTCTTGGAATAGTTTCAGAAGGAATGGTATCAGCTCCTCTTTGTACCTCTGGTAGAATTAGGCTGTGAATTTGTGTGGTTCTGGACTTTTTTTGGTTGGTAAACTATTAATTACTCCATCAGTTTTAGAACTTGTTAGTGTTCTATCAGGGATTCGACTTCTTCCTGGTTTAGACTTGAGAGGATTTATCTGTCCAGGAATTTATCCATTTCTTCTAGATTTTCTAGTTTGTTTGCATAGAGGATTTTATAGTATTCTTTGATGGTAGTTTGTATTTCTGTGAGATCAGTGGTGATATCCCCTTTATCATTTTTTATTGCATCTATTTGATTCTTCTCTCTTTTCTTCTTTATTAGTCTGGCTAGCGGCCTATTTTGTTGATCTTTTCAAAAAAACAGCTCCTGGATTCTTTGATTTTTTGAAGCAATATCTCTGTAGTACAATTTGAAATCAGGTAATGTGATTCCTCCAGTTTTGTTCTTTATGCTCAGGATGGCTTTGGCTACTCTGGGTCTTTTATGCTTTCATATACATTTTAGGATTACTTTTTCTGTTTCTGTGAAGAATGGCAAGTCTCTATCTTGCTCAGTTCCAGTCTGATCTTAGTTATTTCTTGCCTTGTACTAGTTTTGCATTTGTTTTTTCTTGCTTCTCTAGTTCTTTTAATTGTTATGTTAGAGTGTCAATTTTAGATCTTCCCTGCTTTCTCTTGTGGGCATTTAGTGCTATAAATTTCCCTCTAAACAGTGCTTTAAATGTGTTCCAGAGATTCTGGTATGTGTGTCTTTGTTCTCATTGGTTTCAAAGAACTTATTTATTTCTGTCTTAATTTCCTTATTTACCCAGTAGTCATTCAGGAGCAGGTTGTTCAGTTTCCATGTAGTTGTGCAAATTTGAGTGAGTTTCTTAATCCTGAGTTCTAATTTGATTGCACTGTGTTCCGAGACTGTTTGTTATGATTTCTGTTCTTTTGCATTTGTTGGGGAGTGTTTTACTTCCAATTATGTGGTCAATTTTAGAATAAGCACGATGTGGTGCTTAGAAGAATGTATATTCTGTTGATTTGGGATGGAGAGTTCTGTAGACATCTATTAGGTCCACTTGGTCCAGACCTGAGTTCAAGTCCTGAATATCCTTGTTAATTTTTTGTCTTGTTGATCTGTCTAATATTGACAGTGGGGTATATAAAATCTCCCACAATTGTAGTGTGGGAGTCTAAATCTCTCTGCAGGTCTCTAAGAATTTGCTTTATGAATCTGGGTGCTTCTGTGTTGGGTGCATATATATTTAGGACAGTTAGCTCTTCTTGTTGCATTGATCCCTTTACCATTATGTAATGCCCTTCTTTGTCCCTTTCGATTTTTGTTGGCTTAAATTCTGTTTTATCAGAGCCTAGGATTGCAACCTAGGCTTTTTTTTTTTTTTTTTCTTTCTTTCTATTTGCTTGGTAAATGTTCCTCTATCCCTTTATTTTGAGCCTATGTGTGTATTTGCACATGAGATGGGTCTCCTGAATACAGCATACCGATGGTCTTTACTCTTTATCCAATTTGCCAGTCTGTGTCTTTTAATTGGGGCATTTAGCCTGTTTACATTAAGGGTTAATTAATATTGTTATATGTGAATTTGATTCTGTCATTATGATGCAAGCTGCTTATTTTGCCCATTAGTTGACGCAGTTTCTTCATCACATCGATGGTCTTTACAGTTCGGTATGTTTTTGCAGTGGCTGGTACCAGTTGTTCCTTTCCATATTTAGTGCTTCCTTCAGGAGCTCTTATAAGGCAGGTCTGGTGGTGACAAAATCTCTCAGCATTTGCTTGTCTGTAAAGGTTTTTATTTCTCCTTTGCTTATGAAGTTTAGTTTGGCTGGATATGAAATTCTGGATTGAAAATTCTTTTTTTTAAGAATGTCGAATATTGGTCCCCACTCTCTTCTGGCTTGAAGGGTTTCTGTAGAGAGATATGCTGATGGGTTTCCCTTTGTGGGTAACAAGACCTTTCTCTCTGGCTGTCCTGAACATTTTTTCCTTCATTTCAACCTTGGTGAATCTGACGACTATGTGTCTTGGGGTTGCTCTTCTCAAGGAGTATCTTTGTGGTATTCTCTGTATTTCCTGAATTTGAATATTGGCCTGTCTTGCTAGGTTGGGGAAGTTCTCCTGGGTAATATCCTGAAGAGTGTTTTTCAACATGGTTCCACTTTCCCTGTCACTTTCAGGTACACCAGACAAACATAGATTTGGTCTTTTCACATAGTCCCATATTTCTTGGAGACTTTGTTTGTTCCTTTCCGTTCTTTTTTCTCTAATCTTGTCTTCACACTTTATTTCATTAAGTAGATCTCTAATCTCTTATATCCTTTCTTCTGCTTGATCAATTCAGTGGTTGATACTTGTGTATGCTTCACGAAGTTCTCGTGCTTTGTTTTTCAGCTCCATCAGGTCATTTATGTTCTTGTCTAAACTGGTTATTCTAGTCAGCAATTCCTCTAACCCTTTTTCAAGGTTCTTAGCTTCCTTTCATTGGGTTAGAACATGCTCCCTTGGATTGGAGGAGTTCGTTATTACCCACCTTCTAAAGCCTACTTCTGTTAATTCATGAAACTCATTCTCCTTCCAGTTTTGTTCCCTTGCTGGCAAGGAGTTGAAATCCTTTGGAGGAGAAGAGGCATTCTGGTTTTTGGAATTTTCAGACTTTTTGTGTTGGTTTCTCCCCATCTTCATGGATTTATCTACCTTTGGTGTTTGATGTTGGTGACCTTCGGATTGGGTTTCTGTATCTGGACATCCTTTTTGTTGATGTTGATGCTATTCCTTTCTGTTTGTTAGTTTTCCTTCTAACAGCCAGGACCCTCTGCTGCGAGTCTGCTGGAGTTGGCTGGAGGTCCACTCCAGACCCTGTTTGCCTGGGTATCACCAGCAGAGGCTGCAGAACAGCAAAGATTGCTGCCCATTCCTTCCTCTGGAAGCTTCGTCCCAGAGGGGCACCTGCCAGATGCCAGCCAGAGCTCTCCTGTATGTGGAGTCTGTCGGTCCCTGCTTGGAGGTGTCTCCCAGTCAGGAAACATGGGGATCAGGGACCCACTTGAGGAGGCAGTCTGTCCCTTATCAGAGCTCAAACATTGTGCTGGGAGAGCCGTTGCTTTCTTCAGAGCCATCAGGCAGGGACATTTATGTCTGCTGAAGCTGTGCCCACAGCTGCCCCTTCCCCCAGGTGCTCTCTTCTTGGGAGATGGGGGTTTTATCTATAAGGCCCTGACTGGGGCTGCTGACTTTCTTTCAGAGATGCCCTACCCAGAGAGGAGGAAACTAGAAAGGCAGTCTGGCTACAGCAGCTTTGCTGAGCTGTGGTGGGCTCCACCCAGTTTGAACTTCCTGGCAGCTTTGTTTACACTGTGAGGTGAAAACCACCTACTCAGGCCTCATTAACAGTGGACGTCCTTCTTCCCACCAAACTCTAGCATCCCAGGTTGACTTCAGACTGCTGTGCTGGCAGAAAGAATTTCAAGCCAGTAGATCTTAGCTTGCTGGGTTCCATAGGGGTGGGCTCCTCTGAGCTAAACCACTTGGCTCCCTGGCTTCAGCCCCCTTTTCCAGGGGAGTGAACGGTTCTGTCTCACTGGCATTCCAAGCACCCCTGAGGTGTGAAAAAAAAAAAAAAACTCCTGCAGCTAGCTCAATGTCTGCCCAAACTGCCACCCAGTTTTGTGCTTGAAACCCAGGGCCCGTGTGGCATAGGCACCGGAGGGAATCTCCTAGTCTGTGGGTTGCAAAGACATGGGAAAAGTGTAGTATCTGGGCCTGAGTGCGTCATTCCTCATGGTACAATCCCTCATGGCTTCCCTTGATTAGGGGAGGGAGTTCCCCAACCCCTTGCACTTCCTGGGTGAGGCAACACTACACCCTGTTTCGGCTTGCCCTCCATGAGCTACACCCACTGTCTAACCAGTCCAAGTGGGATGAACGGGGTACCTCAGTTGGAAATGTAGAAATCACCCACCTTCTGCATTGATCTCACTGGGAGCTACAGACCAGAGCTGTTCCTATTCGGCCATCTTGCCAGCTATCTCTTGATTTCTTTTTCAGGTTGTTTGCTGTTGGCATATACAAATGCTGCCGATTTTATTTTATTTTATTTTTATTTATTTATTTTTTTTGTGACAGAGTCTCACTCTGTCTTCCAGGCTGGAGTGCAGTGGCATGATCTCAGCTCGCTAACCTTCGCCTCCCAGGTTCAACCAGTTCTCCTGCCTCAGCATCCTGAGTAGCTGGGACTACAGGCACATGCCACCTTGCCTGGCTAATTGTGTGTGTGTGTGTGTGTGTGTGTGTGTGTGTATTTTTAGTAAAGATGGGGTTTCACCATGTTAGCCAGAATGGTCTTGATTTCCTGACCTCATGATCTGCTTGCCTCAGCCTCCCAAGATTTTTTTGTATATTAATTTTTTTATCCTGCAACTTTACTGCATTTGTTTATTAGTTGTAATAGCTTTTTTGTGACGTCTTTAGGTTTCTCCAAATATAAGATCATATTATTTGCAAACAAAGATAATTTGACTCTTTCTTTTCTAATTTGGATATTCTTTATTTCTCTCTCTTGTCTGATTACTCTAGCCAGAACTTCTAGTACTATGTTATATAATAAAGGTAAAAGTGGGTATCCTTATTACATTCCAGAACTTATGGGAAATACTTTCAGTTTTTTCCCTATTCAGTATGCTACTAGCTGTTGGTTTTTCATATATAGCTTTTATTGTTTTGAGGTATGTTCCTTCAATGCCCGCTTTCTTGAGGGTTTTGATCATTAAGGGACGTTGAATTTTATCAAATGCTTTTTCAGCATCATTTGATATGGTCAATGGTTTTTGTCCTTCATTCCGTTGGTATGATCTATCTTGTTGATTGATACATGTACATTGAACTATCCTGGTATCTCTGTGGTATATCTCACTTTGGTCATGATGAATGATCTTTGTAATGTATTGTTGAATTAAGTTTACTACTATTTTGTTGAGGATTTTTGTATCAGTTTCATCAAGGATATTGGCATATAGTTTTCTTTTTTTAATGTGTCTTTATATGGTTTTGGTATCATGGTAATATTGGCCTTGTAGAATGAGTTTGGAAGTATTCCTTCCACCTCTATTTTCCAGAATAGTTTGAATATGATAGGTACTAGTTCTTCTTTAAGTGTCTGGTAAAATTCAACAGTGAATCCATTGGGTCCCAGGTTTTTCCTTTCCTGGAGACATTTTATCATGACTTCGATCTCGTTACTTATTATTGGTCTATTCAGGTTTGAGATTTTCTTCATGGTTCAAGCTTTGTAAGTTGTATGTGTCTAGGAATTTATCCATTTTTTCTAGGTTTTCAAGCTTATTCGCATACAGTTGCTCATAGTAATCTCTAATGATCCATTTAATTTTTGCAATATCAGTTGTGTCTTTAATTCCTTTATAATTTTTTTTTGAGTCTTCTGGTTTTCTTCTCAGTCTGCCTAAAAGTCTGTCAGTTTTGTTTACCATTTCAAATAACCAGCTCTTCATTTCATTGACTTTTGTGTTGTTTTTTGTGTCAAACTTATGTATTTCTGCTCTGATTTCTTATTTCTTTTCTTCTACTATTTTTGGATTCAGTTTGCTCTTGCTTTTCCAGTTCTTTAAGATGCATCATTAGGTTGTTTATTTGAAGATTTTCTACTTTGATGTAGGTGCTTATTGCTATAAACATTGCTTTTAGTATTGCTTTTGCTGTATCCCGTAGGTTTTAGTATATTATGTTTCTACTTTCATTTATTTCAAGAATAGTTTTTTAATTTCTTTCTTAACTTCTTCATTGGCCCACTGGTCATTCAGAAGCATATTGTTTAATTTTCGTATGTTTTCAAAATCCCTAAAGTTTCAAACTTCCAAAGTTACTCTTGTTACTGATTTTCAGTTTTTTTTCATTGTGGTCAGAGAAAGTACTTAATATGATTTCAATTTTATGAATGTTTTAATACTTGATTTTGGCCTAATATATGGTCTATCCTTGAGAATGATTGATGTATTGAGGAGAAGAATGTGTATTCTGCAGCTGTGGGATGAAATGAACTGTAAATATCTCTTAAGTCCATTTGGTCTATAGTTCAGCTTAAATCAGATGTTTCTTTGTTGATTTTCTGTCCAATATTGAAAGTGGGGTGTTGAAGTCTCCAGCTAGTAATGAACTCTCTCTCTCTCTCTCCTTCTCTTTCTCTGTCTCTGTCTCTCTCACTTTAATAATATTTCCTTTATATATCAGGGTGATCTAGCATTGGGTGTATATGTATTTACAATTGTTATGTCCTCTTGCTGAATTAACCCATGTATTACTCCTTTGTCTCTTTTTATAGTTTTTGTCTTGAAATATATTTTTTCTGACATAACTATAGCTACTCATGCCTGGTTTTGGTTTCCATTGTATGGAATATCTTTTTTCTTCCTTTTATTTTTGGTCTTGCATGTCTTTATAGGTGAAGTGTATTTCTTGTAGGCAACAGATCATTAAGTCTTATTGTTTTTATCCATTCAGCCACTCTCTTTTGATTGAAGAGTTTAGTCCATTTACATTCAATGTGGTTATGGATAAGTAAGGGCTTACTGCTGCCATTTTGTTGTGTCCTGGTTGTTTTGTGGTTTCCTTCCTTCTTTCCTTCCTTATCTTCCTTTTTGTAAAGGTGATTTTCTCAGGTGGTATGTTTTAATTTCTTTCTTTTTATTTTGTGTGTGTCTCTTATAGGTGTTTGGATTTTTTTGACTTGAGAGTACCATGAAGCTTACAATTAACATCTTATGATCAATTGTGTTAGACTGATAACAGTTTAAAACTTATTGCATAAACAAACAAATCAACTAACAAACAAGCAAAGAGAAAACTAATAAAAATCTATACTTTAGCTTTATCCTCCCTGCTTTTTAACTTTTTCTTGTTTCTATTTATATCTTTATTGTTCTGTGTCTTGAAAAGTTGTTGTAGTTATTATTTTTTATTGATACATCTTTTAGTCTCTCTACTTAAGAGTAATTTACACACTACAGTTACAGTGTTATAATATTCTTTGTGTATGTGTACTATTACTAGTGGGCTTTTTACCTTCAGATATCATATTGCTCATTAACATGATTTTCTTTCAGATTGAAGAACTCTGTTTAGCATTTCTTGTAGGAGAGATCTGGTGTTGATGAAGTCCCTCAGCTTTTGTTTATCTGGGTAAGGTTTTATTTCTCTTTCATGTTTGAAGGATATTTTTGCTGGATGTACTTTTTTTGGTGAAGTGGTGAAGGGGTCTCGCTCTGTCAGCCAGACTGCAGTGCAGTGGTGCAGTCTTGGCTCACTGCAACTTCTGCCTCCTGGGTTCAAGCAATTCTCCTGCCTCAGTCTCCTTAGTAGCTGGAATTACAGGTGCCCATCACCACACTCGGCTATTTTTTTGTATTTTTAGGAGAGATGGGGTTTCACCATGTTGGCCAGGCTGGTCTCAAACTCCTGAATTCAGATGATCCACCCACCTTGGCCTCCTAAAGTGCTGAGATCTAAGGCATGAGCCACCATGCCTGGTCTACTAAATTAGGATAAAAGGATTGTTTTCTCTTCAGCATTTTAAATATGTTATGCCACTCTCTCCTGGCCTTTAAGGTTTCCACTGAGAAGCCTGCTGCCAGCTGTGTTGGAGCTCCTTTGAATGTTATTTGTTTTTTTCTCTTGCTGCTTTTAAAATCCTTTATTTATCTTTGATCTTAGGAAGTTTGATTATTAAATGTCTTGATGTAATCTTAGGTTAAATCTGCTTTGTGTACTATAACCTTCTTATGCTTGAATATTGATAATATTTCTCTAGATTTGGAAAGTTCTCTGTTATTAGCCACTTGAATACACTTTCTACTCTGATCTCTCTCCCTTTCTACTTCCTCTATATGACCAATGACTCTTAGATTTGCCTTTTTGAGTCATTTCCTTTATCTTGTGGTGTGCTTTATTCTTATTTTGTCTCTTCTGACTGTGTATTTTCAAATAAACATGTCTTCAAGATCACTAATTATTTCTTACGTTTGATCAACTCTGCTTTTGAAATACTGTGATACATTTTTAGTATGTCAATAGAATTTTTCAGCTCCAGAACATCTGCTTGATTTTTAAAAATTGTTTCAAAGTCTTTGTTAAATTTATCTGATAGGATTCTGTTTGTTTCTTTGTTTTATTTTTTTTCTTTTCATTTTTTTTTCTTTTTTTGTCTTGCAAATCTGTGACAGGAGTGTGAATTCCTTCACTGTGCTATCTTGAATTTTGTTAAGCTTGCTCAAAAGAGCTATTTTGGATTCTCTGTCTGAAAGGTCACATATCTCCGTCACTCTGGGATTGGTCACTGGTGAATTATTTAGTTTATTTGGTGAGGTCATGTTTTCCTAGATGGTCTTGCTGCTTGTGGATGTTTGTTGATGTCTGGGCATTGAAGAGTTAGACATTGATTGTAGTCTTCACAGTCTGGGCTTGTTTATGCCCATCCTCCTTGAGAAGGCTTTCCAAGTATTAAAAAGGGAATTCAGTGTTGTGATCTAAGTCTTTGGTCCCTGCAGCTGTATCTGCATTAGAAGGCACCCCAAGCCCAGTAATAATATAACTCTTGCAGAACCACCTTGGTGGTCTTGATGAAGATCTGAGATAATTCTCTGGATTACCAAGCAGAGTTTCTTGTTCTCTTCCCTTATTGTCTCCCAAACAAATGTTGTCTTTCTCTCTCTGCTAAGCTGCCTGGAGCTGGGAGAGGGGTGGTACGAGCACTCCTGTGGCCACCGCCTCTGGGACTCTGCTGTGTCAGAACTGAAGCTAGCTCATCACGTGGTCTCACCCAGGCCCATGTGTTAACTCAAGGCCCAAGGGCTTTTCAGTCAGCAGGCCACCAATCCAACAAGACTTGTGTCCTTCCCTTCAGGATAGTGCGCTCTCCCTGGCCTACAACAGGTCCAGAAACACCATCTGGGAGTCAGGGCCTCGAGGCAGAAACATTAGAAATCTACCTAGGTGCTCTATTTCATATAACTGAGCTGGTAACCAAGTCATGAGACAAAGTCCTTCCCACTTTTCACTTTCCTTTCCTCAAGCAGGAGTTTCTCCCTGTGGCCACCATTGCCGCAGGCCCATAGTGAGTACTGTGTGGCTACTGCCAATGTTCACTCAAGGCCCAAGGGCTCATCAGTCAACTTTTGGTAAATGCTGCAAGGCCTGGGTCTCTCCATTCAGGGAAGTGGGCTTTCCTCTGGCCCAAGGCAGTCCGGAAATTCCATCCCAGAGCCAAGGCTTGGAAGGGGGGACCCTAGAAGCCTGCTTGGTGCTCTACCTCACTAAGGTAAGCTGGTACCCAAGCCAGAAGACAAAGTTTCCTTCACTCTTCCCTCTTCTTTCTTCAAGCAGGAGTCTCCCCCGATAGCCAGCACAGCTGGGAATGCACTGGGTCACACTCGATACCAACACATCCCTTGGTCTCACTTAAGGCCTGCTGTGACAACTGTCTGGAAACCACTGATGTTTATTTAAGGCCCAAGCATTTTTGAGTCAGCAGGTAATGAATCCTGCCAGAACTGTGTTCTTCCCTTCAAAGCAGAAGCTTCCCCTCTTGGTCAGGGTGTGTCTAGAAATGCTGACCAGGAGGTAGGGCCTGGAATCAGGGCCCCAGGACTCTTCCCAGTGCTCTATTCTACTGTGACTGAGCCAGCATCCACGTTGCAAGACAAAGTCCTCTTTACTCTCTCCTCTCCTCAAGCAGAAGGTAGGAGTGTCTCCTGGAACTTCAAGCTGTGCTTGCTGGGGTTAGGGGAGGGATGACACAAGCATTCCTTTATCTGCATCAGCTGGTGTCTCATTAGGTCACATGCACCCCAAGTTCATTGGCTGTGAGCCCAGTAGCACTAGGACTTGCCCAGGAATCTCAGTCATTGTGGTCTAGACTGCCTTTCAGGTTTATTTAGAACTCCAGAGCCCTGTAGCCTGTGGTAGTGGCGGGGGGGCGGGGGGTTAGCTGGAACTCAGATTGTGACCACTGGAATGAGTGATTCCCCTCTGGGAAGGGCTGATCTAAAAGCTGCCTACTTGAGCACCAGAAAAATTCAGCCCTGCTTTGCTTTCTGCTATGACAGGCAGCACTGAGTTTCAATGCAAAGTCCCACAATCACTGTGTTCTCCTTCCTCCAAGCACACAGATTCTCTCTCTGCACCATGTGACCATTGCCAGGTAATGGGGGAGGGGTGGTGTCAGCAATCCAAGACTGTCATTTTCTGCCCTCTTCAGTGGCTCTTTCCTTGCTGTGATGTTAACACCAGGTACTGTGATGGCTCACCTGATTTTTAGTTCTTATGAAGGTGCTTTCTTGTGTGAATTGTTTTTTAATTTGATGTTCTTACTGGAGGATGACCACTGGAAGGTTCTATGCTTGGCCTTCTTCCTTCATGCTTCCTTTTAATTAATATCATAATATATATTTACATTCACTATGTTTGTATGCAATAAAATGCCCTTATAAGCACACTGTTTGATGTGTTTTGACAAAATTATATATCTATGTAACCATCATAACAAAAAGATATCTCATAACTTTTAGAAGTCAACATCTTCTCTTCCAATACCAGGCAACAACTGATGTAAAATCTATAAATATACTCCTGTAATCCCAGCACTTTGGGAGGCCGAGGCGGGTGGATCACGAGGTCAGGAGATCAAGACCATCCTGGCTAACACAGTGAAACCCCATCTCTACTAAAAATACAAAAAAATCAGCCGGGCGTGGTGGTGGGTGCCTGTAGTCCCAGCTACTCGGGAGGCTGAGGCAGGAGAATGGCGTGAACCCAGGAGGCAGAGCTTGCAGTGAGCTGAGATCGTGCCACTGCCCTCTAGCCTGGGTGACAGAGCCAGACTCAAGAAAAAAAAAAAAAAAATCTATAGATAGTTTGCCTTTCCTAGAATTTTATGTGATTATAATTATATAGAATGTTTTTCATTGTGTCTGCCTTGTTTCATGCAGCATAATACTTTCAATATTTATTAATATTATTGAAAGTATCAGTATATCCTTCCTTTTTATTGTTGAGTAGAATTCCATTGCATGGACATTTGCTTGTCCATTCACCTGTTGATAAACACTTGTATAATATCTAGATTTTTATTATTATGAATAAGTTGCTATGTACATTCATGCATAGTGATTTTATGTGGGCAATGTGTTTTTCTTTTTGGTAAATATCTAAAAATGAGATTTCTGGTTTGTTTAAAATAGGACTATTTACATTTTCCACTTCTCTTTTGGTGAGTCTCATCAATTTATGTCTTTAAAGGAATTTGTCTGTTTTATCTGTTTTGTTGAATTTATTAAGATAATGTTGTTTATAGTATCCCCTTATTATTTTTAGTATCTATAGGATCTGTAGTGAGCTCCCTTACTTTATACCTTATATAAGTAGTCTGTTTCTTCTCTCCATTTTTTAATCAGTCTAGCTAGAGGTTTATAGATTTTATTAATCTTTTTCAAGAGCCTCCGTTTTATTTCTTTGGTTTCATCATTTGTTTTTAACTCATTGATTTTCTCTTACCTCTATTATTTTCTTTCTTATATTTGCTTTGGCTTTAATAATCTATTTTCCAGTTTTCAATATAGAAGCTTAGATCAATGATTTGATGTTTTCATTTCTTTTTTTTATTTTGGTGGCTAATTTTGTTTTTTTATATTTTTACATTTTTAATTATGATTAACATAGTAATTATACATATTTATGGGGTACAATGTGATATCTTGATACATGTACAAATTTTGTGACTGACAAAATCAGGGTAATTGCCATACCCATCACTTTTAACATTTATCATTTCTCTGTGATGAAAATATTCAAAAACCTCTATTCTATTTTGAAATATATGAAACATTATTATTAACTGCAGTCATTCTACCATGCAATAGACAACCAGAACATATTCCACCTATCTAACTGTAGCTTTGTCAGTTACTCTGCCTGGGAAACACTAGAAAAACTAACATAAAAAAGATAAAAATAATTTAGTAAGGCAATCAAATATGAAATTAACATGCAAAATCAATGAACTACTTATACACCAATAATAACCAGTTAAAATATATAATGAAAGTAAAAATATAAAGTAACAACAAAAGTCATAAAATAAGAAGAAACTTGAAAACTAACTAATACCTATACAAAAAACACTTTAAAACCTTCAGGAAGACACGAAAGTGGGTATCAATACAAACACATGAATGGACATCTCTTATTCTTGCATACAACCGCAACATCACCAAAATGTTAGTTCTCTCTAAAACAATTTATAAATTAAATTCAATCTCAGCAAAAATAACAAAAAGAGTTCTTGTAGCTAGAATGTTCATGCTAAAGTTTATAGGAATAATGCAATGTACATGTAAAATTATCTAGAAGAACACTAAAATGAAAGAATTATGAGAGGGACGTAGACCTTGAAGATGTTAAAACACATAAGAACTAGCTTGCAGCACCTACAGTAAAATGCTGTGATACTGGAATGGCACAGCATAATAATGTGCTCACAAATTTGGCTTGTTTTTGTTTTGTTTTTGTTTTTGAGATAGGGTCTTGCTCTGTCATCCAAGCTGGAGTGCCGTGTCATGATCTCAGCTCCTTGCAACCTCCGCCACCCAAGTTCAAGCGATCCACCTGCTTCAGCCTCCTTAGTAGCTTGGGCAGCAGGTGAGCACCACCACACCTGGCTAATTTTGTTGTATTTTTTGTAGAGACAGGGTTTTGTCATGTTGCCCAGGCTGGTCTCAAACTCCTGAGCTCAAGCGATCCAGCCACCTCAGCCTCCCAAAGTGCTGGGATTACAGGTGTGAGCCACCATGCCCAGCCTAGATTTTGGTTTTGACATACCATTTCTAACTAAAATAAACTGGATCTCAGAGAAATGGTCAATTTCATATCTAGGACACAGAAGGTGTAAGGTGAGCCTGGAACATCCATTCCATGTGCCACAAAGTAAAGAAATGCTTATGAAGTAACCAGGACTTGTTGAAAGAATGCAAGAACCAGCTTGAATGCCAAGTCATAATATAGTAATTAATAAATATCAAAGCAGAATTCAAGCTCAGATATGAGACTGCAGAACATGAGCTGTGTGTGTGTGTGTGTGTGTGTGTGTGTTGGTGAGAGACCAAATATTTATTTTCCAAAAAAATATAATAGATAATGCTTAAAAATGAAAATAAAATATGAAATAGTAGCCATATAAGCATTTTATTTAAAAGTTCAATGATTAATATGAAAGATATCAGCTAAAAGTGTTTAACTGATTTTAGACATTGAAAAATAGTGGGGATCAAGAATTACAGTTGGGTTAAAAGTTTTATAGAACTATTTGACACTTTAGGCCAGGCGCAGTGGCTCAGGCCCGTAATCCCAACACTTTGGGAGGCCAAGGAAGGCAGATCGCGAGTCAGGAGATGGAGACCATCCTGGCTAACACGGTGAAACCTCATCTCTACCAAAAATACAAAAACAATAGCTGGGCGTGGTGGCGGGCACCTGTAGTCCCAGATACTCGGGAGGCTGAAGCGGGAGAATGGCATAAACCCAGGAGGCAGAGCTGGCAGTAAGCCGAGATTGCACCACTACACTCCAGCCTGGGCAACAGAGCGAGACTATGTCTCAACAACAACAACAACAAAAAGAACTATTTGACACTTTAAAGTTTATGAATGTATAATTTTAATATAAGTAAGTACAAACATTTTATTTTTATGTTTTAAAAAATTTGTATAGATTTATGAGGCACAAGTATAATTTTGTTACATGTATAGATTACATTGCAGTAAGTCAGGGCTTTTAGGCATCCATTACCCAAATAACATGTATTGTACCCATTAAGTAATCTCTCATCATCCACCACCCTCCCCCACCTCATCCTTCTGAGTCTCCATTGTCTATTATCTCACACTCTACGTCCATGTGTACACATTATTTAGCTCCCACTTATAAGTGAGAGCATGCGACATTTGGCTTTCAGTGTTTGACTTCTTTTATCTAATGGCCTCCAGTGTCATCTGTGTTGTTGCAACAGACATGATTTCACTTTTTTAATGGCTGAATGGTATTCCATTGTGTATATATGCTACATTTTCTGTATCTAGTCTTCCACTGATGGACACTTAGGTTGGTTCCATATCTTTGTTATTGCAAATAGTGCTGTGATAAACAGGTATCTTTTCAATGTAATGATTTCTTTCCTTTGGATAGATACACATTAGTGGACTGCTGGGTCAATGGTAGTTCTATTTTTAGGTCTTTGGGAAATCCCCATATTGTTTTCCATGGAGGTTGTAGTAAGTTACAATCCCACTAGCAGTTTCTAGGAGTTCCATTTTCTCCACATCTTCCTCAATACGTTACTTTTTTGTCTTTTTAATGATATCCATTCTGACTAGTGTAAGATGATGTTTACTGTGGTTTTAATTTGTATTTATCTGATGATTAATAATGTTGAGCACTTATTTTAAGTCAAAATCTTTCCTTGACTCCATTTATATTACACTTAACATTTCACTCTTAAAGCAAGTTGTGGCTTGCTTTACACCCATAGCTTGTTGAGTTCAGTCTTTCTTCTTAAATTCACTTCTATAATTTTTCTGAAAAAATAATTTTTCTTTAGAGATCAAAATTACAAAGAGTTTGGAATATCACAGTATGCCATAGCATTCCAGTTAATAGGCACTGCCATAAAGCACAAGCTTCCTTCGATTCTGTCAACTCCTACTGAAAGACACGACTAGCTGGAATTTCCCAGGCCGACTAAAAATCCCTAAGCATAGCTGGGAAGGTGACTGCATCCACCTTTAAACACGGGACTTCTAACTTAGCCCACACCCGATCAGTCAGAGAGCTCACTAAAATGCTCATTAGGCAAACACAGGAGGTAAAGAAATAGCCAATCATCTATTGCCTGAGAGCACAGCAGAAGGGACAAGGATCAGGATATAAACCCAGGCACTGGAGAGGGCAACAGCACCCCTCCCCCCCACCCCGCAATACGGGAGCTCTGTTTTCACTCTATTTCACTCTATTAAATCTTGCAACCCACTCTTCTGGTCCGTGTTTTGTTACGGCTGGAGCTGAGCTTTCGCTGGCAGTCTACCACTGCTGTTTGCCGCTGTGGCAGACCCACTGCTGACTTCCATCCCTGTGGATCTGGCAGGGTGTCCACTGTGCTCCGGATCCAGCAAGGCACCCATTGCCACTCCTTATCCGGCTAAAGGCTGGCCATTGTTCCTGCATAGCTAAGTGCCTGGGTTCATCCTAATCGAGCTAAACACTAGTCACTGGGTTCCACAGTTCTCTTCCGTGACCCATGGCTTCTAATAGAGCTATAACACTCACCACATGGCCCAAGATTCCATTCCTTGGAATCTGTGAGGCCAAGAACCCTGCGTCAGAGAACAGGAGTCTTGCCACCATCTTGGAAGTGGCCTGTCGCCATTTTGGAAGGGGCCCTGCCACCATCTTGGGAGCTCTGGGAGCAAGGACCTCCCAGGTAACACTATATTCCCTCTTACTTAGAGAACTGCAAGCTGTTCAGTACTTTTCACATATTTGTGGGCCACCTATATGTCTTCTTTTGAGAGGTATCTGTTCATGTCTTTTGACCATTTTTTAAATGGGTTTGTTTGGTTTGTGCTTGTTGAATTGCTCTCAGGTACTATGCTCACTAACAGGGTGATGAGATCATTTGTACACCAAACCCCAGTGACACATGATTTACCCATGTAACAAACTGCACGTGTACTCCCTGAATCTAAAATAAAAGTTGAAATAAATTAAAATGTCCTATATGTTCTTCATGAGCATATTTTAATCCATTTAATTTTAAGATAAAATTATAACTTCAGATACTGTTTCTTCCACTGCTTTAAAAATGTATGCTTTCATATTATTTTTTCTTGTTTAAAAAACAAACTGTTAACTGCTCCTTCTGCAAAATATTTATCCACACTTCTTCATGTAGATAAATCTTATCTACCGTTTGGCTCTTAGCTTAGATGTCACTTAGATATCACTTCCCTCTTAGATAACACTTAGAAAGCCCTCCCTGACACCCTCATTTAATCCCTGAACACTTTCTTCCATCATGGCGATTATCACACCATTACATTAGACAGTAAATACTTTAGTGTGAAACACTAAAATGTTGGCTCTATAAGGGCACAGGTTGGCATGTTCATGGCTGTATAATTTAGCTTGTATTACATGCCTGGCATATTTCAAATGCTCCATAGGTATCTGAAGAGAATTTAAAAAGAAAAAATAAAAAAACAGGTCCCAAAGTCTTCCACAGAAAGAATGTATTATGGAATGTTTTACCCTAAGATGTTATACATATTAAAATAAAAGTCACTTGAAGAAAGTATAAATAATGCATAGATAATAGGCAGATGGATGGAAATTTGACAGTAGGATGATTTTCTCAGTGAATCCTAAACACTTGAAAGTCAAAGTGAAGCATCAAACTCAACAAGAACATATTCTACCACTGTAAATCACTAATACCTGTTTTGTAAATAAACTTTTATTGAAATGTAGCCCAGTGGTTACAGCAGATTCTCTATGAAGCTGGCACGGTGCAAAGGGAGGTTGAGGTATATGCACAGAGGCACATGCCTGAAGTATGAAATATTTACTATCTGGTCAGCTAAAAAATTGCCAGTGCATGCTGTTTTGGTTGCTGTAGCCTTTATGTAGGTATATGGTTTGAAGTTCCAGGGCGTGATGCCTCCAGCTTTGTTCTTTTATTTACGGATTGAAAAACTCTTGGGCTCTTTTTGGTTCCACGCAGACTTCGGCAGTTTTTTCAATTCTGTAAACTCATTGGTAACTGATGGGATGGCATTGAATCTGCTCTCAATTACCTTGGAGCTGAGTATGGCCATTTTCACGATATTGATTCTTCCTATCATGAGCGCGGTATAATTTCTTCCATTTGTTTTGTGTCCTCTTTTATTTCAGTGAAGGCAGTGGTTTAACAGTTCTCTCCTTGAAGAGGTCAGCACACATCCTTGTAAGTTGGATTCCTGGTATTTACTTTGATTCTCTTTGAAGCAATTGTGAATGGAAGTTCATTTGTCATGATTTGAAACTACTCTGTTTGTCCTTACTGGTGTATAAGAATGCTTGTGATTTTGCATTAATTTGTATCCTGAGACTTTGCTGAAGTTGCTTATCAGCTTAAGGAGATTTTGGGAGGCTGAGACAGTAGGGGTTTCCTAAATATACAATCATGTCATCACCAAACAGGGACAATTTGACTTCTTCTTTTCCTAACTAGATACCCCTGATTTCTTTCTCTCTTGCCTGATTGCTTTCTTCCAGAACTGTACTATGTTGAATAGGGAGTGGTGAGAGAGGGCATCCCTGTCTTGTCTGCCAGTGTTCAAGGGAATTTTTCCAGTTTTGCCCATTCAGTATGATAATGAAACGGGTTTTATCATAAATAGCTCTAAAGTATTTTGGTACGTTCCATCAATACCAGATTTATTGAGCGTTTTAGCATGAAGGGCTGTTGAATTTGTCAAAAGCCTTTTCTGCATCGTTTGGGACCTGACCATGGTTTCACTTGTCTTTGGTTCTATTTATATATGGATTGTAATACCAAGAGCGAGAGATATAGACCAATCTGGAGACAGAACAGAATCCCTCAGAAATAATACCACACATCTACAGCCATCTGATCTTTGACAAACCTAGAGAAACAAAAGAAATGGGGGAAAGGATTCCCTATTTAATAAATGGTGCTGGGAAATTAGCCTAGCCATAAGTAGAAAGCTGAGCACCGGATACTTTCCTTACTCATATACGAAAATTAATTCAAGATTAGTTAGAGACTTAAATGTTAGACCCTAATACCATAAAATCCTAGGAAAACCTAGGTAGTACCATTCAGGACATAGAGGCATGGGCAAGACTTCATGTCTAAACACCAAAAGCAACAGCAGCGAAAGCCAAAATTGACAAATGGGATCTCATTAAACTAAAAGAGCTTCTGCACAGCAAAGAAACTACCATGGAGTGAACCAGCAGCCTACAGAATGGGAGAAAATTTTTGCAATCTACTCATCTGACAAAGGGCTAATATCCAGAACCTACAAAGAGAACTCAGAGGAAACAAATTTACAAGAAAAACAAACAACCCCATCAAAAAAAGTGGGCAAGAGATATGAATAGACATTTCTCAAAAGAAGACATTCATGCACAGCCAACAAACACATGAAAAATGCTCATCATGCATGCAGCTAGAGAGAAATTGCAAATCAAAACCACAATGAGATACCATCTCACACCAGTTAGAATGGCGATCATTAAAGTCAGGAAACAACAGGTGCTGGAAGGATGGAGAAATAAGACACTTACACTGTTGAGTTGGGACTGTAGGCTAGTTCGGCCATTGTGGAGAGAGAGCGGTGTGGTTTCCTCCCGAGGGATCTGGGAGACTGGATTATTTGCCATATATTAGCATCCCATTTTGGAGTATATACCCAAAAGGATTATAAATTATGCTGCTCATAAAGACACATGCACACACATTATGTTTATTGCCTTTTTGTCCTAATAGCAAAGACTTGGAATCAACCCAAGTATCCATCAGTGACAGATTGGGTTAAGAAAATGTGGCACATATACACCATGGAGTCTATGCAGCCATCAAAAGGATGAGTTTGTGTCCTTTGTAGGGACATGGATACAGCTGGAATCCATCATTCTTAGCAATCTATCACAGAACAGAAAACCAAACACCATGTTCTCACTCACTTAGGTGGGAACTGAACAATGAGATCACTTGGACTGGGAAGAGGAACATCTTTTGGAGGCCTATCATAGGGGAGGGAGGGAGGGATTACATTTAGGAGTTACTCCTGATGTAAATGACGAGTTGATGGGTACAGCAGCACACCAACAAGGCACAAATTACATATGTAACAAACCTGCCGCGTTATGCACATGTACCCTACAACTTACAGTATAATATGTAAATAAATTGCAAAATTGCCGGCCGAGTGCAGTGACTCAGGCCTGTAATCCCAGCACTTTGGGAGGCCCGGGCAGATCACAAAGGTCAGGGAGACCAGAGACCATCCTGGCTAATACGGTGAAACTCCGTCTCTACTAAAATACAAAAATTAGCCAGGCATGGGGGCTGAGGGCAGGAGAATGGCGTGAGGAACCCGGAGAAGCGGAGCTTACAGTATGAGCCGAGATCAGTGCTGCTCAGCCTGGAGTGGGCAGGGGCCAGACTCAGATCTCCAAAGAGAGATTTCCTCCTGCTCAGCAAAGGTCCTTGTTGCTGAGACCAGGCCTTAGCACCAGACTGCTGTTGCATTTTAGTATTTCACATTTAAGGTATCATGTCATTTTTTGTCCTAAATTTTTGCATTTCCTTCACAAATGAGAGGTATTAGAGATATTAGAAAGAAATTAAATAAACTTAACAATGGCATTGTTCGAGTACAAATAGAACTAGTAAAGAGAATCTTAAGAAAACAACAAATTTTAAAATGCAAATTATATGCAAATTCAAGAATGCTAATGAAGTAATCTCAGTTGTCAAAGTAGAATTTAATTAAGGATTAACAGGTGACCCTAAAAAGTTTACAGGTTCATAATTAGGACTTTAGGAATTTTTATATCATTATTATATTCTCTGCTTTCTTATTCTTGTATGTGGCAATTATACATATGAATGAGCTCTAACATTTTTATGTAGATTTTTACCTGATTATGAAAGTAATATTTTATTATTTTTATGTCTGCTGCAGAATATTTGCTTCTACTTAAAAGGTCTGGGCTAGACTTGTATTGTCCCCTTGGCATTATCTGCAAGTCAGATTCTCCCACTAAGCAAGCTCTCAGGAGACAACTTAATGTTCCAAGACTCTCTTTAGGCCTGAGTAACAAAGAAACACATCACAGCATATGATTCAATTAATCATTATCTTTTCTAAAAAATAAAGCAGTTCAAGTAATATAAAACATATTAGTTATTAATATGCACTGACATATCTAAATATGAATGGGATTTACAAACATCTAAGTAGAATTAAATAACTAACAATCATCATAATTTAGAATAGTTGATAAAAATAGAAAAGAATAACAATACCAGAAAAGTATATTGACAAGATTATACATATTACTAATAATTAGGTTAGACAACTAATCAGTATTTATGACTCACTTCAGTTCACAAAGACATCATGAGAAGTCTCTCTTAAATCTTGTGTACACGATAGAAGGTATCTAATATCATGTTCGCCCTCTTGAGCAGTCCAAAAATGTGGAGATATGACAAATGGAAGACATATGACAAACAGAAGAGTAATTAACCTCACTCTGTATATTAGTGATTCTGCAGAATCTTCACATAGTATTGAACAGCAGAAAACTCCACTTGAATATTAAACAGGCATCTCCAATTTAACATGCCTTTATTAGTCAGGGTTCTCTAGAGGGACAGAATAAGATAGATGTATATATGAAGGGGTGCTATTATAGAGAGCTGACTCACACAATCACAAAGTGAAGTCCCACAATAGGCCATCTGCAAGTTGAGAAGAAAGCAAGCCAGTCCAAGTTCCAAAACCTCAAAAGTAGGGAGGTCAACAGTGCAGCTTTCCGTCTGTGGCCAGAGACTGAAGGCCCGAGAGCCTCAGGCAATTACTGGTGTAAGAGTCCAAAAGCTGAGAACTTGGAGTCTGATGTTTGAGAGCAGGAAGCGTCTAGTATGGGAGAAAGATGAAGGCCGGAAGACTAAGCAAGTCCTCTTCCACATTTTTCTGCCTGCTTTATTCTAGCCACGCTGGCAGCTGATTAGACTGTGCTCACCCACATTGAGGGTGGGTCTGCCTCTCTCAGTGCACTGACTCAAATGTTTTTTTGTTGTTGTTTTGTTTTGTTTTTTGATATGGGGTTTTGCTCTTGTCGTCCAGGCTGGAGTGCAATGGCTCAGTCTTGGCTCACTATAACCTCTGCCTCCCAAGTTCAAGCGATTCTCCTGCCTCTGCCTCCTGAGTAGCTGGGATTATAGGCACCTGCCATCATGGCCGGCTAATTTTTGTATTTTTAGTAGAGACGGGGTTTCACCATGTTGGTCAGGCTGGTCTCGAACTCCTGACCTCAAGTGATCCTCCCGCCTCAGCCTCCCAAAGTGCTGGGAAAACAGGCATCAGCCATGGCACTCAGCCCACTGACTCAAATGTTAATCACCTTTGGCAACACCCTCACAGACACACCTAGGCACAATACTTTGCATCCTTCAATCCAGTCAAGTTGACATTCAGTATTAACCATCACAATGCCCAAAACTGATCTCCTAATTCTTCCCCTCAAACCGTTTTTCCCACATGATTGTCCATCTCAGTCAATGGCAACTTCAATGTTCAGGCTACTCAGGCCAAACACCTTGAGTCATCCTGGACTCCATTCCCTACCCTTTAGTCAATCTAACCTGGCAGATTTCCATACAAAACATATCCAGGACTGACTGACTACTTCCTACCATCTCCACCACTGCGTCGACGAAAACAGTCGAACTCTGAATATTTGAGGAGATTTATTCTAAGCCAAATATGAGTGACCATGGCCTATGACACAGCCCTCAGGAAGTCCTCAGAACGTGTGCCCAAGGTGGTCGAGACACAATTTGGTTTTATACATTTTGAGAGACATGAGACATCAATCAAACACATTTAAGAAATACATTGGTTTAGTCCAGAAAGGTGGAACAACTCAAAGTGGGGGCTTCTAGGCTATAGGTGAATTTAAACATTTTGTGGTTGACAATTGGCTGAGTTTGTCTAAAGACCTGGGATAGATAGAAACAATGGAATGTTCAGGTTAAGATAAAGATTGTAGAGATCAAAATTCTTTTGAAGTCTTAGAGTGACTGCCCTTACAGGCTATAGGTGACAAATGTTTCCTATTCAGATCTTAGTTAATCTGTTTAGGATTGGGAGGGTCTGGAAGAAAAAGATCTAGCTATGTTAATAGAGATTCTTCACAGATGCAAATTTTCCCCCACAAAGAATAGCTTTACAGGATCATTTCAAAATATGGTAAAGAAACATGTTTTGGTGTAAAATATTTGGATTTTCTTCTTTGTCTCGTAACGTTATGCCAGAGTCAGTTTGGAAAGTAAATCATGATATATAGGATTAAATAAAATGCATCTGATGAGAATTTATGATTTGTAGGGCATGATTCCCCAGATCCCTTCTTAGATAAGAATTTGGGCAAGATAAAAAAAATCAGAGTTTAGTCCTCAACTGGAACCCTTGCAGGTGCTAGCATCTTTGATTATTGTGCTAGCCTTCTGTCTGGTCTCATTGTTTCCACTCTTCCATGCTAAAGTTCTCCCTTCACATAGACTTAACATACGCATTTAAAATAAAGTCAGAGTATGTTACTCTTTTGTATAAAATCCTTCAGTGCCTTTCCATCTCATTCAGAGTAAAAATCAAAGTCTTTTACATTTGTCTGCCCTCTCCTCAACATCTCTCTGCTCGTATCTCCTACTACTGTCCTCCTATTCTACTTCAGCCACACTGGCGTATTCCTTGTTGCCTTGTTTCTTAAACACACTATGCACATTCTACTATGCACAACGAAACTGTTCCTTTGCTACTCCCTCCCAGGGACTTTCTTCCTTTAGATAGCCACATAGCCCACTGCTTCACATTCTTCATATCTTTGCTCAAATACAGTTGGCTCTTGTCATTCCTATCAGTAATGCTATCGAATATGTTATATTCAATAGAGCCTATAATAGTGCCTGAAACATTGAAGGGGCTCAAAACATAATTGTTATGAATGATATTGGTTAGAGGGAAGAAGGGAGTTTTCTATTAACTGTTCAGAAGCAGAAGATGTCACCCGGGAGGACTGCAACTCAGCATTCAGCATAGACTGAATCAGGAAACCTAGAGAAGTAGGTACACTCTCCCAGACAGAACTCTTAAAGAGGCACTAAGGGAAGAATTGCCAAGATTAATTACATCTTACCAACAAAACAATTTTTATTATCAGACAAAAATATCCAAGGGAGAAAAAAAGATTGTCATAATCTGCACCCATACATCCACATACTATCAAGGCCAGATAGTATGATACACAGATACACAGAAAGCTGGGGCTCCCCCATAATGTAACAGCTCCTGATTTTATGCAATTTCTACAGTATATGATGGAGGGCTGGGGCAAAGTGGAAAGAGAAAGATAAAACCCCTGTGTAAAGCACAAGACAATGAATAAGCTGATGGCTTATTTAAGTTTTTGAAGTTTTGGCATCCCCAACTAGGAAAGACTTGGATTCAGGTGGAGAGAAGATTATTTATTCTATTTTAAGATGCATGTTTTCTCTGCATCTTAGAATCTGTGCATCTTAATATGCACATCACAGACCCTTAAGACACTTTAGAGATGCATCTTAGAGTCTGTGATGATTAATTTCAGGTGTCAACTTGTCTGGATTAAGGAATACCTAGAGAGCTGGTAAAACATTATTTCTGGGTATGTCTTGGAGGGTGTTGGCAGAGGAGATTGGTGTGTGAGTATGTGGACTGAGTGGGAAAGACCTGCCCTTCTATTCTATCTGGGCCCCCAGACGAATGGATGTGGGCAAGCATCATCCAATTGACTAGAGGCCCAAATAGAATAGAAAGGGCAGAGAAAAGGCAATTCTTTCTCTCTGTCTCTCTCTCTCTCCCCTCTTCCCCTGCAGCTGGAATGCTCTTCTTCTCTTTCTCTTGGACACCAGCACTCCAGGCTCTCCAGCCTTTGGAATCAAGAACTTATACCAGCTGCCCCCTGGAGTGGTCACACCTTCAGTCTCTGATTATCAAATACACCATCAGCTCCCCTAGTTCTAAGGCCTTTGGACTTGGAATGAGCCATGCAACCAGTGTCCCAGGGTCTCCAGCTTGCAAATGGCATGTCGTGGGAATTCTGGGTCTCCCTAATCATGTGAGCCAATTATCCTAATAAATCCCCTCTCATCCTTCTGTCTTTCTATCTCTCTATCTCCTATTGGTTCTGTTTCTCTGTAGAACCCTGAATAACACACACTAGAATCTTACCTTTATGTCATCATTTTTTCTCTTACATAGTAAATAATGATCTGTCTTAGAACCACTAGTGTCTTAGACTCAGTGAAATATGTTTAAGTCAAATTTGGAAGTATCAGCCAGGGTCAGCCAGATGAATTGTGCTAACAGAAGCTTTTGTCAGATGTTCACTGAGGCCCTCACTTGGGTATCTCGTCTGAATAAAAGCAGAGGCTTTCTTCTTCAGGGCAAGATTTTTTAATTCTATCTGAAAAAGGAGCCATCTCCTTGAGCATATGCAGGCCAAATTCCCTAAGTCCTCTGCTTCCTTGTAGCCTGAGACCAGAATAAGCATTCTGGTAGCAGGTCTTGAAGAAGCCATCCTCCCAGGGTTAACAAGAATTGTGGACATAAATTGAGTTATATTTAAGCATTAATCAGGCTGCACTTTGACTCACTGCCATGTAACCGAAAGTCATGTAGCTCTAGATACTGACCATTTGCATCCCTATTGTTCCTATAGATAAAATTTCTGACATTAGTCATAAGGTTTTTGTTTAAGATAGATAGGATCTCCATATTAGAATCATAAGACCTTTGTTTAAGAATTGTTTAAGCAGATCCTGACTTTCAGTGGCACAACTGACACCAACCAGTTCAAAGACCCCCCACAATAGACCTGAGTCAGCATAAGACTATAGTTTTTTCATCTCCCTGCCCCATGACTTCACCCTGCACTCTTCAGCCAATCAATGATCTCCACATTTAGGTCCACTCAGAAACTCTTAAAAGCCTTAGTCGCAAACTCCACTGAGAAATGAATTTGAGGTTTCTTCTTTTCTCTTTGTTCAGTGGCCCCACGATTACACCTCTTTCTCTGCTGCAACCTGGCATTTTGACATATTGACTTGCTGCACACATCTACCAAGTTTCTAACACCAGGAATAATAATTTCCAGACACCCCACGTTTGTTAAATATTCAGCAACTAAAGCTCATTGGCATGTGGATATCATCTTGGTTCCTTCTCATCATTCAAATTCACGTATTAGAGATTATTTAATCATTATTTCATTGACATTTTATATTTATTTTTTAGAGATGAAGTCTCACTTTGTGACCCAGGTTGGAGTGCAGTGGCATGATCATAGCTCACTGAAATCTCAAACTCCTGTGCTCCAAGGATCCTCCAGCATCAACCTCTCAAGTAGCTTGGATTTTATGTATAGGCAACTTTGCTCAGAGACTTTATTAACATTTTAACCAGCATTCCTTACCAAGGTCTTTTGAAGACTACAGAAATGCATCCAGGAGGGTGCTCCAGTGACAATGTCAAGATCATGAAATAGAACCTTCCAGTGCACATCCTCTTGCAGAATCATTCATTTGAACAACTATTCACACACTAAAACACTTACACAAGAATTAGAGAAACCAGGTGAGAGATGACAGCACCTGGGTATAGAACAGAAATAAGAAATGCATTCAGAGTAAGATCAGTAACACCTTCCACATCTAGTATCTTAAATATTTATCTTCTATATTTAGAATATTCTGATCTGTTAATTTTTAGTTTTGGGTTACAATACTCCCAGATTTAGTAGAAAAGTGCCACCTATTAAAAGCAATGGGACTTATACAACTTTTGCTTTTAATAAGATGCTGAAATAGTATCCCACACAGACTAGTAGTATCTGTTTTCAGAAAACATCATTTTTATGAGCATTAGGACAAATAGCTAATGCATGTGGGGCTTAAAACCTAGATGGTGGGTTGAAAGGTGCAGCAAACCACCATGGCACAGGGTGTATATAACAAATCTACAAGTTCTGCACTTGTATCCCAAAACTTAAAGTAAAAAAAAAAAAAGGAAGAAAATCTCATTGTTACTCTGGTGTCTCTCAATATTTTCAAAACTGCTTTAAATGGAACCTCACTGGGAAAGCAGCTGCAAAAGCAACAACCCTGAGAGTTCATGAGCCTGGGCAAGCTGAGCAGAATCCATGGGGAACTGTCCTCTCCCAGCCTAACGCTGCCCTCCTGTATTTTGGCAGAGTACTCAAGCACAGCAGCAATTAAGAGATGATTGAAGAGGCTGGATACAAAAGTCAAAATCCTGGGTACTAAATGTAGGTACAGCTGTCACCATTGCAGGACATGAAGTGAGGAAATAGGGAGGAAACAGGATGTCCTACAGAATAGTCAGAGGGCACTTTATACTCAGACAATTTGCTCTCAAAGGATAACAGCTTCATCTTCTCAACAAATGCTCTAAATGGTAATGAAGGCTACCAATTGTAAATGAATGCTGGCATTATAACTTATTTGAGTTATCTCATGTTGTTCATCAGATATTCAGTTGAGGCATTTTTTTAAGCCTAGGTTGGATGATGCATCTTATCAGAGCCTCTAGAGTGAAGCAACAAAGCTTATTAGGAAAAAGTGCCTCATGAATAAACAAAAGACTCCAAACTGAATTATGTTTTCATTTGGTGGTTATTCTACAATGTTTTGTAAAATAGCTCATCCTCCACCATATAGCAATTTATTCCGTTTAAAAATGGATGTGGATATTCATCTTTTTCAGGAGCAATGTAAAAATAAATATTGAAAGACAAAAATGAGGATCACTAAAGTGTTTCTCTTTCTTATCCCCTCCCCAAACCTCTCTTACCATGTTTGGAGAGACTAATGTCTTGTGTGTGGGTCTTTTTTTTTAATAAGACCATTTGCCATTTATTTGATGACCCACTTCTTTCTCCTATTTCATTCCTTTTGAAATTGTTATAAGAAAGCAATTTCTTACTATTCACTTGAGGAAATTAGTTTGGGATCAAAACAGTTCTGAGGTCTGACCATGCAGTTCAGGTTTCCTATCATGGCCTTTCAAGATAATGTCCACATAAGTCCACACAGCCAATTAGATGGCAATCTTTTTCCTCGTTTTTCAGTAAAAGCCAAGACTTCTGATTCACTAGTTATGGAATTTTTCCTTGAATCTCAGTGATGCAAAAATCCTATAGTACTTACTATGACACTTCTATTAACATAGTGGTAACAAACACTGTTTCTAAACTTTCCTATTCAGGAAAATAAGACTGTCTTCTAAATAAATTCTCTCTCAAAGCCTTCAACATTCTAATCCAATTAAGAAATAATACAGCAAATTATCCCTACTAATGCCCAAGTCTGGCACTTCAATTTTCTTTCCACCTCCTTCAGCCTTCCACTGCCATTTTCAAACTTACTAATAGAATACTGTCAAGTTAGGGTTCTTAGCTTGGTAACATGCAGAAGGGCTTTGGCTCCTTAGAGATCATTTGGAAACTTTACAATAAACATACACAGATGTACACTGTATGTTCGTGTATGTGTGTGTGGTTGTGTTTTTAATATATAATATTTAAATTCTATGTTTGATAAACTTTGATTTAATTTAGTTCTTTAGAAAATATAAATTAATTGGCTTTGTGTAAGGAATTGTATTTCATAAGATTTTCAAGCACCACTAATGTATTCTGCAAACCGATTAAAACCTGACCAAATCCGACTATGGTCATTGGTAATTATATATCCTGTTTAACAGGCACAATTTTATCGTCAGTTATGTGGCCCTCAAGCCAAGAAAACCTATTTGTAGATATATAACTGGGCCAACAGGAGACCTACATAAGTGTATACTTTTACAAAACTTCAGCCCCCAGAGTCACTTGTAACTGTCCATCGATAAACAAATATAGCCCTTTAAACAATGACATTGTAACTTTCCAGCTAGCACCTCACAGAGCTGAATAATGATATTTCATTGCTATAAGCATTTTTCAGCAAGTTAGCTTCTAAAGCCAAGCTGGGTTTTGAAAGGCTTTTTTTAATGCAATGGCATTTTTGAGCTCCTAAGCATCAATAATTTTGAGGTTGCACAAGATTTTGTGCAACTGGAGGTTGCACAAGATTTTGGGGAAAATGTGCAAATAGGAGAAAATAATGTCTTTACTTTCGAGCACAGGGACTAATTCCAGCTTGAAGGAGTAATGAAGTCCAAAATATAAAACAAACACAAAAAAAAACCACAAATGAATAAGACATGAAATAATGACTAGATGAATTTAATGGCTCTTTACTGAGTGACGTTTGAAAAACAATTGATCAACTCTCTATTTCACTTTGATTGAATAAATATAGCTTGTGTTTTTATTAAGGAAAAGCACCATAATCACATCACTCCAAATTATAATTAAGTGATTGGTTATCTAATTAGAAGTTCATATGTCTCCTATTTTTAATAAATCTTCAAGTCTTCATTTAATGCAGTATGCATCCTGGACCTTTGGAAAACAATCACCCAGTGTTCAAAAAAAAAAAAAAATGCTTAACTCTTTTCACATCTCTGAACAAGGAGCTCAAAATCCAAGCTTCTGTTCATGTTCTGCTACATGCAGTCTGGATAAACTTACAGCTATTAAATTTTTATAAGCTAGTATGTGCTCATATGTACAATAGGGATAATTTTGCCTTTCACAGAGCTTTGGTGAATAGAAAATAAAATAATGAAAATGTGTTTGAAAATAAATACAACTTGCTATGTCAAGGAAAATTATTATTTGTTATAATTATATGCATAATTTTACTTAACACATAATTATAATTATGGCATAATTATTATTGTTATAATTATATAATTAATTATATGTAATAAATTACATACAACTCTTCGAATATATGCCTAAGTGTCATTCAAATTCATTATTATCTAAAGCAAATGTCAAATTTTGCCTCAGCCACTAGAGTGAAATAGATACATCCTGGATCTTCCACCTAAAGTCTTGCTAGTCAAAGGAGAAGAGGAGTAGATTTAGGGACATTACTATTATGTTTTTTAAAGGTATTTGCACCTTCAAAATTAGATGACAAGATGGATAAATGTAAATTTTACATGATTTATTTAATATTAACTAAATAATCAGTTAGACAGAAAGACCACTTAGGAACCACAAGTCTGTGACTTTCAAATAAGGATCAACATTTTGACTGCATTGCTTCCTTCATTTCACTTATCCTTTTAGTCAATGACCAAATATCCTAGATATACCTTAAATATGTCTATCTCTCTTTATCCATTTGAACATTGCTACTATTCCTATTCCTATTCAGTATACTATCACACAATGAAGTAGAGATACTCAACCATTACAAAGTAAGAAAACCAACATTTCCCAAATTTTGTTACAGTCTCCCATCAATTCTAAAAGCATGAATTAAAAATCCTATAATTGCCAAGCACTGTACTAGTTTGACTCAATTAAAGTTGTTTAGAATGATCTGTCTTCTTCAGATTATCGTATCAACTCTTTACCCATGCGTAAACCCATGCCAAATTGTATTTCAAGATTACGCAGGATATTAAGACTTAATAAAGTACATTTAAGGACCAGCAAAGCAATCTTTATTTACAAATCATAATACTATCACCATAACGTTACATATTATTTGCAGGATTGGCATTATCTTTCATAAACACTAACTCAGTAAACTCTCACTAATCACCAACTAAATACAGAAGAAAATATATTTGGTTCTCTTCTCCAGATCATCCTAGACACTCCCCATTTCCACATTCTATATTTTAACCACATAGAAAATTTTTCAGTTTTCAAATGTGCCATTTTCTTTCTCACTGCAAAGTCTTTTTCAAATGCTGATGCCTTTCCTCGGATATTCTGTGACCACATTCCTTCAATTCCCTTTAATTTACACATTGTTCATGTTTCTTTTCCTTTTTCTTTCTTTCTTTCTTTTTTTTTTTTTTTTTTAACGGACAGGATCTCACTATGTTGCCCAAGCTGGTCTTAAACTGCGGGGTCCAACTGATCCTCCTGCCTCAGTCTCCCAAAGTGCTGGGATTACAGGCATGATCCATGCATAGTCAGTTTTTCTTAAAGTAACTCTGGGAAGGAAGCCTCACCTGACTATTCTAGATACAGGGACCCCTGATAAAAGTTTACATTGTATCCTCTTACTTCTCCCAACAGAGTGATTGACAGGACTGTTATAATAACTTGGTTCATTTCTTCCCCACTGTACTGTAAGCTTCATGAAAGCAGGACTGCGTCATTCTTGCTCATTTTTTTTTTTATCTTAAGCATGTAATACCATTTCTGGTGTCCATTAGCAGCTCATAGTATTTGTTGAATCAATTAAGGCTACAGAGCTCCACATCTACATCTTGTGTGACTCTTTCCTATCTTTTGAGCCCTTATCTATCTCCATCAGATCACATTAATATATCTAACCCCAAATTTTTATTTTACCTTTCCTTGTTACTTGTTAATGGTATAATAGCTTTTAGCTTCTTGTATCAATCAGTATGCTTAGTTACAAGCAGTAAAAATTCTCATTCTATTAACTTTAAGTAACTCACAGAATCTCCAGATAAGCCCAGCAATTAGTCATAGAGACTTCTCCACCAGGGAAATGCCCAACTTTGTATCACAAAACTGGTCTTATGAAAACAACATGACTACCACCTGTGGATACAGACACCTTAAAACCTCCACGAATGCTGCAATGCCAGCCACTGGGTGCTCCTGCTACACACCTTACTACTGTTGCCTGTTGCTTCTGGAAAGTGGATGCAGAAGTGGCCACTACCTTGCTTCACCAGAATGCATTTTGAATGGTTCTTCCTTTATCTGAGGATATATATCTGCTTCATCTGCTTTTCAGAGCTAAGTCAAGGGTCATGCCTATACAGACGCAAGGAAGGCTTAGAAGGGAGGTTCTCTAGTGAAAGGTAGGTGCAATCTCCTGAGTTACCAGAAGATTCAAATATTGGGGTTAGGGTGAGGCAAAAAGGGGAAATGTTTACTATATCCCCACACAATTACTTTAAGAGTTTGCATGGATAAATGGGCAAAAATCCTATCTTATTGTATTATATCTCTCACAGCACCCAGAACAATGTTCTGTATACAATAAAATATAAATGATTAATATTCTAATATAGAAGAATAACTTCAATAAAAAATAACAAACAAAATCAAACAATGCCACACAGAAGAGCTCCAAAAATCTCAGTTATAAGCAGAGACCAAATATTACCACAGTCCCTGTAACCTTCTTATTTATGCTACACCATCTGTGACATTACAAAAATCTAAGCCTACTTAAATGTGGTACAAAATATGTGAAGCAAATTCTCCATTCAGTAGCTAGCAGGTGCTTGACTGCTTAGCAACATGGAATAATGGAGTGATTAAGAGACTTCATAAAGAATATTGTAGAGCTACACGGTATTAGGAAGAAGACATCATGTGGCATGCAGGATGCAACCCTTAATAGTAGATTCTCAGACAGCTGGTCACCAGCACCACTGTGAGGAATGACTGGCAGACAGAAGTTATAAAATTGGATTCATTTATCTCTTAAACGCAAGCATTCCACCAATGCAGCAATGAAAGAGAGACTGAAAACACATTATACGATCTTTGAGTAAGAAAACAGTTGTCTTCTTTCCTTCTACTAGAGCAATTATTTGAATTAGAGAATACTTAGTAGATTTTGAAACTTCATTTCACAAAGCCAGAACTAATAAAGATACACTTACATGGTATTATTTAGGTGAACAAAAAGGATAGATTTTTATTTTGTGCTAGAAATATTGAAGTGTCCATATTTGAATGAGATTCCTGCAGCAGGCTATAACCAGGCCAGATGAAGAACAATTATATGACTAGCTTGCTTTTTACTTCTAAGCTTGGATATAAGATTTAATCTGTGCAGAAGCAATTTCAAAAAGTACACATAAAAGAGATTACTATGGCTTTTCTTTTCACACGCAAATCTGTTCAATAAAATCCTAGTATCTAGTATCTGGTAAACATTCAGAAAAAATACAGAAAGAAAAGTTCAGAAAAGAAAAAGAACCATCTATTTAATGGTTTACCCTGTGGTGACAGGATTTCTTACACAGCTTAATATCTTACACATAGAATAAAAGACCTGAATAGTGTTGACTAAGACCCTTGAGAAATCTTTCAGTTCTTCATATCTTTTTGGAAATGTTTAAGATTTCAAGTCATGCCCAAAAAGACATCTACCAAAAATGTTCTTCAAAATGTCTACAATAGGAAAATTCAGTGTCATTCAGTAATGTTTGCTTTAGTCCTGATAAAAATACTAGATTGGAAAAAATGTAGGGATAAATCAAACAACTGAAAGGTGTGGCTCCCCACAACTTGCACATGCCTTAACCTAAAAATATTCCTTTAAATAAAAAGAAGATACAAATAAATACTTTCAGAATGATGCTCTTTTTACAATAATGGCAACATTGAATATCCTTTATGCCCATAAATGGCAGAGACTACTAACAATCCTCTGGAATCCATTTTACTTTCATTCTTTAGGGCTCCTGTTCTCACAGGCACTAATTTTTACCTAAACACATAGCTATTGTTCATAAAAGGAGCATTTCTCAAGCTCCCTCACAGCTGGGCATGGCCACATGACTAAGTATCAGACAATGGAATAGAAGCAGAATGTTTCAGAGTAGCTTCAAGGAACCTTACTTAAATGACAGCCAGTGCAGGCCCTTTTGACCCTTTTTGACCTTGTCCCTTTCTCATCCCACCACTTGGAATTTACATGTGCTGATCACCGTTTCGAATCAAGGAGAAAAAGCCCATTCTCTAGGTGGCAAACGGGAAATCTAGAAGGAAACTGATTCTTTGTCCTATCTGCTCTGAACTTTTGTAGGGGAGAGGCCAATCTTTCTGTTTAAACGAGTGCTATTGTGGGTCTGAATTACTTAAAGGCAAACCTAAGTCTTTATACACACGCACTGATACAATGTGTGTAGGCAGTTGCTACTAGCAGCCTACTCAATATCCCTTCTCCTCGTTTTATAATAAAAAAGAATCACAATTATTTTGCAGAAACAATTTCCCTAGAACTCTGAAAAAAATCATAATTGGCCAACTATATTCATGTCATTTCCATCATCATTCCAATATGCCACATACTCACTTTCTCAGCCTTCTTGGCACAAATTTGCCAAAGGAGTCAGGTCTGATGGAGGGGTAGAGAAGATTGTGGAATCATTCTTCTCCTTGATGAAAGGAAGTATCTTTTCTTTATGCAGTCATTTCCTACTGCCTGCAAAACCCTTGTATGAGGATGTGGCACGTGGGGAAGTGGCAGCCATCTTATAACCACAAGACAAGAAACTTTCTGGGAAAACAGCCAACAGCTAAAGAGTAGCAGGGGGAAGGGAGCTGGGTCCTACAGCCCTCAGCCATCCCACCAACCCTGGGATCAATGATCTTCAGGCTTCTTGATTATGTGAAATAATAAAAGGTTTTAAATCATTAAGTCACCATTAGTCATATATTCAATTATAGCAGGAAGCATCTTCTAACATACATTTTAACACATCTGTAGGAAAAAAAATGTAAAGTGACCTGTAGAGATTGAGATAACAAGTGGACTAACTTTTATATGCTTTGTAATGATAGGATTTGTTCACAACAAATATAAATCACATCATAATAAAAAATAATAACTTTATTAAAAAGAATGATTAGAGTCATTCTTTAAATATTTGTTTAATTATCTTTGGTATGTTGCTTGAAATATTTTGTTTAAATTATCTTTATAATTGAATTACGTATTTGGATACAATGTACACTATTCAGGTGATGGGTACACTAAAAGCCTAGACTTCACTGCTATCAAATCCATCCATGAAACTAAAAGCCACTTGTACCTCTAAATCTATTCAAGTTTTAAAAAGTTATCTTTATAACTGAAAATAAGCATTTTTGTGTGTTTTATTCTCATAGGTACTGTATCTTAACTCACTATCATTTTGTTAATAAATATTGATTTAATACATGGGTTATTTTATTTTGTGTTTTAATACTTACAAGTTTTGAAATAAAATCCACTTTACAGAGAGTATATTGTATGACTACCTACTTAAAAATATATATTAGCAAAAATAAGTACAAGATTCAAGACATATAGGTAAGAAATTAGGAAATCTAAGTTAATGGTTCAGAGAGAGTAAGAAAGTATCTGAAATACAGCCTTTCTAGGATAAGAAAGAGTACAAAAGTAAGATAAAAGTAAAATACCTACAAAAGTAGGTAAAAAAAAAAAATCTTACCCTACAAAAGTAAGATAAAATTGTGGTACTATAGATTATATTAGGGTGAAGCAGGAAGTAGAAGGTAGCCAGGAAAGGAAAAGGGAAGAGAGAGCAGTCTATACTTGCTTATAATTACCTGGTTTAATCCAGAAGAAAGCAAACTGATCAATAGCTGACTAAAATATGGAGAAGAATGAGAGCCAAAAACAGATTAAATTGTGCATCAGGATAAAGAAGAGAAACTGGAGAGGTGGTAAGAAACGGATATGAGATAGCCTGATGTTGTTAGAGTATGCAGATAGCCAGACATGAGCAGGAGGGGGACCACTTGAGAAAAGAAAAGTATGGGAAGTCTCAGACCCAAAGGACCACCCAAAATTTTCATAGCAATAGCATCTCTAATGCTGGAGGGGGTGGGCAAGAAGGAGATGAAGTACCTAGGCAGAAATAAATACTCTAGAATTCCTTTTAAGATGCCCCAGTAATCATTCACTCTGCAGTAAAAATGTCAGAATGTCACTAGGTACATGCTGATAAGGACAGAAAGAGGGCAAAAGGGGACATTCCTAAGAGGTACACTGCTGCCACAAGTACAGATGAGAGCAAAGGAGGACATTCCTAAGAAATATTCAGGTGCAACAGATAGACATTTGACTGCTATACAACCTTCCTGGAGTGACAGTAATGAGCAGGAATGCCATTAAGCAAGATTTATATTGATCACCAACTTGTGCATGGGTATTAACCAACATAATGAAGAATCCCATCAGCATGGGTGGGAAAAAAAAGTGGAGACTTAAAGCAGAAGAAGGAAAAGTAGACAAAGGAAAAAGCGGAGACTTACTTAAGACAGAAGTGGGAACTTGAAAGGGAGCCCTACGTGTTAAAACTCACAGAGCAGGACCCTCGAAGCTGTTTTCCTGCAGGATCAGCCCACTCTTGTCTGGGAGAATACTTATTTCGTCCCACAACAAGCTCTTTTCTCCCTATTTCCTTTCAATAAAGCTTTCTGTTATCCTTAAATCATCTCTTGCCTGAAATCTTTCTCCCAAATTGACAAGAACTGGGGATTTTCACTAACAACGTGAGACAATATTCAGAGAAGTCTAAAGGCAGAACAGGAATTAATTACACAAATATGACCCATCTAACACATTCATGTCTGTGCATCTTACTGCATCTCATAAAACTGGGAGCAAATTTTAGTAAATTTAATTTTTAAATAACTTATACGTGTACAGTGTATAAAATCCAAAAGGTGCAAAAGAGTAGAAAGTAAAATATAAGTCCTTATATTAGTCAATTCTCACATTGCCATCAAGAAATACCTGAAACTGGGCATTTTATAAAGAAAAGAGGTTTAATTGGCTCATGGTTCCACAGGCTGTACAGGAAACATGGCTTGGGAGGCCTCAGGAAAGTTACAATCATGGCAGAAGAGGAAGGAGGCATCTCTTACATGGCTGAAACAGGAGAAAGAGGGCGGGGGAGGTGCCACACACTTTTAAACAACCAGATTTCATGAGAACTCACTATGACAAGAACAGCAAGGGGGAAGTCCACCCCCATGATCCAGTAACCTCCCACCAGCCCCCTCCTCCAACACTGAGGATTAGAATTTGACATGAGATTTGGGGAGTCACACAGATTCAACCCATATCATTCTGCCCCTGGCCCCTATCAAATCTCATGTCCTTCTCACATGGCAAAATACAATCAACCTTTCTCAGTGACCCCCTAAGTCTTAACTCATTCCAGCATTAACTCAAAAGTTCACAATCCAAAGTCTCATCTGAGACAAGGCAAGTCCTTTCTCCATATGAACCTGTAAAATAAAAAACAAGTTAGTTACTTCCAAGATACAATGAGAGTACAGGCATTGGCTAAATACTACTGTCCCAAAAGGGAAAAATTAGCCAAAACAAAGGGGCTTCAGGCCCCATGCAAGTCCAAAACCCAGCAGGGCAGTCATTAAATCTTAAAGGTCCAAAATAATTTCCTTTGACTTCATGTTCACATCCAGGCCACACTGACGCAAGGGGTGGGCTTCCAAAACCCTGGACAACTACACCCCTATGGTTCTGCAGAGCACAGCCCCTGCAGCTGCTTTCACAACTGGTAGTGAGTGCCTGTGGCTTTTCCAGGTGCACTATGCAAGCCATCAGAGGATCTACCATTCTGGGGTCTGGAGGACAGTGGCCTTCTGCTCACAGCTCCACTAAGCAGTGCCCCACTGGAGACTCTGTGTGGGGGTTCCAATGCCACACTTCCCCTCCATGCTGCCTTAGTAGAGGTTCTCTATGGGCTTACACCATCTGAAGCAGCAGCCTGAGACATTTCTGGGGCCCTTTTAGCCACAGCTGGAGCTGACATGTCTGGGATGCAGAGATCAGTGTCCCAAGATTGCACAGGGGAGCAGGGGCCTGGGCCCAGCCCATGAAACCATTCTTTCCTCCTATGCCTCCAGGCCTGTGAATGGGAGGGGCTGCTGTGAAGGTCTCTGAAATGCCTTTGATGCGTTTTCCCCAATGTCTTGGCTATTAACATTGCACTCCTCTTTACTTATGCAAATTTCTGCCACTGGTTTGAATGCCTCCCCAGAAAATGGATTTTTCTCTTCTTCCACCTGAAGAAGAGGCTGCAATTTTCTAAACTTTTAGGCTCTGCTTCCCTTTTAAATTTTAAATTTTGGTCACAACCATTCAAAAAGTCTCTAGAAAGTTCCAAACTTCCTTCATCTTTCTGTCTTTTTCTGAGTCCTCCAAACTGTTCCAACCTCTGCCTATTACCCTGTTCCAAACCTGCTTCCATGTTTTCAGGTATCATTATAGTGATACCTTACTCCTGGTACCAATTTTCTGTATTAATCCATTGTCACACTGCAGTGAAGAAAAACCTGAAACTGAGTAATTTATAAAGAAAAGTGATATAATTGGCTTATCATTCTATAGGCTTTATAGGAAGCCTGGCTGGGGAGGCCTCAGGAAACTTATAATTATGGTAGAAGGCAAAGAGGAAGGAGGAAAATCTTACATGGCCAGAGCAGGAGGAGGGAAAGGGATGTGCCACACACTTTTAAACTTTTAAGTGAGATCTCATGAGAACTCACTATTATGAGAACAGCAAGGGGGAAGTCCACCCCCATGATTCAATCACCTCCCACCAGGCCCCTCCTCCACTGGGGATTACAATTCGACATAAGATTTGGGTGGGGACACAAATTCAAACTATATTAGTCCTCTTCCCTATCTGTCTCAAAGCCACCTAGGTGTTTTCCTAGCAGCAACAACCAGTATTAGTTTCTTGTGTCTATCAGGAAATACTCATAAGGACACAACTGGGGCACAGGGACAGGGAACAGAAATTTTTAGAATTGAAATTTGGAGTAAGATCTAAATGAATTAACAATTATTTATAGTTCATGAATTGGAAGACTTAATATTAAGATGATGATACTCCCAAATTGATCTATTGATCTACAAATTCAATACAATCCCCATCAAAAATCTCAGCTGCGTTTTTTTTTTTTTTTTTTGCAAAAATTGCCAAGTTGAACTGAAAATTCACATGGAATTTCAAAGGGACACAAAATAGCTAAAACAATCTTGAAATGAATAATAAAGTTGGAGAACTCACACTGATTTCAAAGCTTACTACAAAGCTATTGTAAGTAAAACCATGTGGCATTTGCCTGAAGGTAGATATATCAATGAACTATAATCAGGAATTCAGAAATAAATCCTTACATTTACATTGAAGTGATTTTCTAAAAGGATGCCCAGGCAAGTAAAACAGACATGAGGATCCTTTTGGAGAAATTAAAATATCCTAAAATTGTGAGGATAGTTGCATAGCTCTGTGGCATTACTAAAATTCACTGAATTGTACACTTGAAATTGTTAAATATTTTGGTATATATGTTGTACCTCAAATAAAGGTGTTTAAAAATAACAACATAATTTGTTTTATTTAAGTATTAGACATTAAAATACATTTTAATCTTATGTTTAAAGTTTTAATTTAAAAAGTCCATGTTTAACGATATTGTTGACACCCATAAAAATAATAAGGGTCTATTATTTTAGAGACAGAAAGAGAGAAAAGATGATCAGTTACAACACTGGAGCCATTCAGGTAACAGGATTAGTGTCTTATAAAAAAGGCCTTCGGGAGCTTCCCCTCTTCTGCCATGTAAGGATGCAGAAAGAAAGTGATATCTATAAGGAACAGGCCCTTACAGGACACCACATCTGCTGGTGCCTTGATCTTGGACTTCCCAGTCTCCTGAAGTGTAAGCAATAAATTCTGATTATAAATTACCAGTCAAAGGTATGTTGTTACAGCAGCCTAAATGGACTAAGACACTCATTAAATATTAAATATATTACTCATTAAAGTAACATTTATTTCTGATTTTCTCAGCTAGTGTGATGTGCAGAATTTGGGAATATCTAGAGAAAACAATTAAGATGTAACTAGCATTGTAAAATGATTTCTCATTGGAAGCATGATTGCATCTTGCTTCAAGCAAAATTAGTGGTCTATATCCCAAAGTCAATTTAGGGATATTTTGTGAAGGAATTGTTTTTAAATTCATTTAAATTGTGATTTTTATTTCAAAAACTGATTTATACTGTAAGGAATTATCTACAGCAATTTTTCTGTGTGTATCCACTATATGATAAGAAAATATTGATGGTATAAAATCAGGAAATATCTACTGAATTTCAATTTAAAAACTCAGATGTAGAAAAGGATACTCTCATTTTTTTTGTTAGCTTGACTATTTTTATTTCATATGTTTCTGCTTACTTGTTGCAATGCTTGGGGAATCTTTCTAGAAGGCTGATTATGGTACTGTGAGCCTAGATGTACCATACTGACAAAACCTTTCTAGGCTTTTGCCAGGTTTCTTAGCGAACCACTGCAGAGATTGGACAGAAAACTTTGCCTCCCCACTCCCTGCTATAGCCAGAACTCTATTTTTATATTTAATACTAGTTGTAGAGGTTAAGCATGTGTTTTTTATGTTGCTAAAACGAAGTACCAAACCTTAGTAGCTTAAAATAACTTAAATTTATTATTTACAGTTCTGGTGGTTGGAAGTCAATAATGGGTCTCATTGGGCTAAAAGTTTGGCAGGGCTGTGTTCATACTAGGAGTCCTAATGAAAAATCCTTTTTCTTGACTTTCCCAGCTTCTAGAGGCTGCTGTTTTATGGCGAAGCATGTTGTCTATCTCCATACATTTTCTATGTGCACTTGAAAATACCTCTGTATTTTTGGAGGGCAGGGTCCTGCTATGGATTGAACATGTCCCCCAGAGTTCATGTGTTGGGAACTCAGTCCCCAATGCAATAGTGTTGAGAGGCGGGATCTTTAAGAGGTGATTAGGCCATGAGGGCATGATTATAATGATTAATGTCACTTTTGAGGGAATGGGTTTGTTATTGTGAAGGGTGAGTTTTGCCCTCTCTTGCTCTCTTGCTTTCTCTCCCTTGCTGATCCTTTCATCTTCTGCCATGGGATGATGAAGTAGAAAGGCCCTCACCTGAGACCAGCAGCTTGATATTGCACTTCTCACCCTCCAAACCTGTGAGAAATAAATTTCTTTTCTTAATGAGTTCTGGCATTCCGTTACACCACCACAAAATGGGCTAAGACAAGTCAGTAAGGTTGACGGTGGTGTTCAGATCTTCTATATCCCTTCTTATTTTTTGTCTAGTTATTCTATGAGTTACTGTAAGAAAATATTTAAAACTACAATTATGGCTATGGATATTTACATTTTCCCTATTTAGTTCTGTCATTTTTGTTTCCTATATTTTCTAATTCTGTTATTAGTTGTTTACATGTTTTAAGATTGTTTTATTGCCTTGATGAGTAGGTTCTTTTAAGTTAATGAAAGGTTCCTCCTTACTTCTGATAATACTTCTTGTCTTGAAGGCTATCCTTTCAGCTATTTATATCCTCATTTCAGTTTTTTATGCTTATATAACTTATATGCATGATCTATCATTTTTCATCCTTTTACTTTATTGGTTTCTTTATATTTAAAGAACATCTCTTATAGACTGCATATAGTTGGATTTTGCTCATTTACCCAGTTTGGCAATCTCTGTCTTTTAATTGTTATGTGTAGTCTGTGAAAATTTAATACAATTATTGATATGTTTATTTAAATTTAAGTGTATCAATTTCCTTTTAGTTTTGTATTTATCTCATATGTTTTAATCTCTGTTCCTTCTTTCCTGATGTCTTTTGGGTTAGTCAAATATTTTTTTGTTTCTTTTTCTTTTGTTGACTGCTTAATCTATGGTTTCTTTGCATTTTTTAGAAGTTGCTCAAGGGATTACAATATACATACCCTGTCACATCTATTTAGAATTAACTTTTACTATTTTGTGTTAAATGTAAAAACCTTGCAACAATAAAGTTCTGTTTGCTTTCTATCTTTTGGGCTATGATATTAATCTACATCCCATCTATACATGTTATACATCCTGAAGTACAGTATTATAATGAGTGTTTTAAGCAGTCATATGTATTTTAAAGATATTAATAGAAGTAAAAAAATTACATAATCCTTATATTTACCACAGATTTACTATTTCCGATACCATTTATTTTTTCCTCTAAATTTAAGTTTCTCTCTAGGGAGATTTCTCTTCAGGATAAATAATTTTATTTTACATGTCGAGTAGTGTAGTTCTGCTAGAAATTCTGAGTTTTAATTGATATGAAGATATCTTCATTTCATTATTATTTTATGAAGGCTATTTTCCTTGGACATAGAATTCTGGGTTGACTCTTTTTTTTCTTTCCTTACCTTAAAGTGTTGGCTCATTGTCTTCTGGTCCCTGTTGTTTCTAGTTAGAAGTCAGTAATCATTTAAATCATATACACCTGTGACTATCCTCTGTCAAAATGTTCTCTTAATGTCTGATTTTCAAAAGTTTGACTATGATAGCTAGACATTGTTTTCTTTGTACTTATTCTGCTTAAGGTTAGCTGACATGTTGGCCTCTATTTATGTTATCTACAAATTTTGAAATTTTTTGGCCATTATTTCTTTAAAATTATTATTTTTTGTTCCATTCCCTCCTCTTCCTTCTCCTTCTTTGGCTTTACACAACAACTATCATTTGTTTTGCTCAAGAATCTGAAATTTTGGCAGAGCTCAAGCAGGGGCTGCCGGTCTCTACTCATACCATGTCTGTTTATGTGGCTTGACTAGGACTGGAGGATTCATTTTCAAGATGGCTCACTCACATAGATAGAAGGCAAGTTTGTACTGGCTGTTGGTTGCTATCCACATGGACCTTTCTGCATCTTTTCTTCTTCTGAAACTTTAATTCTGTTAGAGAACTTGATATTGATTAAATAGTCACTGATGCTCTGTTCCTTTTTTTCTATCTGTTCTTTAGATTGGATGCTTTTTGTTGATTTGTCTTCAAATTTTCTGTTCCTTTTATATACTATATTAAATCTTTTAAACCCATCCTGTGAAATTCTTATTTCAGATATTATACTCTTGGTTCTAAAATTATCATTCAGTTCTTTTTTATGAATTGCTTTTATTTGCTAAGAATATTTATCTGTTTTCAGCATGACCATAGTTTCCTTTAGGTATCAGAATATATTTGCAATAGGTGCTTTAATTTATTTTACCAATAATTTCAATATTTGGGTCATACTTGTGCTTTCTTTTTTGTTTCTTTATTTGTGTAAATTTAAGGGGTATGTCTTTACTGTCTGGCAGTTTTTCTTATGCACTGTGTTTATCTTTTTTGGTATATCTAGTAATTCCTGATTGTACAATGTGCATTGTATATGATACATTGCTGTGAGTATGAATTATGCATTCTCTTTTAAAGGGTATTCACCTTATTTCTGGTGGTTAAATTTTCACATATTCTGGGTCTTGTCAGGCTTGGTATTTTTTCTTTGTTAGGGTGAGAGGGTACTTTTTTATTTAATCTTAACACATGACTCTTATGCCAGGGCATAATTTTGACTTTCACACAGTGGCCTTTTTGTCATCTCAACTAAATGTCCAAGACACTTGGTGTGGTCTCTCCATACTAGCTGGACTGATGCTCCAACATCTCCCAGCATGGTACAGCTTTTGATATAATCATTTATCTTTTAGCCTGGGAGCATGCAATTTCTATTAGGCATGGCAGAGTTAGATCCTGGGCATGCACAGGATATTGGTCACTTTTTGACAGAAGGGGATTGTGACTGGGATGAAGGACACGGAGTGACTTCTGAGTGACAAGAACTAGAGAGTTCTGTTTCTTCACCTGGGTCATAGTTATGCAAGAGTTTTTGCCCAATGATAATTTAAGTTCTACCTTCATTTCATGTAGGTTCTTTTGTGTATCTATATTTTAGTTTTAAATAAAAAGATGTACAAACGCAATACAAAGAGCCTCTGAGACACAACTTAAAATGAGCACTACGTGTACCACTCACAGAAAAATAATGTTAACAAATACGTGAAAAAAATATAAAAACTGAACTTCAATATCTATGTAAACATTGCAAGTTAAAACAATGAAATGTCATTTTCACATAACAGTTTGGGAAACATTTTAAGAAAAATAATATGCTAATTAGTTTGCTATTAAATACTCATAAACTGCTGGTAAAAAATGGGAAATTAAATCAACAAAGTGAAAAGACAGCCTACAGAATGGGAGAAAATTTTTGCAAACTATTGATTCAACAAGGGATTAATAACAAGAATATATAAGGAAATGTAACATCTCAAAAGTGAAACAAATAATCTGATTTTTAAAAGAACAAAAGATCTGAATAAATATTTCTATGTTTTCTTTCAAAAGAAACACTTTTTTTCATCTTTTTCATATACTTGTTGATTCCAGTATATGAAAACTGCTCATATAACTACTGGTTTATGAAAAACTGTTCATCATCACTAATCATCAGGGAAATGGAAATCAAACCCAGAATAAGATATCATCTCACCCCAGTTAAAATGGCTATTACAAAAAAGACAGAATATAACACAGAGAAATGAGAAATGCTTGATGCGATGGATACCCCAGTTACCCTGATGTGATTATTACACATTGCATGCCTGTAACAAATCATTACATGTACCCCCTAAATATATACACATAATAATTAAAAATGAAAAGTTTGAAAAGACAGAAAATAGACACTGGCAAGGGTACAGAGAAAGAGAAACGTTCATATGTTGTTTGTGGGAATGAGAATTAGCCCAGCCACTATGGAAAACGATATGGAGATTCCTCAAAAACCTACAAAAGGAACTACCATATGATCCAACAATCCCACCACTGGATATATATCTAAAAGAAAGGAAATTAATAAGTCAAAGAGATGTTTTCTCTCCAATGGTTACTGCAGCACTACTCACAATAGCCAAAATATGGAATCAACCTAAGTGCCCATTAATGGATGAAAGAAAATGTGGTACATACACATAATGAAATATTATTCAGCCATTAAAAAAATGAAATCATGTCATTTGCAGCAATATGGATAAGCCTGGAGGAACTTATGTCAAGTAAGTCAGGCACAGAAAGATAAATATCAAACATCCTTACTCATGTGGGAGCTAAAAAAGTTGATGTACTGAAGGTAGAGAGTCGAATGATGGTTACCAGAGGCTGGGAAGGGTAAGCAGAGTGGGAGATAAGGAAAGGCTGGTTAATGGGTACAAAAATACAGTTAGAAGGAATAAGTTCTAGTGTTTGATAATACAGTAGGGCAACTATAATTAACAATAATTTATAGTATTTTTCCAAATAACTGGAAGACAAGGTTTGAGATTTTCCCAGCACAAAGAAATAATAAATGTTTGAGGTAATAGATATCTCAATTACCCTGATATGATCATTACACATTACATACATATTATATGTACTCCATAAATATGTAAACCATTATGTATCAATATAAAATTGAGCAATTAATGAACTGTTAAAGAAAAATTATTTATCAATATATAAACACCCATTTATATAATCATTTACCTAATAATTCATTTCTACAAAGAAAATTATAGCAATATGGGGGAAATTTATATCAAATGTAATTGTTGCAGGGTTATTTATATACAAAAACATCAAAACAATGTTATTATTCAACAATCAGTAAATTATGATAAACTCAAGTGATAAAATATTATATAGACTTTGAAGTCATTCTTAAAATAATTTAAAGACATGAGAAAAATTATAAAATTAGTAAATAATATTCTATCAAGTTAGGATTCTATGTAACATTTTGAGGAAGACTTAGAAGTAAATATGCCTTAAGGTTAATAGCAGGTAACTCTTTTTTTGGTGGTTGTGGATGATTTCATTTGCTTTTTCAGTGTTTAATAATCTCAAAACAAACATTTTGAAAATTTAAATGAGTTTTTTAAAGTTTACATAATAATTTTTAATCAAAATGAAAATATATTTAAAAAAATGAAAAAGCCCACATTGAAAGTGCTGCTACATGAGTCAAGGTAGCTAAGCTTTATTCTAGATTTAGAGGCTTGTAAATATTTTGAATGTCTGAAGCAAAAAAAAAAAAAAAAATTGAAAATAGAACATTTCCTGTTTTTTTCAAAACCTAAATGTTATTTCTGATTTTCCAATATAGATCACCCTGAAGTTATTTTTTGTAATTATTTCTTGTTTCCTCTGAGTCAGCCAGTTCTAGTTCTAAGCTAGGAAGGAACAAGTACTTATCTTTGGAAGAGAGATGCAGGGGTGGAGATGAAACTTTAATTATTTTTATATTAAGAGATTGGATACAAGATGTAGTTGGTCATTATTTATCCTCTTTACAATTCTAAGTCAATTGCTCTGTATTTTGAAAATCTACTTTGTATAACTCAACTATACTAACAATAATTTTAGAGCACCTTGCCAGTTCATAACTCATTCTCTGACAATTATACCCCATATGCATAAACCCTGGATACCATCCATTGAACAAATAATGTCAAATGTGCATTTTATGCCTGGCATAATCCAAGGCAATTGATATACAGTGATACAAGGTAAGCAAAATTTGTGTTTTATGGAAATTATATTCCGGCAGCAAATGAATACAGTAAATAAACATGATAGTTTCAAATAGTGATAAGTGTAATGAAGGCAGTGAACCAGAATAATGGCATAAAGATTGCCTGGGGGAAAGGAAGTTATTTAGGATATATCTACTACAATAAGTTGGGCTAGAGATGACATGTGGTATATGCAGCCATGTAGTCTCTAAGAATTTCGAATGATAGACAGAATTTAGAAATTAGGAGTATGTTTATGTTCCAGGGGAACTATACTTTTTCAATATTCCCTCTTTTCCACATTGTGATATTATAAATAAGAGCACACATAGCAGAAGCAGAGGAAATATGCAATAGATTTCTGCATTAAGTCTGTGTAGTTGGAGCAGAAAGTTTCTGTACTTGTACTTTGCAGTTTATTATTGAGCAACACTGTATTAGGCCACTCTTGCATTGCTATAAAGAAATACCTGAGACTGGGTAGTTCATAGAGAAAAGAGGTTTAATTGGCTCACAGTTCCACAGGCTTTATAGGAAGCATGGTGCTGGTATCTGCTTGAAATCTAGGGAGACCTAAGGAAGCTTTCACTCACAGCAGAAGGCGAAGGCAGACGAGGCCCGTCACATGGTGAAAGCAGGAGCAAGCAAGAGAGAGTGTGGGGGGAGGTGCCACACACTTTTAAATGACCAGATCTCATGAGAACTCACTATTAGGAAGACAGCACCAAGCCATAAGGGATCTGCCCCCATGATTCAAACACGTCCTACTAGGTCCCAGCTCCAGCATTGGGAATTACAATTCAACATGAGACTTGGTGGAAAAATATTCAAATTATATTAAACATGAAGCAATAAAATAAAGGATTTCCTGTAAGTATGATATCAGCTCTGACACAGAATTTACCAGCTTTATGTGGACAAGTGTAGCCTTGTGGGAATATGGACACAACCAAAGCCGTCATCTTAGCCCATGGAATGAAGCTGCATGTTGAAGACGACTGAGCAAAAAGATGGGAAAAGCTTAAACCCCTGGCACCATGGAGCGATCCTAACAGCCTTGATCTGCTTTACCCAGGTGGTTACCTGACTGAGAAATAAACTTTAATCTTGTGTAAACCACTGTTGTTTTGGTCTCTGTTTCAGAGGTTAAACCATAACCCAACTAAAATAAGATTTCTCTTGCCTAGTAATCCCTTTCCTCATTTTTGGTCTTGCTAGGAGTTTCTCTCAGGCCTCAGCGTAAATACCAATTCCTTAGGAAAGTATTTTCTGACTCCACAACTAGCAGAGATTTTTCTAGAACATGCTACTGCTTTGTAGACCTTATCACACTTACAGGTTTGGAGGGGGGGTTGGTGGGGGCTGAACAACTTACAAAGAAAATGAGAAGGAACACAAGTGGAGAAGAACATGAAATTGACCCATAATAAGGAGTTGAGATAGGTACACAGCAGCTGGAAGCAAAGACTCTCAGCCAAAATTGGCCCAGATCAGTTGACTTTTAGCTTATCTGTAAATGTGTTCATGAGAATTACTAATTTTTGTTTTAAGCCACTGAGTCTTGAAATGATTTATTTTGCAGTAATGTCTAACTGATATAAATTGGTATCCTGAATTTCTCATGAAACTTTTAGATGAAGAGCATAGGGAATTGGGCCATGGGGTATGGAGCAGCAGCAGGTATTTCTAATACTTGCTAGTTTGTCAGTGAGAGATATTATTTGGGGTATATAGTGTGGCTGCTCCATTGCTTTAAGGAGATGATTGAGAATTCTTACAGATAACTGAGTTATGGATCTAACAACAGAGAAAGAACTAAGCTAGGGTAAGTACTGGAGTCTGACCACCATTAACACTCAAGCACTCAAGACACCCAAAGGCTATTCTGCTGCATTTGCTGCTGCCTAAATTTTATCATTGGATACCCAGCGATGCCGCATTATAATTTAACTTTTGGTTTTGTATTTAGAAGTTTTGAATTACCAAGATTTATTGAACATCAGTCATGTATTCCGCACTCTCCCGAGCACTGGGCACATGAAAATAAATGTCATAATTGCTTTCTTTCGGGCATTTTCAGGAGGAAAGGAAAGACATGTAGACAGATTGCTCCAATATGATGTCATAAATATTACAAGAAAGGAGAGAGGATGGTGAGATCACACACAAAGAGAGCAAGGGAGTTGGGGATGTTTGTGGGAGGCTGGAAAAGACTTCACTTAGTAGATAACATGGGAGTTAGGAAAGGGAGGACTTTCCAGGCCCAGAGAAAAGTGAGTGTGGCGAGGAGGCTGTGGTGGTGGCAGTGGGGTGCTGTAGTCCCGTTTTGTGGCTCCTACACATGTAGGTGACTGTTTAAAGGGCTCACGGCTGCTACGTAACCCACAGCCAATCACTAGCTCCCTTACCTCGAGGTGGCAGCAGTTCTGTTGTGAAATTCACGCCCCTGAGCTCCCGGGAGGTGGAATCAGACTGAAGCTCCTCTCCAGCCGAGACCACCTCCTGGCTTAGTTTTTCTGCCCGCTAAGGGCTTCCACAAGTCCCCTTTTGACCTCCATCAATAAATTATTTTTACGAGAATACTTTTTGAGACTCTTTTTTTAAACTTATCTTTTAATCCAGTAAAGACAAAATTGGAATTTTGAGGTTATTATCACAAAGTAACACAGGCTAAAAAGAAGGGAATATTCCCCTTTACAGACAGCTTTCTTTCCGGGTTGAGAATAATTCATGTGGTTTCTTCCCTGAATGTATTTTAGGCATCCATTTTGCAATAGGTACAATTTTTATAGGGCATAGGGAGAGAAATAATTATTTCTGTTTGATTTTTATTCCTTTCATAGTTGTTATTGTGAAATCATGCCTGGAAGTACTAGCAATGAAAGATCATCTTTATCTTGTCATGCCACTAGCATAAGCCACTTAATAGCCAGGGACTGTTCTGAAGCTGCATTTATACAGACTAAGTGAATTAGAAAATTGAAGCAACTTTGTGACGTAGTTCAGACTCCTATATCTAAAATAGTTCAGATTAATAGAACATGTAGTTTTCATATAAAGCAGCTCTGTTTTGTGATTCCCTTGGGGAATAGATGGACTTATTCATTTATTTTTTATTTTTTTAAATAAAAATTGTGTATATATAAAGTGTACAATGTGATGTTTTGGTATATATAAACATGATGTAATGATTACTATAGTCAAGCTAATTAACATATCTATCTCCTTACTTCATTACCTTTTTGTATGTGTGGTAAGAATACTAAAGATCTGCTGTCTCAGCAAATTTCAAGTATATAGCATGGTATTATTAACTATAGTCAACCCTGCTGTACATTAGATCTCTTGAACGTACTCATCCCACATAACAAAACTTTGTGACCGTTGACTAACATCTCATTTCCTCCACTCCCAGCCCTGGTAACTACCATTCTACTCTCGACTTCTATGAATTTGACCTTTTTAGATGCTACAAATAATTGAGATCTTGCAGTAGTTATCCTTCTGTGTCTGGCTTATCCTACTTAGCATAATATGCTCCAGGCCTGGACTTTAAAACTTCCCAAACGACAACCCCAACCAATACTTTTTATTGGTGATGGCTAAGCCTTCCTGAGAGATCTTCAAGGTCTTTGACTCTTCCTTAGCTTGTGTCATTGTTTTCCAAGTCTACCTTATCAGTTCTATAATTTTGAGGCAATAATATTTTCTTACTGCTTGTGTACATTAAAAATTACATTAGCCAAAGGGAAAGTTGAAATTGAAAACTGAATTGATGCAAAAAATCAACTTCCACATTCACCAAAAGTAAATTGCAGCTGTATCAGAGTTAAATGCTAAAAAGGAAATGCAAATCAAAACCACAATAAGATACCACGTCACCCAAATTAGAATGCTTATTATCAAAAAGACAAAAAATAACAAATACTGGCGAGGATGTGAAGAAAAGGGAACTCTTATACATTATTGGTAAAACTGTACATTACTCCAGCCATTATGAAAAATAGCATGGAAGGTCCTCAAAAAATTAAAAATAGAACTATCATATGATCTGGCAATCTCAGTACTGGATATATGTCCAAAGGAAAAGAAATCATATGTCCAAGAGATATTCACACTCTGTTTACTGCAGTGCTATTCACAACAGCGAAGATATGAAATCAACTTAAATGACTATCTACAGATAAAGAAATGTTATATATGTGTGTGTGTTGTATGTGCATAACATTTCATTATCCATTTATCTGTAGATGTGTGTATACACAAACAATCAAATACTGTTCAGCCATAAAACAGAATGAAATTCTCTCATCTGTGGCAACATGGATTAACCTGGAAGACATTATGTTAAGTGAAATAAGCCAGGCACAGAAAGACAAACATCACACGATCTCAGTCATATGGAATCTAAAAAAGTTGATTTCATAGAAGCACAGAGTAGAATGGTGGTTACCAGAAACTCGGGAAGGTAGAGAGGAAAGGGGACTGGGAGAGGTTGGTCAATGAGTATACAGGAGTATAAAGTCACAATTAAACAGGAAGAATAAGTTCTGGTGTTCTATTACACAGTAGGGTGACTACAGCAAATAACAGTGTAGTATTTATTTCAATATAGCTAAAATATTTTGAATGTTGTTTTACCAGGAAGAAATGATAAATGTTTAAAATGATAGATATGGTAATTACCCTGATTTGATCATTATACAATGTATGCATGCATTGAAACATCCCACTATACCCCCTAAATATGTACGATTATTTTGTGTCAATTATAAATAAAAATTAATTAAAAATAAAAGAAAACAATTTTTAAAATTATACATAATATATGAGTAATACTTATTTCCAAATGGAAAAAGATTTGCTAAAGGAAATGAAAAAAAAATCACAAAGATCAAAATTCATAGGCTTGGACATACGGTAGTTAACAATTTCTTAATATTAAAAGCCCCACAAACCCAATTCAAATGGAAATTAGAAACTCAGACATATTTGCAACAAAAGATGACAAAATAAATAGCTCTCAAAGAACCCCACCACCTGCAAGGTCCAGCCTAAAAGATGGGTATCAAATATACAGCTCATAGATCAAACACACATATAACCCTTAAATATATTAAAACCCCCAAAAGCCTAATCTCAATACCAACATAAATTATGCAAATTAAGACAATGGGATATTTATTTTTTACCCATCTAATTAGAAATTATTTTCAAAAGTAATAGTGATTAAATCATAATGAAAAATTCAGTTTATATACTTTTCATATGGGTACAAACTGATAAAACCTTTAAAAATGAAATCTATTATTCATTAAACCCAACAATTCCAGCAAACAATTAGGAACATTGTTTTATACAGATTTATATCCAAAGATGAATGATTATTAGAGTATGAATTTCAATAAAAGCACTGAAACTGCATCAGTGTCCAATAACCAGAAAACAGACTAATAAGTTAAAATACATTAAAAAGATGATTACTATGTACACCTCAGAGATACCCTCAGAATCTTTTAAGATATGAGAAAATGCTTGAAAAAAATCAGTATAGAAAAACATACATGAGGCATGATTTTACTTATGTAAAAAAAAGCATGTCTTCTAACCTAAAGAGGTTAGAAGGAAATATACCAAAATACTGGTTATTTCTATGTTGAGGAATCATGGATAATTTTCTTCAAAATATAACCAAACCTGGATGTTATTTATGATTCTTTCAATCTGATCACCTGGAAGATCTTTCTGTAATTATTGTTTTCTTAGAATTACCCATCTTTAGTTCTAAAAGTCAAGCAGCACCTACAGCACATTTTTAGGAAAGAGGCATGAGCTGAGGGATGGAATTCTCTATGCTAATTCTTGATCTCATGTAATGGGATATTAAAATGTGGGTGATAATTAGTCTATTAACAACTCTAAATCCATTATCCTGAATTATGGATAACCAATGTAACTCAAACGGAGTAATATGTAGATGGCAACTTTCAGTATATTCTCCTAGGCCACAGCTCCTTCTCCGAAAATTTTCCTAATCAGGTGGATTAGGTGGCGTCGGGAGGCCAGGTAAGAATAATGATGTCCAGGGATGCTAGAGGCGCAATTGGGTTATAACTGGTGATTTATCAATAAAATGAAGCTTACTTGCCAGATTGGGATTGAGGCAGGACATTTATCTTGGAGAAGGTAACTGGGATTCGAGCCTGGACTTAAGGACTGGAAGATAATTGAAATTTCAAACCAGAAAACTTACAAGTTAGAAACCAAGAGTTGGAATCAGTTCTGTGAGACTTCTGTTGTCCGTTGCTGCTTGCTCTATTGTCATCACCCCTGTGATTGATCCCTTTCTGGATTTTTCTCAGTTCCTATGATTCACCAAATTCTTTCTTTTGTCAGAGACTTTTCACATTCTGTTGGTTGACCCTCTCTGCTTCTTCCTTTATTAAATAGAACTCTAGAGCTTTATCTGGGCACCTGGCCTCCCAGCTAAATACTTTATTTCCCAGTATCTTTTGTATGGGAATTACAAAAGGCCTTGTGACTAGGTTCTAGACAATAGGATGTAAGTAGAAGTGAGGTGTGCAATTTCCAGGTGGTAGTCATAAAAAGAGAGGAGTATGACTTCTCTCCTTGTCTCTGGCTTGAAACAAGACTTAGGGGCTGGAAGAGTCATCATAGACAATGAGATAAAAGCTACTTGTTGAACACAGCACAGCAACAAGCAAAAAGAAGTCTGTGTTCATGAAGTTTCAGGAAGCCAACAAATCAGTCTTGGATTGCTTATGCTTAGTTTGCTATGTGACTGAGAAGTAAACTTTTGTCTTAAGATGCTGATATTTTGGCCTCTGTTATAATCAAACTTTTCTTCTTTTTCTGTAGGTCTGGTAAATCACCACTTGTCTCTCAGAACTCACCTTAAATACCAATTACTTAGGAAGTATTCTCTGACTTCAAAAACTAATTTGGTTTCTTCTAAGACAGTGTAGTATTTTGCATTACACATTTAAAATATGTTGATCTTAATTTTGAAATTAATTTCTTTTGTTATATAGTGACAACAGATGTTTTGGAATTATTCTGGTAAATTTGTTTGAGAGACAGAACTAAATCATTCCAATTCCATATCTGGAATTAAAATTAATAATTCATGCAAGGACATTAAATGAAAATAACAGAACAATGCATATAGTGCATTCATTAATATATTCATTTGTTCATCAAATATGTCAAGAAAACATTATATTTTTGGCTCTCTATTATGACAGTGACAACACAAGCACGACTAACACTAGATTTATGCCCAGTCACGTGTGAGTAGTGGGTACAGGACTCATAAACACTATAAAACAGTGCTACAACCCAATGATAGAAGCAACTCATCACTGGGTGCCTCATACTATGAAGGTTCTAGAGAGGGCCACCTAGAATACTTTGTGAGATGAGAAAGAAGGGGGTATGTATAATAATGTACAAATCTGGGAAGGCTTCCAGGGAAAAATGACTCTTAACTATTAAAAGGCTAGTAGGAGTCAACCAGGGATAGGGCATAGAGGGAGGATCTTGTGTGCAAAATAGCCATCTAACATGGCAAGAAATAGAATGGTTCTCTTGTCTTATTTTTATGTATTAGGATTCCACTTCAGTTTGCCACAGTTTTCATCTTCCTGCGGCACACTCTTTTATGTAAAAAATAATGATCAATGCCTTGATGAATGAATTAAGTTTTATGTTCCATATCCTAACCCCGACTAGGGATTCATTTGTGCCCTACTTGGCTCTACTCATGCCATTGAGTATAATCAGGGCTCGGTGGAAATCAATGACCAGTAAACTAGTGGGCTCATTGGCTGGGCAACATGGAGAGAGAAATCAGAGAATGGGACTGAAGACGAAAAAGTTGGGCCGGGCAACTGAGTTCTAAAAGACTGTCAGTTGAGTAAGGAGGGGAGAGACAGTGGCAGGTGCATGGGGACTGGAAGAGCATCTCAACTTGGCTGAGTACATGGCACACAGTATCTGTATCAATTAATGCCAGATAATTTCAGAAATTCTACCTGAAAAACAGGCAAATTAGATCACAGAGACTAGCCCCATGTATACATGGCTTAACAGAAATAATATACAAAGTAGACTCTGCTATATGGTGTGCCGCTGGAATACAGGGCAAAGTTTGGTTCCAACTTGCTGTCCTGGTTTGGCAGATAAGAGAATCACTGGGCACTTACGGAATCGGAAAATAAGCAAGTTAGAGTTGATAACCTGGCTACCTCCCTAGGCCTTTCATACGATCATCTGCCTGAAACTGTTACCAATATGCTCAGAGCATGGAGTAGTGACAACTGTTTCTAAACCACGCTGCATTGTAAGGGGTTTGGCTACAGTGGTTTAAAGAATTAGATGAAATCATACAGGCTGGGTGCAGTGGCTCATGGGTGTAATCCCAGCACTTCGGGAGGCTGAAGTGGGAGGATCTCTTGAGCCAAGAAGTTTGAGACTAACTTGGAAAACATAGTGAGACCTCATCTCCTACAAAAAAAAAAAATTGTTTTAATTAGCTGGGTGTGGTGGCATGCACCTGTAGTCCAAGGTACTCACGAGGCTCAGGTGGGAGGATCACTTGAGTGTGGAAAGTTGAGGCTTCAGTAAGCTGTGATCATGCCACTGCACTCCAGTCTGGGTGACAGAGTGAGACCCCACCTCAAAAAAAAATATATATATATATATATGTACAAAATCATATCTGTATTATATTCTTTTTTGGAACAACACAGAAAAAACTAGACTAAACAAAATACTAAGTGGGATACCCATAGGCACAGGTAGTTAAAACATCCTGTCAACTTTCCTTCACAGTATCTACTGATTAAATTTAATCATTGTTTACAAGTTATACTGCACTGTTCTTTGACATTTTTATATATTTTTTAAAGTTCTAGGAAACAAAACGTTTAATGAGCACCTGTTATATATCATGCATTCTGCTAAGTAATAAAAATATAGAAATTAGTGGCTCAATTCTTCTCTTTTGGAGTTCACTGAATGAAAAAAAAGACATGTAAAAAGAAAGATTATTAGACTATGATGAGACAAGTATTACAACACAGTAATTCTTCATACTCAATTGTGGGAACATAAGAAACAATTCTTCCTGCCAGTTTGCGAAGGGCTGGGGGATTGGAAAGGATTCACAAAGGACAGAACACTGGAACTGGCTTTTAAAGCATGCATCAAAAGATGGTTGGTATAGAGGTTGAGGTTATAGAAGCTGGATGTGGAGGGCATTCAAATATTGGATATATCAAGCATATATAGAGATATTTGAACTTTGCAAAGAGATAGTGTAGAGTTCATTGTGAATGGAGTGCAAAGTGCTCAACGAGTAGCGAAGGGGATAGAATTGAAAAAGTAAATGGTGCGATTTTGAAAAGCTATAGAATTTGGCAACATGGATTGGTTCCTCAAGGAGGGTGGTTACAGATGAGATTAATATATTTGTAAACATCTTAACTGATTAGAAAACTGCTAATGAGTCAGATCCCTTATAAGAAACACCTGGAAAGCAAAGACGGCATAAATCAACACAAATCTTTCATAAATGTGAAAAATTATCTTAAATAGTCCTGTCTCCTGAGGATAGATTAGCAACATTTTTTTTGTGTATAAAAATTAATGTAGCTCAAGTGTTGCACACATTATTCGTTTTCATCAGGGTGGCTGCTTTGCAAAAATAGGAAGTAAACTATTTTTAGAAGTTCATTTAAAAAGAATTAACAAATGGAATAATGACTTGGAAATTACTAGTGCCATTTACTTTAATTCAGTAATTCTCAGCCTTAGGTGCACATTAGAATCAAGCAGCTTTAAAATGATACTGATGCGAAATTCCATCCTTAGAGATTCTGATTTAATTGGTCTCAGGTGATGCCTATGTAGTAGACGAAAGATGTTGCAAATTCTTTGCTACTCCTTTTGTGCTATAGAATGTAACTGTCCTCGCCTTGAATCTGGACCAGCGTTAGTGATTTGTTTGATGGTGGCAGAGTGATGATCTGGGACACCTGTGGCTATGTCACAGAAAGTCTTCTACTACTTTCTAGGACTTTTGAAACACTAGCATTTGGAGCCCTGAACCTCCATTGAAGAGGCTTAAATTAGCCTGCTAGAGAGACACTATAGAGAGGTTTGAGAATACATACTGAGGGAAAGGGGCCTTGATGAATTCAGTTTTCCAGATGTCCTCAAGGTACCAGGCACATGGGAGGAGCTGTCCCTGAGCTTCGGCCAAGCCTAGCCAGGTGTAGCAGAAGAATCACCTAGCCAATTTTTGCTTGATTCTGTACCTGTAAAATTGTAAGATATAAATTGGCATTGTTTTAAACCACTAAGTGTTGGAATAATTTTTAATACAGAAATAGATAATATGAAATTTTGGTTATCAGTATAGCTTCCAAAATGTTTCAGGCAATTCTAATGTGTAACAGGTTGGAGATTTGTGACTTTAGTTCTCCTGTAGAATATTTAACTGTGAGCTGGCAACTCACATCTTAGACACCATTACATTTTTAGTTAACAATTTTATAATTACAGGGCCTTATATATCAAAGTTATGTTATCTAGAAAATCAGCTGTAAGGTAAACAGAAAACATATCAACATTGTTAAATTTAAGACAGCAAAATAGTGCTTCTCAAGTTTTGGCATAGGTCATGGCGAGGAATCTATTTATGACCCAATGTTTTAATTACATTGAGAATCCAATGAATTTTTCCCATTACATGTATCAATTCAATATCCATTATTGGAAAAAAGTATAATTTAGTAACTACGAATAGTCTCCTAACTTACATAGCAGGGAGCATTTTTGGTTATGAAACATTGCCATTTTATACTCAAATATTTACATAGATTGAATATTTTTCAGGAAGCACTGCCACATAAATTTATAGATTCTAAATTTATTTCCCATAAGCAATCATTAACTGGGACTTCTTGTTAAATCATTCCAGAGATTCCATAGATAAACCATACATCTGTTATCAACATGTTTGCCAAGAGATTAGATCTTATTTCTTTCTTTCTTTCCTGGTAATGACAGATAAGTTGATCACAGACCAGCTGCTACACATTTTCTTCCCCAAACTTAGAAACTACTAATCCATATCATGGTAAGAACAGATCTACCAATTTGAGTGCAATAGCTGTTACTCTCACCTGAAGATACAGAATCAAAATACTGCGTATAAAAGTTGTTTAGGTTATTTCTTCCCATCATCCCAACACTTTGGTGTTGTTATATTATTCATTCAAAATACAGTTATGTTCATTTTTTTCTGTTTGTAACCCATTTTTCCTCCCTATCCTTGGTGACTTTTTTTCGTTATATACATATATATATGGTTATTTGTTTTCTTGCTGTTTAGTTGTATGCATTTATTATATATTTTGGATATTAATCCTTTATCAGATATATGGCTCGCAAATATTTTCTCCCATTTCATAGGTTGTCACTTTACTGATTGCTTCCTCTTCTGTGCAGAACCTTTTTAGTTTGATGTAATTCTGTTCATTTATTTTTGCTTTTGTTGCTTGTGCTTTTGGTGTCATATTAAACAAAAAATCATTGCCCAGACCAATCTCATGAAACTTCTCTCATATGTTTTCTTCTAATAGTACAGTTTCAGGTCTTATGTTTAAGCCTTTAATCCATTTTGAGCTGATTTATGATGTTGTGTGGCATAAGGGTCTAATTTTATTCTTATGTACATGGATATCCAGTTTTCCCAGAATCATTAATTGAAGAGACTTTCCTTTCCTTGTTTTATATTCTTGGCATCTTTGTAGAAAATCAATTGACCATAAATGTGCACATTCATTTTTGGGTTCTGTTACACATTCATTCTGTTACACTGGTCTATGTGTCTGCTTTTAACACCAGTACCATGATGCTTTGATAACTACAGCTTTGTAGTATATTCAGGAATAGGTAGTGTGTTGCCTCTAGTCTTGTTGTGTGTGCTCAAGATTGCTTTGGATATTTGAGGTATTTGATCATTCTTTTTATTTTTTATTTTTGTTATCTGGTCTCTGTTTGATTACATTGCTCCCCTTCCTTCTAGCTAAAAAATGGAAAACAGTGGAAACTTATAGGATTGACTGACTCTTTTGTCATTTATTTCCTAGTGGCAGAGGGAGACTGCACACTAAGCTTTCTGTTTATCTTCTCTATGGACTTCCTATTGCATTGCAGGCCAACATACAGAATAAAATTAGGTCAAGTAGATACATGCTGCTTCTAGAACAGGTGCTCACCAACACGCATGCTTCACATTTCAAATTGGAAAAACGTTGTTGTTTGCTGTTTTCTGAAAATTGGATTATGTAAAGAAGATCACAATCGGTTTTATTTTAACTTTTAAATGTAAGATTTGTTTCTATAAACAGCAGTACAATTCTTAAGAGCCAGAGTCAAATGTCTCCAATTTAGCAAATGATAGCTGCACCCACAAACCAAATGATGCCACCATTGCAATTTTCTTTTAGTCTGAGATATGCTTGGGGAATTATATGTTTGTAATCACTTCCCTATCTCCTTAAGAGCTAGCTACTCACACCCCTTTGGAGATTTCCTCTATGGTGTAGTATCCTTCAGAGAGGACCCAGTATGGTGTCTTCCTGCTGAATTTTCCTGTGCTTGTCACTTCTTGTAGTACCAGCTCATAGGGCTCCCCTGGCCACTAGCACTACCACCCAACTTGCCTTGACTGTGTTCCTGGAGAATGCGAGGTCAGCTGGAAGGGAGGAGGAACGGTCACTGTCTTCCCATTAGCACTCTAATCTAAACATAGAACTTTCTGTCAAGGTCTCCCTAGAGAATAGGAGAAGCAAGACTATTATTTTAAATAAGATTTTTACTGCAGAATCAAAAAGGTAAGTAAGTCAACATGGCTGGCTACAATCAGAACCTATAGGTGGAACCAGTCTCACTAAATCTCTGACAGGGTATCTTCTTACATGTTGCTGCCTGGAGTAGCTTCTGGCTGATCTCTCTGGCAAACTCGTGGCTTATCTCCATGAATGCCCTTGATTAGAAGTACAGTAGAAAGTAGAAAATGTCTACACATCCAACCCATCGAAAGTGGAAAGTTGATTCTTATTGAAGTCTGTTAGCTCACCTATAGAATCCCATTTTTGCCTTTATTTTTTACTACTGCTGTATAACTTTGGGTTTCCTACCTAACTTTAATAACGTTTTTATCAATTTAGGAAACTAATCCTGGGTACTAATAGTTGTTTTAATTTTGTGGTAAAAATAACTAAACTCACCTCTCAAGGCCATGCCTCTTAACACTATTACATTGAAGACTAAGTTTCAACATGAATTTTGGAAGTATATGAACATTCAGATGATAGCAATGAGCATCTAATTAGTACTGAGTACAATAAAAAAGTTTATTTCATAGTTTCTGCATACCATATATTTTGACCTGTTTTAATATATAAATCACCAAATAGAAAATATGTGAGTCTGAGTTAAAATCTCATTTATCAAATTTGTTAATCAGATATATTTAAACATTTTACCTACTCCATTGTACACCTCAAAGAAAAATAGGATAATGGCACAAATAGTATACGGCACAAGTAAATATAACCCAAGTTTTCCAACCTTGACTGGCCTGGGGGTACAAGCAAAAGCAAATTAACAGTAGTAATTTAGAACGTATTTGCTCACTTCTCCCAAATTCATTATATAGAATCTTGGTCCCCACTTCCTTTAAATCCTCCAAGTGTCTCAAATATGTTTATGAACTGATTTCTCATATTCCGCTCTGCCTTTTACATGTTGTCCTCTACCTCAAAGCCCCTGAATGGTAGTGGGTAGGATGTGGGATGACTCCACAGCTAAACATTTTGTGGAGTAGAGTAGACATATAAATATGCTAGTTGATCTTAAGATTCATGACAACCAATGTTGCACGTGGCATATCGACACCAGGAATGGGTCACGTTTTACCACACTCTCTTCCTCCATATAACAAAATTATGTTCAGTAACAATTATGACTGAGAATTAATCTATTTTATGGAGGAACTAAAAATTGAATTATTCAACAAAACTAAAACAACTTGCAGTTTGAACTCTGTTCCACTGTTGTAAATTTTAAGCACTACTAAAAACTCCAAGTGGTCACAGGGAGTGACAGAATTGAAATAACTCAAGTTCTGTTGTGTTTACAATCACTAGGCTATTGTTTATTTCCAATCTTCTAAACACAGGAATACATATAGATGTGAACTTGCCTGAAGCAAGCTCGAATGATTCTGTACCATTTCAGAATACTAAAGGAACCAGTGAAGCTAAGTCTGCCTGTGTTGGAGCTCAGGGGCCAATTTTTAAAATAGGAGTTTTCCAAAATAGCTTCCATATAAACTACAATATTTATTAAATATTAAATACATCTAGCAATTCAGCACATTTTCATGTGCTAAAATGAACTTAAATATGTACTATTAAAACTCAAAAGTAATCATAGCACTTGTTTATATTAGGATTTAGATCAATAAAAGATTCTTTTCAGGGAGTAGTACTTTATCATTGACATTGTTTAGAATGCTTACACATAGTGATAGTAAAAAACAGACCAAGTTTTAATTGGTTTATTATTTTTAACCTTTAACATACAGTTTATGCCTAATTTTCTGTACCGAGAATGATACAGCTTCCACTATCTCAACTTTTTCCACAGATAGGACTACTAACTTCAAGTGAGCTCAATCTCAAAATTACTATTTTACAGTTTTGCTCCCTTCTCAAACCTCATTCACCCCCTCTTCTTAACTTTTAGAAGACTGCAGTACATTGTAATGCCCTGAGAAAACAGAAATAATCAAAAGAACTTCCTCCTCATCCTACCACAAAATCAGCTAACCCTCCATTGTCTGTACCTATAGTCCCTGAATTCTGTCTTGTTGACGTAAATGAATGCTCAGTCCCTCAACGTGTATACTATATCCTTTATCTCTTACTTACTCAAGCATTTTGCTCTTGCAATTACCCCTTTCTCTCTCTTGTAATCAACCTTTTCCCTCTCAATTATTTTTTCAACAACAAATGAATTTGTCATATCTGACATTAAAAGAAAAACAAAAAACCTTACTCTCACATCTTTTTTTTACTATTGCCCTACTTCCTTTCTCCAACTTATTACAAAATTCCCTGAAAAAACTTATTTCCACATACATGCTGCCATATTTTCTATTCTTACTTGAATTCACTTCAACTAGACTTTATCTCCATAACCCTTATGCATCCACTGTTGTCAAGGCAATCAACAACTTCCATTTTATCAAATCCAATAGTGAATTTTCAGTTTCCAACTTATGTGACCAACTTTTATGTGACCATTAAACAGTATCTGACATCATGATAATTCCTCCTTTTTGAAAGTCTTTTTTCCCCCACTTAGCTTCTAGGATTTTACCCTCTCCTACTTTCCTTCTACCTCATAGGCTATTTATCCTTAATTATCTTGCAGATTTACCTCTTCCCAACCTTTAAATGTTGGAGTGTCGGATTATTTCAGGATCCCCTCAACTAGCCTTGTTGTGCCCTTTAGTTGTAGTAACAGCAGCCAGGCTGGACTCCATTCTTGGTGGTTTGAACATTATCTCTGAGGGGTTTCTCCTCTAAAACCCTATTTGTCCCTTTTTTTCTCTCATTCCTATCAGTTGGCAACTGCTTCTTGCAGTGATCACCTATAGAGTACCTTGATGTTCCCATTTTATTCTTTCAGCCTTTAACACTTGTACAACCAGCTGCCTAAATTAAATATCCTCTGCTGAGTACCCTGTTTCTGTTTTCCTGACTAGATCCTTACTGTATACCATCAAGTTTCATCACATTAAATACTATCTCTTCATTGTAACTCCCGAATTTATATCTCCAATTTCTTCATCACTCCTGAGCTTCAGACTCATATATCCAACTGACTGCTTTAATATCTATTACATATCCAAAACCTAACAGCTTCCAAACATGACTTCGTTTTTCTCGTAAGGCTTGTTTCTCTCTTAATGTTCCCCCACCTTAGTAAATGACACCACAATTCACTCAGTAGCTCAGAACAAAAATTAAAAGTTGCCTTTGCTATTATTTTTACCTCATAACACACATCATATCCATCATTAAGGCTGGTGGGTCTACCATCAAAATACATTCCAAATCTCAGTTATCACCATACCCATGGCTCCCATCTAGTAAAATTGGCCATTATGTCTTGTCTAAAATTACTTTAATAGCCTTCTAACTAGTCTTATTACTTCCAATTTTGCTGCCATTGCTTTGTTCTCTACAAAAGACTGAATGATTTTTCTAAAATGTGACTCACTTTGAGCCCTTTTTCTATGCAGAATGCTAATGATTTCTGATGATAATTGGAAACAAATCCCAAATTCCTAACATTTCTTATAATTTCTATATCACCTGAACCTTATCATGTCTTCACATGTTTCTCCAACTATTTTCCAATTTGCTCTCTTCACTGGCCCCTTTGTTGTTCTTCAAACACACCAATAAAACACCCTCAGGACCTTAGTACCTATTAGTCTCACACCCTTTGGCCTGACTCCTTCCCTCCCTTTATGAGGGTTCTCCTCAAAGATTAGCTAAGAGACATTTACTGATTATTCCAGTCTTATATATCTATACTGCTCAGCCCCATCACCCTCTATTCTTTCACTCTGCTTCATTTCTTACCGGCATTTATCCTTATAAGACTTTCTTTTACACACCCAGTTGGTTTTTTTATATTCTTTCTTGTCCTCCCTCATTGTAAGCTTAGTGAGATCAAGGACTTTAAGTTATTTACTTCTTTATCTTTAGCATTTGGAAGAGTTTCTCACATATATTATTCCTTCAATGGTGATGATTAAGTCAGAAGAAAAGGAAGGAGGGCAGGAAGGAAGGGAAGGAGGAGGGAGGGAGGGAGGGAAGGAGGGAGGGAGGAAAGGAAAAAAAGGAAGGAAGGAAGGAAGGAAGGGAGGAAGGGAGGGAGGGAGGGAGGAAGGAATGTGAATACTATTCAAATTGCTTCTATCTGTAGCAGTCCAATTACAGAAGGTGTTATGGACTGCACTGTGTCCCCCATGACCTTCACAAATTCATATGTTGAAGCTCTAACTCCCAATGTGACTGTATTTGGAGACGGGGCCTTCAAAGAGGTCATTAAGATTAAATGAGGTCATAGGGTAGGGCCCCAATGCAATAGAACTGATATCCTCAGAAGAAGAGGAAGAGACACTAGAGATCTCTCTCTCTCTCTCACTCTTTCTTTCCACACACACAAAGAAAAGGTCATGTGAGACTGGGTGCAATGGCTTATGCCTATAATCCCCACACTTTGGGAGGCTGAGGTGGGCAGATCACTTGAGTCAGGAGTTCGAGACCAGCCTGGTCAACATGGTGAAACCCTGTGTCTTCTACTACTACAAAACAATTAGCTGAATATGGTGGCAAGCGCCTGTAGTCCCAGCTACTCAGGAGGCTGAGGCAGGAGGATCACTTGAATGCAGGAAGCGGAGGTTGCAGTGAGCTGAGATCGCACCACTGCACTCGAGCCTGAGCAACAGAGTGAGACTTCACCTCGAAAAAGAAAAAGAAAGAAAGAAAGAAAAGGTCATGTGAGCATACAGTGAGATGGCAGTATCCTACGAGCCAAGAGAAGAGGCTTCAGAATGAAATCTACCTTGCTATCCCCTTGATCTTAAACTTCCCAGCCTCCAAAACCATAATAAACAAATATCTGTTGTTTAAGCCACACATTATTTGATATTTTATTATAGCAGCCTGTGCTGAATAATACAGGCATGAATGAGACACCCTGGCATATGTTTTCTTCATTGTGCCTGACTCTCAGAGACTCGTTACGATTTTCTTGCTAAATCAAGTTTATCAAGTCTGGTTCCTTCTTCCTTCAGGACGAATTTTGCAACATCCTTCTCAATCTTCATGTGAATGCAATGATAATTGGTCCACCATGCCAACTGGCCAAATGTGGCCACCACACATCTGAATCACATTCTGGCTAAGGCATGTACTACATTTAGTAATGAATGTAAAAGCATACCGAGATCTTTGATGAAGCAGAACTGCACATATCATAGTTAGTGGTATTACCTCTCTTTTAGTCATCCTAGCATGTACTTGTTATGTGACTGATAAACCTGTGTGTGACAGAAAAAGGTAAAAAGTAGATATATATTTAATATAGATTTTTATAACTTTTCTGAGGTATGATTATTACACAATAAAACTTCTTATAAAGTGTACACTTTAACAAATTTTGATGTTTACATAACTATTAAACCATCTGCACAATCAAGATAATGAATATATACAATACATATATCAACCCCAAAAGTTTCTTCTCATCCCGTTGTAATTCAGCCCTTTCTCTTAATTCCAAATCCTCAAACACTAATCTGCTTCTTGTCATTATAGATTAGTTAGCATTTTATAGAATTTTATATAAATAGGATCATAAAGTATGTATCCCATTTAGCCCATATTAGGCAAAAACAAATTTTTAGATTCATCCATTTTATTGTATTTATCAATACTTCATTACTTTTTATTATTGTTGTATTATTTGATACATATTGATACTTATACTGTAGTATTATTTAATTTCATTATATGGACACATCACAAAATTTGTTTCTTCTTTTACCTGTTGATAGTTGTATGGGTTATTTTTAGTTTTCAGTTATCTTGAATAAAAATACTATAACAATTTAAAAGTCTTACTTCTTTTCTATTGAGTAAACACTCAGAAATAGAATGAATGGTTTATATATATGGTAAGTGATGTATAATTTAACAAAATGACTGCCAAACTCTTTACCAAAGTTATTGTACTATTTTATATTTCCAATAGCAGTATTTGAGAGTTTTGCTTCTATCCTTTATATTTACCCACATATTTACCATTTCAGTAGCTCTTCGTTTCTTTGTGTCGATTCAGAGTTACTTGTGGTACTTTTTTCCTTTTGCCTGTGAAGCAACATTCCAACATTTCATGTAGTGTAAATCTGATGATGTTAAAATTTTTCAGCTTTTATACATCTAATAATGTTTCTATTTTTACCTTGTTTTTAAAATATTTTTTGCTGGGTTATATATTTAAGTTGACAGGTTTTTAAAAATTTTTTCTTTCAGTACTTTAAATATGTCATTCCCTACACTCATTATCTTCTTCCCTTCATTGTTTCTGAAGAAAAGTCACTATTATTTTTTATTTTATTCCTCTATATGTAATGTATTCTGTCCCACCCAGCTATTTTTCCTATTTTTACTTTATCACTATTATTAGGCATTTTGATTATGATGTGCCTGGGGTAAATATTCTTCATATTTCTTACATGTAGAACTTATTAAGCTTCTTGGATCTGTAGGTTAGCTTTTATCAATTTTGAAGAAGTTTTCAGCCATAATTTCTACAAATATTTTTTCCATCCTAGTCCCTCTCACCTCTCTTTCGAGGATTCTAATTTTCCACGTATTAGGCCACCTGAATTTTTTTCTAAGGCTTACTGATACTCTTTTCATTTTTTCCCCACTCTTTTTCTCACTATGTTTCATTTTGCATTGTTTCTATTGCAATTTCTTCAAACTCATTAGTCTTTTCTTCTGCAGTATCTAATCAACTGTTAATTCAATGCATGCATTTCAAACCTTGTATTTTTCATCTCTACAAATTTATTGGGGTCTTTTTTCACATCTTTTAATGTCCTTACCATCATACTCATGCTTTCCTCTACTTTCTTGAGCATATGGAGTGGAGTTGTAATAGGGTTTTAATGTCCTTGTCTACTACTCCCATCATCTGTGCCATTTACAGATCTCTTTGAATTGTTTGATTTTTCTCTTTGTAATGAGTCCTATTTTTCTGATTATTTGCAAATCAGACATTACGAGTTTTACCTTTTGGGTGCTGAATATTTTGATATTCTTGAGTTTTGTTCTATAACATTGTTAAATTAGTTGGAATGTTTCATACCTTTGAGGTTTTCTTTCAGGCTTTATTAGTCAAGATTCTGGCCGCTGGTGTAGAGCTAATTTTGCCCCATTACTGAAGCATCACCCTTCTGAGTATTATGACTAATATCCATGTATTTTTCTTCTGTGGCTGATAAGATACAACCTATTCCCAACTCTATAACCATCAGGGATTCTTCTACTGGCTTCTTCACCGTGATTCTTTTCCAGTAGTGGGTAATTTCATCATGCATAAGCACTGTTCAGTACTCATCCGAACACTCAAGGAGGAATCTTTGGCAGATTGCTAGAATTATACCTCTGTGCAACTCTCTCATCCCCAGTACTCTATCGCATGGCTTTTAGCTGCCTTTATATCCTGAAACTTCTTAACTCTGTTTTCTCAACTCAGAAACCTCTCCAGGCTCAGTATGAGCTTGCCTTTCCTGCTGTGCAGCCTGTAAACTCTCTCCAGGCAGTAAACTGGAGAATCAAAAGCTCATCTTATTTGTTTCCCTTCCATTAGAGATAAGTCTTTCATTACCAACTGCCCAAGGTGAAAATGGTTCTTCTGTTTTTGTCTATTTTAAAATTGTTTTAGGCAAGAGAGTAAACCTGATCCCTATTACTCCATCATGACTGTAAACTGGAAGTAGGGATACTAGTGTTTTACACTGAAACATGGCTTTGAGATTTTGCTGAAGAAAACCCTTTGCCTTTGGGGATATTTGTCTGAAAACGCAACAGGCCTAGAAAATACAACGTGGGGCCTCTGCTACCAGCCAGGGCCACCTGTGCCTGCATACTGCTGCATAGGCTCAAACTTCAATATGGTTTTACTAGCCCATTTTACTATACTTGTGTCCTGAAGTCTTAACATTTAATCTGAAAATAATATTTTATTGTAGGAATGCAAGTGCTTTTACTCTCAACGTTTGTTAAACAGAGAGTATCAGCAGTGACACAAAAAGAATATTTTAAATAACATAGACATCTTGTACAAATTTTGAAATGATCATTTCCTCCAGTTTACACTACACACCAACAAAGCAGTATTATCCAATGGTTCCTTGAAACTGTTCACTGACTCTTGATCAATAAAGTCATACGTATTTTTATCACTGAAAATAAAGAAGATATACATGCGGCCAACAATCATATGAAAAAAAGCTCAACATCACTGATCATTAGAGAAACGCAAATCAAAACCACAATGAGGTACCATCTCACACCAGTCAGAATGGCTATTACTAAAACGTTAAAAAATAACAGATGCTGGCAAGGTTGTAGAGAAAGAGAAACATTTATACACTGTTGGTGGAAGTGTAAATTAGTTCAGCCATTGTAGAAGATAGTGTGGCAATTCCTCAACGACCTAAAGACAGAAATACCATTCCACCCAACAATCCCATGAGTATATACAAAGGACTATAAATTGTTCTATTATAAAGACATGCACAAGTATGTTTATTGCAGCACTATTCACAATAGCAAAGATGTGGAATGCCCACCCATGATAAATGCCCATCCGTGATAGACTGGAGAAAGAAAATGTGGTACATATACACCATGGAATACTATGCAGCCATCAAAATATGAGATCATGTTCCTCACTGGGACATGGATGGAGATGGAGGCCATTATCTTTAGCAAACCAACTCAGGCACAGAAAACCAAATACCACATATTCTCACTTATAAGTGGGAGCTAAATGATGAGAACACATGGACACATGGAGGGGAACAACACACACTAGGCCTGTCAGATGGTGAAGGATGGGAGGAGGGAGAGGATCAGGAAAAATAACTAGTGGGTACTAGGCTTAATAACTGGGTAATAAAATAATCTGTGCAGCAAACCCCCATTACATAAGTTTACTTATATAACAAACCTGCACATATACCCTTGAACTGAAAAGTTTTTAAAAAAGAAAATAATAGCCTTTGTTTTTTACTAAAAATATGTCTAGATATATAATATAAAATTATATGAGATTTATTTCATATTCAGCTCTTTGATAAGTTGCAATAAACCTAATTTTTTAAAGCAAGGAGTTTTGCTAAGCTATGAGTAGTAGGATTACGAAGGATATAAACGAATCCACTTATAGAAATTTTTTTGATTCTGAATTTTAAGAGATTGGAAAAAACTGCTTTTTATCAAAATGACTAAATAGTGACCATAAATCTTTTGTGGAAAAAGGCAAAAATATAAGTAATTAAGTAGAAAACATAATTAAAATTTTCCTCGAATTTATATACTAACAAATCTTATTATCAAACACAGCCCATATAGCCTATATTTACTTTCTTTACTACTTTTAGTACTAATTAGTAAATGTCTGTTACTTGCAAATTGAGTTCCCCTGTACCAGAATCCTAAAAGCCAAATAGGAAGTGAGACATTGCCTGATAGTTCTGAATTCACTTTCATGGTACACTTCTAAACCAGCATTCTGCTTTTAAAAAAGTCAGGAAGGGCATAGGTCATTTAGCTAGTAGCAATTATTTTCTATAAGCTATACATGGCAGCATATCAAATATACTATAGGGTGTGTTTTGAAAACTCTGGCAATTCTCTCACCCTGGTTTCTCTTTGTATCTTTAAATTAAAGCTCCTCACCATCACACTCTCAAATTCAAAACCATAAATATTACATTTTGCGTTTTCCTGTATTTCTTCCAGAGAAACAAGTGTGTCTTTCCCCCTTGGATGTTGTCCTCTCTGGGCTTATACACGTCTTGTGAGATGAATTTCATTCAATTTAACCAATTTTCTTAAGTGCCTACTTTTGCACAGGGTGCTTGACAAAAAATAATATAACGTGTCATATTCCCCTAGAAGATAATAATAACAAAAGTTTCTTGAGAATACACAATGTGCCACACACTAAGTGCTTTACTTACATTAATGCATTGAATTTTCATAACTACCTCTGTTTTACAGATTAAAAAAGTAAAGCATTTTTTAAAAGTAAGCAACTGATGAAAATTATACAGTAGATGAAAGGTGGATCTGAGCCTTAAATCCAGGCTGACTACTGTGATACATTGCACTGCCCCAATACAAGTAGAGCCATACATAAAAATAACTGTATTTTAAGCATATTTACTTATTCAAAACACAGTAAAGTACCATGAAAGCATCAATGACTACTTGATATATTTCATCTAGGAAGACTGAGAATAGCTTTGCAAAAGGGATAGCATTTGAGCTGAATAACAAAGGATGGGAGTATCAGCAGACTTGAAAGCAAAAGATATTTCGAGACAGAGGCTCATCTTGAGGGCATGGTTTTGCTCTGTGAAATGTGTGGTTCTTATCACAGTTGAAGTACTTCACAACCATGCAGATTCCTTGACATACACTTAATCACTTAGAGGGTCTGAAATTCTGCATTTTTAGTAAGCAATCAAAATGATTCAAATGAAGGTGGTTTTAGGACTATACTGAAAAAGACAAACCTAATTCATTTTCAGTCCCTGCATCTATCTTCACACTTCCTCCTTTCTGCAAACACAAACCTGACACCACCATCCTCACCCCAAGCAGGAAATTCTAAAACCAAATCCAACCTCCAGAAGGTGGAACTTAAGAAACACCAACCCAATACTCAAGATTCAGTATCCATCACCCTCACTCTGGTCCAGCCCCAATCTTACAACTGAAGTTTTGAATTACTAGAGTATTCCCTTGTTTCTTTTTTGGCCCCTGTAACTGCTTCATAACAGTATTTTCACTGGAATTAGATACTGAAAAGATTCACCTTGTTTGGAAGGTCTACATAGTAAGTGAATGGGAATCCCCAATTCCAAAAATACCCAGAATATAACATCTTCAAAACAGGAACCCTGAAACTTACTCTTTTTCGGGCCTTACTCACATATGAGAGTTCTGATCCTGACCTCTGGCCCAGAAATTAGAATCAATGGTATCAAATTACTTCTTGATACCAAATGTCTCCCAGCCTGTATATTCAAGTGTCACCCACTTCCAGACTGCCAAGCTGCACTCCACCCGTCAGCTAAGATGTGATCATTCCCTCATTCATTCTGTACATAGCTGTAACCCAGCTGGCCCCGTTGCCCATCATCTCCCCTAACAATGGGGAAATTTGATGTGGTGCTATTAACTAGAGGGAAAAGTATCGTTTTTGGCATGTTTTTAATTGAGGAAGGTAGTACACGAAAAGACAAAGGCAACCATATACAGAAACAAATCAAGGGTTACACAACTTTTAGAATTTTCAGTAAATCAGGCAATATTTGCCTCCAATAAGAAAATCCATATTCATACAGAGATAATAAGATATTTTATGTTATAGAAGTGATATATTGTCCCCAAAATGGAAAAGTGTATACAAGTTCAATGGAAACACTCCCAACCACACCACCTTACCACAGCCACTGCCAGTATTTTAAGGCATATCCTTCACTTTTGTAATGTTTGCTAAAGTTGAATTTCAATCCAGACCAAAACCTGATTGATCTTGCCTACCAGAGGGAAAAGACAGATTCAAATGTATATTTACCAAACCAGAAAAAGTAGAGGAAAGAGCATTGACAACTTCTTCCAAGGCTCTTAGATTTCTCAACTGCATCAGGAATACAAAATGAAAACCAAGTTGGAGAGGAAGAATAGATTTGAGGAGACAGCCATGCACACAAACTATGCTTGTGTCAACTTACTGTGCATATAAATGTTATATACCTGTATATGTAAATATATAATATGACATATTTCTTTTATATATATCTTAAAGAAATGGTTGATAATTTATGTAACTTTTAGAATAGTCTTTTCTATATAGGAATATATTGGTAATTTTTTTTCACTTGTCAGTAGATACCACTCTAGAATCTTGCTGCTCCGCTTGTACTGAGAACAGCAGCAGCACCAATATAATCTAAGAGCTTCTTAGATATAAAAATTCTTGGGTTCCATCTCAGATCTAGTGAATCAGAATATCAATTTAAAATCAAATACCACATGTTCTCACTCATAATTGGGAGCTGAACAATGGGTACACATGGACATAAAGATCAAAACAGTAGACACAAGGATCTTGAAAAGGGGAGAGGCTGGTGCAGAATGAAGACTGAAAACTTACCTATTGGGAACAATGTTCACTATTTGGGTGATGGTTACACTAGAAGGCAAAATGTCACCATTATACAATATATCCATGTATCAAACCTGCACATGTACCCCCAGAACCTAAAATAAAATACAGCAAAAAAAAAAAACAAAAAAAAACCTTGAGCATATTTATATGTGTGCATTTTTCTTGAAGAAGTTCCATGAATTTCATCATATTCACATAATGGTCTAATTTGATTTATGTATGTATTTAATCTATTTTTATTTTTATTCTTCTTTATTTATTTTTTGAGACAGGGTCTCACTCTGTCACCCAGGCTGGAGTGCAGTGGCACCATCATGACTCAGTGAAGCCTTAACTTCCCTGGTTACAGCATCCCTCCCACCTCAGCCTCCCGCGTAGCTGGGACTATAGGCACACACTACCATGTCCAGCTAATCTTTGTATTTTTGACAGAGATAGGGTTTCACCATGTTGCCCAGGCTGGTTTTGAACTCTGAGCTCAAGCAATCCACCTGTCTCAGCCTCCCAAAGTGTTGAGATTACAGGCATGGGCCACCACCCCAGGGCCCATTTTAATTCTAGCTGGATATTCAGGTAATAAACTCACATGGAGCCCATTTTGTAGATAAGGAAATGTAAAAGAGGCCTAAAAGATATCTCTGTAAATTCAATAATTGAGTTCCTACAATAGAAGCCAATTGCAAGTTTTTACCTTTACAAATGAGTCTATAGCATTACAATCAATCATTTGCTTAAAGGCAATTGTCACCTTGTCATCTAGATGGCCAGCTATTAAAACCTCTGTGCAGTGGTCACTCTTCCACTACAACATATTTATCTGGTTAAAAATGCCTTTGATGGTGGAAGTTCTACCTTTTTAAAAAAATCTGAGTTGGCATAACAGAAGTATGTGGAGTCAAATAAACCAAAGACTCTTAATAGACTACACTGGGAGATGTTTCAGTATGTATTTACTCACTCAATTTATGACAGTAGCATGTATTTTGTTCGAGTGCACTATGGTTCATGTTTAACTTCTCTTTCTGCTCTGAGAAGATACAAAATTTAGCATACACTAACAGTTTAAGTCAGAGGATATGGAATAACAATGAATTTAGCAGTCAGCTCAGACTATGAAAGGTTTATTATGGACTCAAAGATACCCACAAAATACCATGCCTTGAGCTATGTAAGAAAACAATTCAGTTTAATAAATAAATCACACAGGGGGATTTGAAATAGTATACAAGTCTATTTAGCAAGCCTTGAAGAAGGACAGCAAACAAGCGAGATTCACTAATCATTAATGGCATTCAATTATTCCCACAGCATCCAAATAAGGCAATTTTATGCTTTATAATTAACCCAAGGATTGAACTATGCATTGGGAGGAATAAATGTAGCTATTTGTACTTTATTGGTTATTCATGTTTTCAGTAAATAAATTGAATTAACAAACTTCAGCAGGCTTTCATCCTGCATTAAAGCAAAACATAAAGTATCCAACAAAGCAAAGAGATAGCATTAGGCCTAGAGTATGTTAAGAAATAACAGAATTTGCATTTTAACAAGATTTCCAGGGTATCTGTACACACTTTGAAGTTTGAGAAGTACTGCTTTCAGGGCTGATGAAGCAATAAAATAGGGGTACTTGCATCCCTGGACCACCCTGAGATCAGAGCCTCCCACCAGAAAGTAAAACACACGTGAAGCTAAGCTTCCAAATGTTGCACTAATAGGACTCTAACCTGGAGACTATTATTATAAAGATTATTCCTTGACTTCCCTTTTAAAGCAAACATTGGGCCACAGGATGTGTGGGCTGATTTCACGCAATGGAATGCGACATTAGTGTTCACTTATCATTTTTACCCTATAAATATTTGGCAAGCACAGGTATTGATTCATCACTTCAACAAATATTTATTGAATACCTACTCTGTGTATACATAAGTATTACAAGTATCTCTGACAAAGCCTGGGTACAGAACGAAAGCTGTTAAGGTAAACTGATGAGAAAGATGACTTTATTTCAATTAACTAGTGTTTCAGAAATCAAGTTTGAAAATATCTGAATTATCCAAATTGTTATATAATTGATTCTGAAAGGAGTAATAAGACCATACCCCCCCCCAAAATTCTACATATTTTTGTTATGCCAAGACTGTTTCCTTGCAGTCACTATTATCTTTTACAGAGCATTGAAATTATAAATTATTTAATTATTTGAGAATATTTTGCACTGAAAGATAATAAACTTAGTTGCAAGTTTTTTATGAAAGACAATTTCTAAATAAGTTGAAGTCTTTGTAAAACCATAAGCAAAATAACTAGGCTCTACCATTTATGTGAATTAGAAAATAACAGTATTCATTGTATTTTATAATATATATGTCAGATGTATTTTTACATTACTACTCAGGAAATTCAAAACAATGAATGCATTCAATGAATCTAAAGTACCACCTCTTACTGAGAAGATACAACAATGTAGTAAATGAGATAGAAAGTACAGGTTATCTCTTATAGGTCTAATTCTCTTTGAAATATTAAATGTAAATATTTTCTAAATCCAGTCATTCCTTCAGATTTTGAGGAGTTTCATTTTTTGCATTCTTGTGCTACAATATGGATAATCTTGATAGAAGATTCTATTTATAGGCAAGCTTATTTTATTGTACTTTGATTTATTATGCTTTACAGACTGTGGGTTTTTTAAAAATTAAAGGTTTGTGGGAACTCTGAGTTGAACAAGTCTATTGGCACGATTTCTCCAACTGCATATGTTCACTCTGTGTATCTGTGTCACATTTTGGTAATTCTTAAAATGTTTCAAACTTTTTCATTATTGTTATATGTGTTATGATGATCTGTGATTAGTGATCTTTGATGTTACTATTATAACTGTTCTGGGGGACCACAAACCATGCCCACATAAGATGGTGAACTTAATTGATAAATATGTATGCGTTTGGACTGCTCCACTGACTGGCCATTCTCTCACATCTCCCCTTCTCTGTGAGTCCTCATATTCCCTGAGACACAACAATATTGAAATTAGGCCAATTAAAAGTGCCACAATGGCCTCTAAGTGTTCAAGTGAAACAGTCATACGTATCTCACTTTTAATCAAAAGCTAGAAATTATTAAGCTTAGAAAGGAAGATACGTTGAAAGTCAAGGTAAGCCAAATTCCAGGCCTCTTGCACCAAATAGCCAAGTTTTGAATACAAAGGAAGATGAAGGAAATTAAAAGTGCTACTACTCCAGTGAAAATGCAAATGATAAGAAAGCAAAACAACCTTGTTGCTGATATGAAGGAAGTTTGAGTGGTCTGGATAGATGGCACAACCAACCATAACATTCCCTTCAGCCAAAGCCTAATCCAGAGCAAGGCCCTAACTTTCTTTAACTCCGCAAAGGCTGAGAGAAGGAAACTGCAGAACAAAAGTTGGAATCTAGCAGAGGTGGGTACATGGGGTTTAATGAAAGAAACCATTTCCGAAACTAAAAGTGCAAAATAAAACAGCAAGTGTTGATGGATAAGCTTCAGCAAGGTATCCAGAAGATCTAACTAAGATCACTGATGAAGGTGGCTACACTAAACAAGAGATTTTCAATGTAGAAAAAACAGCCTTCTATTAGAAGAAGATGCCATCTAGGACTTACATAGCTACAGACGAGAAGTCAATGCCTGGCTTCAAAGCTTCAAAGGACAGACTATCTTATTAGTAGCTAATGCAGATGATAACTTTAACTTGAAGCCAATGCTCATTTACCAGTCTGAAAATCCTAAGGCCTTTAGAAAATTATGCAAAATCTACTCTGCCTGTGCTCTAGAAATGGAACAAAGCCTGGATGATAACACATCTGTTTACAGCATGGTTAACTGAATATTTTAAGCCCACTGTTTAAGCCACTGTCTAGAAAAAAGATTCTTTTCAAAATATTATTGCTCACTGGCAATGTATTTGGTCACCCAAGAGCTCTGATGACGGTATACAAAGAGATCAGTGTTTTCCTACCTGCTAACAACATCAATTCTGCATCTCATTGACCAGAGTAATTTTGACTTTTGAGTCTTATTATTCAAGAAATACATTTTGTAAGGTTATAGCTGCCACAGATAGTGATTCCTCTGATGGATCTAGGGAAAGTAAAATGAAAGCCTTCCGGAAAGTGTTCACCATTCTGGATACCATTAAGAACAGTCATTTTTCAGGGGAGGGGATCAAAATATCAACATTAAAAAGAGTTTGAAAGTTGATTCCAACCATGATGGGTGACTTTGAGGAGTTCAAGACTTCAGTGGAGGAAGTAACTGTGGATGTGTTGGAAAAAAAACAAAAACAAGAGAATTCGAATTTTAAAATGGAGACTGAGGATGTGACTGAATTGCTACAAGCTCACGACGAAACTTGAACAGACAAGGAGTTGCTTCAACAAATGAACAAAGTGGTTTCTTGAGATGGAATCTACTCCTGGTGAAGATTCTGTAAACATTGTTAAAATGACAACAAAGGAGTTAGAATATTACATAAACTTAGTTGATAAAGCAATGGCAGGGTTTGGGAGGATTTGCTCAAATTTGGAAAGAAGTTCTACCTTGGGTAAAATGCTGTCAACCAACATTACATGCTACAGAGAAATCATTCTTGAAAGGAAGAGTCAAATAATGTGATAAACTTCGTTGTTGTCTTATTTTAAGAAATTCCCACACAAAGCCACCTCAACCTTCAGCAACCATCACTCTGATCAGTTAGCAGCCATCAACATTGAGGTAACACCTTCCACCAGCAAAAAGATTATGACTCGTTGAAGGCTCAGGGGATTGTTGGCATTTTTTAGCAAAAAGGTATTTTTAAATTAAGTACATTGTATCTTAAACATAATGCCATTGCACACTTAATAGGCCACAATATAATGTAAACATGAATTTTACTTGCACTCGGAAACTGAAAACTTTGGGCAACTTGCTTTATTGTGATATTCATTATATTATAGTAGTCTGAAACTGAACCCACAATATCTCTGGAGTATGCTTGTGTTTCCACAGAGGAATTATACACCTGCAAAAGATTAGCTGTTTCTATACATGTGAATTATAGTTTTTGTGCTGACAATGTTTTTCAATCTCTCCCATTGATAGGTTTGATTGTGAGGAAAAAGGTGAGAGGATTTTATTAACTTTTAAATGAAGTTTATAAATGAAAAGAGAAATAAAAGGGGATATCTTTGAAATGTGGATTTTAAAAGTATATTTAGTCATAACAGACACAAGAGGCTTCAGAGGTGTGCATAAAGTAGGCCTATGCCAGCAGAATAAGAGTCAGGCAGTACGTTGGGATAGAATGTGGAGCAAATCACAAGATAATCTCTCTGCACCAAAACACTTTTTGCTGGCTGCTATTATTCTGCCTTCTCTCACCCCACATCCTCTTATTCCCAAAGATGCAATGAAATCCTCTTTTTTATGTATAGCATTATATACAAAAAATTTTTGTAATCTGTAAATATTATCTGGTAATAGTAGGCATTCCACACACTTTTACTTATCAATATTTATTGTCTAACTACCATGAATTATTTATTTTTGATACCTTGGAAATAGAAAACAAGAAAGAATAAAAATGAAGTTGAAAATATGAGATATACTACTTCATAATTTGTTTTTGTTATCTCATGTTCTATGCCATAGAATAGAAAATCTCCAGATTTTTCAACACTAAACTTTTTGTACTCTTAAAATACATATGTAGTATGTAGTAAAATAATGTTTACCTATATCAAATAATTTATTCCTCAGTCCCATTTATTCATTTTATCCCATGTTTCTCCGCTGCCTCAAGCAGAATGCCTATTACTTCAAGAAAGGGATTAAATCACAGATAATAATAAAAGGAAAATAATTCATAGCTTTTGGGTTTTAACATAACTTTCTAAAATTGATGGCAGAGAAAACACTTTTGAGAAAAAAAGTCTTTCAAGGTTCAAAATTGAAACTTTCAAATATCAAAATCTAAATTCTACCAGATTCAGGGCATAATATTCATGAAATACATAAAAAAACTTGGAAAAAATAGACATAGTTAAAACACTCCATGCCAAAGTAGGTAAAGTCTTTGGATAGAGGGAATATAGAAATCAGAAATCACCTAAAAAATAATCTTTAACTCTTTGTCCCTTGTAAGACAGTGTTTATCTTAGAAGGGGCCTTGTACCCCAACCCCACATAAGGATGATTTTAGACTTGTAAAGAGTAACAGCAAACCCTTAAATAGAACTAAGGTTCTGAAGGCAGAAAAAAAATATGTGCATTACTTCAATGTAGAACCCGGGAAAGGATGAGATTTATAGAGCGTCTCCACTGTGAGACAAACAGGGCCATGCAAGAGTGTATTAGAGATGGCTACATGAAGCTTCTACAAAGGCAGATTGAGGAAACCTCAAAGAATCCCCATAAGCTGTGGCTTAGAAAGCAAGAACATGTGTTCTTGTATGACTGAGAACAGTTCGAACATGCCATGGAGAGCCAACTGACCTGAGGGATGCAGCTACAGGCTATGAGAAGAACTAGAGGATGATAAAGAGCATAGAAAATTTCAAAAAAACAGGGATAAGGGGGTAAAGACCATCAAATGACTGAAATCAGCCAGAATTTTCTTTCAGAAATTTTCTGTTTAAACTTTCAGGTTAAATTTCTTGAGATGGAAAAAATTCAGTCAATAAAATCAAAAGACTTGCCAAAGAGGAGATTCACTTCCAGCATCAATAGAAGAGCTCAGCAACCCGGTCCTCAAAAAACAGCTATAAAGCGGAGCAAAACTGTCACAATCATTTTAGCCCGCTGGAAATCCAACAAAGGCACCCAACAAACGAAGAAGTGTTTATTCATAAAAATTACTGAACCTCAAAAATATTATGCTAAGTGAAAGGAGCCAAAGATGACATGTTATATTATTCTATATATGAAATATCCAGAAAAAGCAAATTTAAAGAGACAGAAAATAGATCAATAGTTGCCTAGGAGTAAAGCGAGTGGAACTGGGATTAATTGCCAGTGAGATCAAGGAATATTTGGGGAGTATGAGAAAAGTTTTAAAATTGGATTATGATGATGGCTACACAACTCTACACATTTACTAAAAATTGTCAAAATAGAGTCTTTTTGTTTCACTAAACTCTAAGCCTTAGCAAGCTTTTTCACAATGCATTGCCTACCATTCGGCTGCTTCTCTAATGAAGTCCCTTTTGCACCCTAGGCAAAAGCCTTCATATGATATCCTATTGCTATAAAGTGTTCCTGACATTTGGTGTGCTATTTACAATAACAAGAACTTTAAAGGCATGAGACACAAGCCAAAGCATAAAGATTTCCTTGCACAGAAGTTATGAACCTATAAGTTACTGACCAAATACAACCTAGAGACTTGATTTTTTTTTGGTGGGGGGGGGTGCTATGCTTTATTTTTAATCATTGTAATAGGATGCACCATAAAGTCTACATTTCTGGCTGCTATTGAATAACTGAAAGATGTAGCAAAAATGGGCTTCTACTCTTACATGGCAGTTGTCATACAGTCTACTCAGTTCTCAACACTTTCTATTACTCCTCTATTAGCAATCCCTGCCCTAGCTTTTTTTCACCCATGTTACTTCCAATCCTAATGTCAATTACTGGAGGCAGCCAAAAAGTGAAGGTATTTTTCTCTTATTTTCTTATTTCCCAATAGTCGTTGATATCAAAACAAAAATGATCCTTAGAAAACATCCAAAAGGCTCATTTTAGGAACAAAAGGATAGGATAAATTGTGAGAATCTACATTTCTTTCCCATGGCGAATCTGACAGGAAAGCAACCCCAGTTTTAGGCAATTGATAGTGATCAAAAAAGGGATGCAAACCAAGTAACATTTCCAGACGACCAGCCATGTGCAAACCTTGGTGCCAAATGCTGCAGAGGGCCAAGCATAAGTCTGCAGCTAAATAAGCTCATGGTCTAGTTCCATGATTCCCAAGTCATGAGTATCAAATCCCTGAGGTATATATATACCAAGCATTATCAGCCTACTAAGTCATATTAGTAATAATTAATCAATTAAGTCATAATTAGTCAACAAAGTCATCTTATATATACATGCACAAAAAATTAAATATAGGATGCTGCTGTTATAACTAAAATTTAAAAATTTTTAAATGCAGTGATGTCATTATGTATTATATTAAGCAAGAAGGACTGTAACTACAATTACATAATATACGGAACCATGAAGTTCTTTATATTAAAAAGGGTTACTCCAAAAATATTCTATCACTGGGTATAAACTAAATTAGAGGACAAATATCTGATAATTTTTAATTAGGATACATGATGTTCATTGCATGTTGTTGGTAATGATGTAATTCAATAAAAACAAGATTTAAAGCTACCAGAGGATAAGAGAGGAAAGTATACTCGAGAGTTTCTCCCAGATAACAGAATCATGGTCTACCAGGTGACTTAATCAAGAATTTTCACCTTCAGCTAAGGCAGTAAGTCCTTGATGTTCCTGTCCAACATCGTTCAAGCATCATTATGGGCAATGTCTACTATGCCATTTCTAATTTTCCCCTATAATAAGTGGTTTTACTGTGATTATCTTGGCTTTTTTCTCCATTCATATAATTAGGGGATGGTGGGGAATGTGGTGCTTGGGACAGATAGCTTGCCTTTTGGTTTATAGGATATTGAACCACAGAAGCCATATTAGGATCCAATGAAGAGGACATTACATTAATCAGAATCTTGCACCACTGCATTTAAAATTTTTTTAAATTTCAGTTATCACAACTGTAGCATCCTATATTTAATTTTTTGTGCATATATGTATGATTTTTTGGACTACCTATAGCATAATTGATTAGTTGATTAATACAACTTAGTAGACTGATAACGTTTGCTATGTATACCTCAGGGATTTGATACTCATGACTTGAGAATCATGGCAGCATACCATGGCTTATGAAATGACTAAATGAGACTAAATTAGCTGATGACGTGAACAAATGAGACCTTGGAGTTGTCTCTCTTAAAGAGAGAGAGTATTCCATGTAAGGCAGGAAGAATGAATATGGATGTATATTGAGTAGCCAAAGGAGTCTAGACTACCAGATGTAAGTTCTTAACTTTTCTATTACTATCAAACCCAGATTTTGAAAAATTACTTTATGTAGCCACCATTGCAGGTAGGTATCATGTGGCAGTATCCTGGGAAATGGGATATAAGCAAAAGTTGTAGGGTAGGGCTTTGTAAAAGGATCCTTAAAAGAAGTACATACCAAGAGTCATATCAGTAAGATGGCAGAATAGGAAACCACAAATCTCAGTCCCCAAAACAGACATAGTTAACAATATAGAGTCTAAAAATCTTTAGAGAACTTCAGAAACAAGTTAAGAAATTACAGTACTACAGGCAAGAGTGCAAAGCCAAAAACATCCATATCCCTTCCCCCAAGCTAGCACAGCTCAGCTCAATCAGGAGAAAGTGACCAACTTATGGCTTGTTTCTAAAGAAGAAAAGAAAAAAGTAAAACATACATGCAATGTTTTAGCTTTCCCAGGGGCTACCTGAGGGACTATTTTTTGTCTTGCTCAACTTGAAGCACTAGCAGGGAACCAGCATAGCTTGAATGCCTTGACACCGCTGAGAGCAAGAGAGCCAGGCAGTTATTTGCTGCACTGGAGAAGCTGCAGTACTGAAGACAGACACCAGAGGAAACAAGAAATTACAAACTCCTGAAAACCTCTCAAAATGTTCTCCTCCGTGTCTTCACAGACATAATGTCTCTTAATAATTTACTGCTCATGTTTAAGATCAGAAAGCATTCACAAGTTTCACATAATAAAAGAACTGATCATTTTACAGTAAGCTTACCTGCTATTAAAAAGAGTAAGGAGAAGGAGGAGCAGCAGGGGAAGGCACAGAAATCAATACCTGTCTTGGATGCCAGGCCTCACAATTGAGCTGATGGAAGAAGTGTTACCCTTGAACAAGGTGACCTGAGCATAATTTGAACTCTAATTTCCTCTCCACATGCCATATTTGTGGCGTTAAGTGTAGCACATCAGAAGTCCTTTAAATTTCCAAGCTTCCTTCTTATATGATATGGATTAGGTTTTTTATATTTTATGTCCTATAATTTCATTTTCAGTCTCATAAATGATATAGCGCCAAACCAAGGCTGTTTCATATATACAGAGACCTTTCAACACCTTAAAAAAAAAAAAAGAAATGATATGTGCAAGCTCAAAGAAGACATATACCCAGAAAAGGTTTGAAAGAAAGGACCCCAGAATCTCTAGTCAGACTGATCAGTGAAGGCCTTTCCCTGTACAAAGCCAGTCCTTAAAGATTTGCAGAGATGGCTTCCTTCTCAAATGAAAAAAAAAAAAAAAAAATTCCCAGCAATCAATCAATTAATCATTAAAATAACAAGATAGACAGAGAAACAAATAATCATGGCCCAATCAAAGGAACAAAGTACATCTCCAAAAACTGACCTGATACAGACTGAATTGTGTCTTCCCAAACTTCATATGTTGAAGCCCTAATACCCAGTGTGATGGTACTCAGATATAGGGCCTATAAGAAGGAAATTAAAGTTAAATGAGTCCATAAGGATAGGACCCTATTCCTATAGGACTAGAGTTCTTATAAGAAGAAACACCAGAGAGTCTTTCTTTCTTTTCTTTTCTTTTCTTTCTTTCTTTCTTTCTTTCTTTCTTTCTTTCTTTCTTTCTTTCTTTCTTTCTTTCTTTCTTTCTTTCTTTCTTTCTTTCTTTCCTTTCTTTCTTTCTTTCTTTCTTTCTTTCTTTCTTTCTTTCTTTCTTTCTTTCTTTCTCTTTCTTTCTTTTCCTTCCTTCCTTCCTTCTTTCTTTCTTTCTCTTTCTTTCCTTCTTTCTTTCTTTCCCTTTCCTTCTTTTCTTTCTTTCTTCTCTCTCTTGCTCTCTCTCTCTCTCTCTTTCCCCTACCCCATGTAAGGACACAGCAAGAGGTGGATATTCACAAGCCAGGAAGAGGACCTCAGTAGAAACCAAATTGGCTGACACCTTAATATTAAATATCTCAGCCTCCAGAATGTGAGGGAATAAATTTTTGTTGTTTTAGCCACCCAGTTTGTAATATTTAGTTAAGGCATCCCAAGCAGACCTAATGCATGACTCTAAAAGAAACAGAGATGTATCAGTACTGAAAAAGAATTTGAAATAGTCATCTTAAAGAAGCTCAATGAATTACAAGAAACACAGAGAAGCAGCCAAAGGATCACAAAAATGATGTGTGAACAAAATGAGAATATGAAGAACGAAATTGAAACAATAAGAAAGAACTAGATGGAAATTCTGGACTTGAACACAATAACTGAATTTTAAAAGAAATCATTAGCGAGGTTCAATGATAAACTAGAGAAAATAGAAGAGAGAATCAGTGAATTTAAAAAGTCATTTTAAAAGAAAAAGAAATGAAGAAAAGTGAAGGAAAAGCCTAAGTGTCTTATGAAACATGATAATATGAATCAATATACACATTATGGAAATTACAGAAGGAGAAGAGAAAGAGAAAAAGTTAGAGCTTATTTGAAAAAATAGTCACTGAAAACCTCCCAAATATGAGGAAGAAAGTGAACATCCAAATTCAGAAAGCTCAGAAGACTCCAACTATGATAACTACAAAGAGGACAGTACAGAGGTATGTTATAATCAAATTGTCAAAAAACAAAGAAAAAGAAAAAAATATTAAAAATAGCAAGAAAAAAGCAGCTTGACACATACAAAGGAGCTTTCATAAGATTATCAACAGATTTCCCAGCAGAAACATTACAAGGCAGAAGGGAGGGAGATTATATATTCCAAGTACTGAGGAAAAAAAGAAGCTGTCAACCAAAAACACTACATCCAGCAAACTTATTCTTTAAAAAATGAAAGAGAAACAAAGACCTTCCCAGAAAAGCAAAAGTTAAGAGAGGTTGGCACCACTAGATCTACCTTAAAAGAAATGCTAAATGGAGTTTCTCAAGATGAAACAAAAGAATGTGATGCCAGACAGCAACACAAAAGCATATGAAAATATAGAGCTCTCTAGTAAAGGTAAATATATAGACAAATACAGCAACCTGTAATTTTGTAATGGTGGTATGTAAATCACTTTAAATTCTGGCATAGAATTCAAAACATAAAACCATTTTTAAAAATCTATATAAAGCTACATGTATTAGAGCTATCCAGAGAAACAGAACTAGTAGGATTGATTGATTGATTGGTTTTAGGAATCATGTCACATGATTATTCAGGCTGGCAATATGCTGTCCACAAGTTGGAGAGCCAAAAAGGCTGGTGGTGTAATTCAGTGCAAGCCCAATTTCCCTTCTATTACTTAAAGACACAATAAGAAGACAGCAGTCTATGAACCTGGAAATGGCCCATCACCAGATACAGATTCTGCCAGGCCTTGATCTCAGACTTCCCACACCCCAAAATTGTGAGAAATATGATTTTATTGTTTATAAGCCACTCAATCTATGGTATTTTATTATAGTAGCCCGAATGGACTAGGACACCATGTTAATGAATACAAAAGATAAAAAGGTGTAATTTGTGACATCAATAACACAAAGTGGGTGGTGGTGGGATGTGAAAGAGTACAGTTTTGTATGTAACTGAAGTTTAGTTGTTATCACTTTAAAATGGATTGATATAATTAAGATGTTTTATATAATATCCATGGTAACCACAAAGAAAATATGTATGGAAGATACATAAAAGAAAATGAGAAACGTATCAAAGTATGTAACTGACAAAATCAATGAAACACAAAGGAAGGCAGGAATGGAGTAAAAAGAGACAAAATAACTATAATATATACACAAAACAACAAAATGATCATAGTAAGTCTTTCCTTATCAGTAACCATTTAAATGTAAATGGATTAAATTCCCCAATAAAAAGACACAGAGTGGCTGGTTAAATTTTTTTTAAAAAAGATCAAATATGCTTCTTACAAGAGGCTTACTTTAGATTTAAGGACACACAAAAACTGAAGGTAAAAGAGTCAAAAAATATAGACAGGGTCTCACTCTGTCACCCAGGCTCTAGTGCAGTGGTGTGATTATAGCTCACTGAAGCCTCAACTTCCTGCAAATCAAAACCACAATAAGACACCATCTCATACCAGTTAGAATGGCCATTAATAAAAAGTCAAGAAACAACAGATGCCAGTGAGGCTGTGGAGAAATAGGAACACTTTTACGTTGTTGGTGGAAATGTAAATTAGATCAAATACTATGGAAGACAATGTGACAATTCTTTTTGTTTGTTTGTTTTTTGTTTTTTGTTTTTTGAGCAGTGTCATTAAGAGGTTTTATTTAATGGCAATACATAGACTCCTGCAAAATGGTGTCTTTTTATTATTATTATTATTATACTTTAAGTTCTAGGGTACATGTGCATAATGTGCAGGTTTGTTACATATGTATACTTGTGTCATGTTGCTGTGCTGCACCCATCAACTCGTAAGCACCCATCAACTCGTCATTTACATCAGGTATAACTCCCAATGCAATCCCTCCCCCCTCCCCCTCCCCATGATAGGCCCCGGTGTGTGATGTTCCCCTTCCCGAGTCCAAGTGATCTCATTGTTCAGTTCCCACCTATGAGTGAGAACATGCGGTGTTTGGTTTTCTGTTCTTGTGATAGTTTGCTAAGAATGATGGTTTCCAGCTGCATCCATGTCCCTACAAAGGACACAAACTCATCCTTTTTTATGGCTGCATAGTATTCCATGGTGTATATGTGCCACATTTTCTTAATCCAATCTGTCACTGATGGACATTTGGGTTGATTCCAAGTCTTTGCTATTGTGAATAGTGCCACAATAAACATACGTGTGCATGTGTCTTTATAGCAGCATGATTTATAATCCTTTCGGTATATACCCAGTAATGGGATGGCTGGGTCATATGGTACATCTAGTTCTAGATCCTTGAGGAATCGCCACAATGTGTTCCACAATGGTTGAATTAGTTTACAAACCCACCAACAGTGTAAAAGTGTTCCTATTTCTCCACACCCTCTCCAGCACCTGTTGTTTCCTGACTTTTTAATGATCGCCATTCTAACTGGTGTGAGATGGTATCTCATTGTGGTTTTGATTTGCATTTCTCTGATGGCCAGTGATGATGAGCATTTTTTCATGTGTCTGTTGGCTGTATGAATGTCTTCTTTTGAGAAATGTCTGTTCATCTCCTTTGCCCACTTTTTGATGGGGTTGTTTGTTTTTTTCTTGTAAATTTGTTTGAGTTCTTTGTAGGTTCTGGATATTAGCCCTTTGTCAGATGAGTAGATTGCAAAAATTTTCTCCCATTCTGTAGATTGCCTGTTCACTCTGATGGTAGTTTCTTTTGCTGTGCAGAAGCTCTTTAGTTTAATTAGATCCCATTTGTCAATTTTAGCTTTTGCTGCCGTTGCTTTTGGTGTTTTAGACATGAAGTCTTTGCCCATGCCTATGTCCTGAATGGTACTACCTAGGTTTTCCTCTAGGGCTTTTATGGTATTAGGTCTAACATTTAAGTCTCTAATCCATCTTGAATTAATTTTCGTATAAGGAGTAAGGAAAGGATCCAGTTTCAGCTTTCTACTTATGGCTAGCCAATTTTCCCAGCACCATTTATTAAATAGGGAATCCTTTCCCCGTTTCTTGTTTCTCTCAGGTTTGTCAAAGATCAGATGGCTGTAGATGTGTGCTATTATTTCTGAGGACTCTGTTCTGTTCCATTGGTCTATATCTCTGTTTTGGTACCAGTACCATGCTGTTTTGGTTACTGTAGCCTTGTAGTATAGTTTGAAGTCAGGTAGCATGATGCCTCCAGCTTTGTTCTTTTGACTTAGGATTGTCTTGGAGATGCGGGCTCTTTTTTGGTTCCATATGAACTTTAAAGCAGTTTTTTCCAATTCTGTGAAGAAACTCATTGGTAACTTGATGGGGATGGCATTGAATCTATAAATAACCTTGGGCAGTATGGCCATTTTCACGATATTGATTCTTCCTATCCATGAGCATGATATGTTCTTCCATTTGTTTGTGTCCTCTTTTATTTCACTGAGCAGTGGTTTGTAGTTCTCCTTGAAGAGGTCCTTTACATCCCTTGTAAGTTGGATTCCTAGGTATTTTATTCTCCTTGAAGCAATTGTGAATGGAAGTTCATTCATGATTTGGCTCTCTGTTTGTCTGTTACTGGTGTATAAGAATGCTTGTGATTTTTGCACATTAATTTTGTATCCTGAGACTTTGCTGAAGTTGCTTATCAGCTTAAGGAGATTTTGGGCTGAGACAATGGGGTTTTCTAAATATACAATCATGTCATCTGCAAACAGGGACAATTTGACTTCTTCTTTTCCTAACTGAATACCCCTGATTTCTTTCTCTTGCCTAATTGCCCTAGCCAGAACTTCCAACACTATGTTGAATAGGAGTGGTGAGAGAGGGCATCCCTGTCTTGTGCCAGTTTTCAAAGGGAATTTTTCCAGTTTTTGCCCATTCAGTATGATATTGGCTGTGGGTTTGTCATAAATAGCTCTGATTATTTTGAGGTACGTTCCATCAATACCGAATTTATTGAGCGTTTTTAGCATGAAGGGCTGTTGAATTTTGTCAAAAGCCTTTTCTGCATCTATTGAGATAATCATGTGGTTCTTGTCTTTGGTTCTGTTTATATGCTGGATTATGTTTATTGATTTGCGAATGTTGAACCAGCCTTGCATCCCAGGGATGAAGCCCACTTGATCATGGTGAATAAGCTTTTCGATGTGCTGCTGAATCCGGTTTGCCAGTATTTTATTGAGGATTTTTGCATCGATGTTCATGAGGGATATTGGTCTAAAATTCTCTTTTTTTGTTGTGTCTCTGCCAGGCTTTGGTATCAGGGTGATGTTGGCCTCATAAAATGAGTTAGGGAGGATTCCCTCTTTTTCTATTGATTGGAACAGTTTCAGAAGGAATGGTACCAGCTCCTCCTTGTACCTCTGGTAGAATTCAGCTGTGAATCCATCTGGTCCTGGACATTTTTTCGTTGGTAGGCTATTAATTATTGCCTCAATTTCAGAGCCTGCTATTGGTCTATTCAGGGAATCAACTTCTTCCTGGTTTAGTCTTGGAAGAGTGTAAGTGTCCAGGAAATTATCCATTTCTTCTAGATTTTCTAGTTTATTTGCATACAGGTGTTTATAGTATTCTCTGATGGTAGTTTGTATTTCTGTGGGGTCGGTGGTGATATCCCTTTTATCATTTTTTATTGCCTCTATTGGATTCTTCTCTCTTTTCTTCTTTATTAGTCTTGCTAGCAGTCTGTCAATTTTGTTGATCTTTTCAAAAAACTAACTCCTGGATTCATTGATTTTTTGGAGGGTTTTTTGTGTCTCTATCTCCTTCAATTCTGCTCTGATCTTAGTTATTTCTTGCCTTCTGCTAGCTTTTGAATGTGTTTGCTCTTTCTTCTCTAGTTCTTTTAATTGTGATGTTAGAGTGTCAATTTTAGATCTTTCCAGCTTTCTCTTGTGGGCATTTAGTGCTATAAATTTCCCTCTACACACTGCTTTAAATGTGTCCCAGAGATTCTGGTATGTTGTATCTTTGTTCTCATTAGTTTCAAAGAACATCTTTATTTCTGCCTTCATTTTGTTATGTACCCAGCAGTCATTCAGGAGCAGGTTGTTCAGTTTCCATGTAGTTGAGCGGTTTTGATTGAGTTTCTTAGTCCTGAGTTCTAGTTTGATTGCACTGTGGTCTGAGAGACAGTTTGTTATAATTTCTGTTCTTGTACATTTGCTGAGGAGTGCTTTACTTCCAATTATGTGGTCAATTTTGGAATAAGTGCGATGTGGTGCTGAGAAGAATGTATATTCTGTTGATTTGGGGTGGAGAGTTCTATAGATGTCTATTAGGTCTGCTTGCTGCAGAGATGAGTTCAATTCCTGGATATCCTTGTTAACTTTCTGTCTCGTTGATCTGTCTAATGTTGACAGTGGAGTGTTGAAGTCTCTCATTATTATTGTATGGGAGTCTAAGTCTCTTTGTAAGTCTCTAAGGACTTGCTTTATGAATCTGGGTGCTCCTGTATTGGGTGCATCTATATTTAGGATAGTTAGCTCTTCCTGTTGAATTGATCCCTTTACCATTATGTAATGGCCTTCTTTGTCTCTTTTGATCTTTGATGGTTTAAAGTCTATTTTATCAGAGACTAGTATTGCAACCCCTGCTTTTTTTTGTTCTCCATTTGCTTGGTAAATCTTCCTCCATCCCTTTATTTTGAGCCTATGTATATCTCTGCATGTGAATACAGCAGACTGATGGGTCTTGACTCTTTATCCAGTTTTCCAGTCTGTGTCTTTTAATTGGAGCATTTAGTCTATTTACATTTAAGGTTAATATTGTTATGTGTGAACTTGATCCTGCCGTTATGATATTAACTGGTTATTTTGCTTGTTAGTTGATGCAGTTTCTTCCTAGCCTCGATGGTCTTTACATTTTGGCATGTTTTTGCAACGGCTGGTACCGGTTGTTCCTTTCCATGTTTAGTGCTTCCTTCAGGGTCTCTTGTAAGGCAGGCCTGGTGGTGACAAAATCTCTAAGCAAGGAAATCAAGGATGTGACACACCAAGGACGAGGTTCAGAATAGAAATTTAATAGAAAAAAGAAAGAGAACAGCTCTGTGCTACAGAGAGGGATCCCAGAAAAAGGGTTGCTGTACCACAGTGAAATGCAGGGGTTTTTATAGACGAGCTAGTGGGGAGGTGGTATCCGATCAGCATAGGGCATGAAAAACCAGTTAGGACCAGGTGTGCCACCTACTTAGGGAATGAATCTCTGGTAGCCCCCCACCCCAATCTTTTATTATGCAGCTGAGTCCTCTGCTTGAGCTATTCCATGTTGCTTATTTCTTTTTTACTGTGCATCTGCTAAAAAGGGGAGATGGAACCCCCATGGTGGACATGCCTGGTCCCGGGTAGCCCTTTCTATCTGTGCAACGGCCAGCATCCCCTTGTGCAAGCTTCCAGCTTCCTTATCTGTTTGCAGCCCAATCTTCCAGTTGCTGTTTGTTAGAAAAGAAGTGATTTCTTGGGCTGCTTTTTGTGAGAAGGGAAGTTCTGTCTTGGACTATTTGCCCTCATTATCTGTCTAAATAATTTCTTTTTACTCCTGTATCAACATTGGTATGCTGGAATTGAAAGTAAAGTCCCTACGCTCTTAGTCGGGTGGCAGCAAGGTCAGAATCACTTCAGTGGCAGTGACAGAGCGGCTGTTGGTTGCCTCCGGGAGCTCCACCCCAGAGAAACAGAGCTGCTGCCAGTAGGAATGTTCAGCTGGGGGTGGGGCAGCTGCTCTGCAGCCATGAGCTGGGGGCCCTGCCTGGTAAAGAGTCCGGGGTGGGGGTTCACAGGGAAGAAAGTCTGGGCTGCTTTCTGCATGATGGCTGCCATGTGCTGGGGTGCCAGCATAGTGACCACACCCTTTGTTCCTTTCCCAGACCGAGAGCAGCAAGAGCAGTACCACTGAAGCTGCAATGGCAGAGGGACTTTGGGTTGTCTCTGGAGTTTCCTCTCTGGAGAAATGCAGAGCTGCCACTGACTGCAGTATTCAGGCTGGGGCAGAGTGGTTGTGCTGGGGACCCAGGTGGAGAGGCCTTTCATAGTGAGGAGCAGGTGAGGCACGGACCTGCATCGAAAACAGACTGGCTGCTTTTCTGTAAGGCAACGGAACTATGCTGAGGGCCCATGTTAGATTCTAATCATTGCTTTTCCTCTGGAGTCGGAGGGTAACAGGAGAGAGGACTGTGAAGCAGCAAGCATAAGAGCCTGTCTGCTGCCTCTGGTAGCTGCGTCTCAGGGAAGTGCAGAGCTACTCCCTGCCGGAGAGCTCAGGAGTGGTTGGGGTGGGTGCATTAGGGTCCCAGGCCAGTGGGCCTTGTCCAGCGAGGTGCAGTGGAGGCGAGGCCTGCTCTTCATCCACTGCTCAGTCGCATGGATTCGGCCCTTATCCTGGGGGCATGCTAGGGAGCCTGGCCTCCGATGTTGCAGGAGCTGCAGCTGCTGGTGCTGGGATGCCCAGGGATCCAAGGGTCCTGGTACTTCTCATGTGCCTGAACTGTGGCTGTGCCAAGACTCCACATAGCTCTCTTTTTCAGTCTGGAGACCCTGGCTGGGGGAGAGTCGTGGGGGAATCTCTTGATTCAGGGTTGCAAAGTTCCGTGGCAGAAATGTGGGTCCCTAGGAACTCTCACTCGCTCACTGTTTCCTCGCAATGGGAGTCTCCCATGGCTCTGCGCCACTCCTGGGTGGGTGGCTGTCCTGTCTCACTCTTCTCTGTTCTACATAGGCCGTGTTGCCATGTGCAAATGAGAAGGATGTGTATTCGGTTGCTTTTGGTTAGAGTGTTCTGTGGATGTCTTTAGGCCCATTTGGTTGTGTTGAGTTAGGTCCTGCATATCATATCTTTGTTAGTTTTCTGCCTCAATGATCTGTCTAATACTGTCAGTGGGGTGTTGAAATCTCTCACTACTATTGTGTGGTTATCTAGGTGTCTTCATAGTTCTCTAAGAACTTGGTTTTTGGATCTGGGTGTCCCAGCCTTGAATGCATAAGCATTTAGGATAGTTAGTCTTCTTGTTGAATTGAATCCTTTACCATTATGTATTGGCCTTCTCTATCTTTTTTGATTGCTGTCAGTTTAAAGCAGGTCTGGTGGTAATGAATTCCTTTAGCATTTGCTTGTCTGAGAAGAGTAATTTTTTTTCTCCTTCACTTATGAAGCTTAGTTTGGCTGAATATGAAATTTTTGGTTGGATTTTCTTCTCTTTAAGAATGCTGAATAAAGGCCCTGAATCTCTTCTGCCTTGTAGGTTTCCTGCTGAAAGGTTCATGTTAGCCTGATGAGGTTCCTTTTGTAGGTGACCTGCCCCTTCTCTCTAGTTGCCTTTACTATGTTTTCTTTAACTTTGACCTTGGAGAATCTGAAGACTATGTCTCTTGGGGATAGTTATCTTGTATAGGATCTTGTAGGAGTTTTCTGCATCTCCTGAATTTGAATGTTGGCCACTCTAGCAAGGCTGTTAACAGCAGAATAGACCAAGCTGAGGAAAGAATCTCAAAGCTCAAGGCTGGTTATCCAAACTAATTCACTGAGAAAGAAAGAAATAAAAAAGTATAAAACAGAATGAACAAAACCTCCAAGAAATATGAAATTATGTAAAGAGAGCAAATCTATGACTCATTGGTATCCTTGAAATACAGGGAGAGAAAACAAGCAACTTGGAAGTCATATTTGTGGATAATTGTTCACAAAAGTTTCCCCAGCCTTGCTAGAGTGGCCAACATTCAAATTCAGGAGATGCAGAAAACTCCTACAAGATCCTATACAAGATAACTATCCCCAAGAGATATAGTCTTCAGATTCTCCAAGGTCAAAGTTAAAGAAAACATAGTAAAGGCAACTAGAGAGAAAGGGCAGGTCACCTACAAAAGGAACCTCATCAGGCTAACATGAACCTTTCAGCAGGAAACCTACAAGGCAGAAGAGATTCAGGGCCTTTATTCAGCATTCTTAAAGAGAAGAAATCCAGCAAAAATTTCATATTCAGCCAAACTAAACTTCATAGAGTGAAGGGAGAGAAAAAAATTACTCTTCTCAGACAAGCAAATGCTAAAAGGAATTCATTACCACCAGACCTGCTTTAAACTGACAGCAATCAAAAAGATAGAAGGCCAATACATAATGGTAAAGATTCAATTCAACAAGAGACTAACTATCCTAAATGCTTATGCATTCAAGGCTGGGACACCCAGATCAAAACCAAGTTCTTGAGGGAACTATGAAGACACCTAGATAACCCACACAATAGTAGTGAAGATTTCAACACCCCACTGACAGTATTAGACAGATCATTGAGACAGAAAACTAACAAAGATATGATATGCAGGACCTAACTCAACACAACCAAATGGGCCTAAAGACATCCACAGAACACTCTAACCAAAAGCAACCGAATACACATCCTTCTCATTTCCACATGGCACATACTCTAAAATTGACCACACAATTGGCCATAAAACAATCCTCAGCAAATTTTTAAAACATTGAAATCACACCAAACACACTCTTAGACCACAGTGCAATAAACATATAAATACTTTAAAATCATTTAAAACTATACAATTATGTGGAAAGTAAAGAACCTGCTCCTAAACAACTTTTAGGTAAACAGTGAAATTAAGGCAGAAATTAAGAAATTTTTTGAAACTAATAACAAAGATACCACATACCAGAATCTCTGGGATACATCTAAAGCAGTATTAAGAAGGAATTTATAGCACTATATGTCCATATCAAAAAGTTAGAAAGATATCAAATTAACAACCTAGTATCACACCTAAAGGAACTAGAGAAACAAGGCAAACTGACTTCACAGCTAGCAGAAGACAAGAAATAACCAAAATCAAAACTGAACTGAAGGAAATTGAGATGCAAAAAAACATACAAAAGATCTAATGTAGGACTTGGTTCTTTCTAAGGATGAATAAGATTGACACCATTCGCTAGAATAATAAAGAAGAAAAGGAGAGAAAATCCAAATAAACACAATCAGAAATGACAAAGGGGACATTACCACTGACCACAAGAAATACAAAAAACCCGCAGAGAATAATCCAAACACCTCCAGGTACACAGAATAGAAAACCTAGAAGAAATGGATAAGTTCCTGAAAACATACAAGCTCTCAGGTTTAAAACAAGAAGAAAGTGAAACCCTGAACAGCGGCACTTCCTGAAGGATTTCCCTGCTCGCTCCTGCTAGCCCTGCCTTTTTTCTTTCCCTGGGCATACTCCCAATAAATTTCTTACACTTTTAACTTTGTCTTAGCATCTGCTTCCTAGAGTACCTGGACTGATGCAGCCACAGTCCAAAAAACGCTAAAGTTATGATTCACCAAAGATTATCTGACCCCAGAGATCGGCATATGTAAACAATGCTTCCTTCCCCAGGTGTAAATTCTGGATTACTTCCTGCCCCCATTCCTGGCCTTACAGTCAAAAGTCTTAACATGTCTCTAAGGTACTGGGAGCTAGAACTTCAATATAACTTTGGGGAGGACACAATTCAGCTCATAAAAATACCCGAGGAAGAGGCTTCCTTCACCTGGATTTAAGGGTGGTCCTAGTAGCTACTGTGTGACCTGGAGAATTTCAGATAATACATGATCAACATGCATCATTGGCCTTATGTGAGACTGCCAAATACGCTATACATGGAGAGTCACCCCCACATAGTACCCTTAAACTTCTACAAAATAATGAAGCCATAGGAACTTGAGAGTTTGGGTGGGTAGAAGTTTCATGAATCATCTAAACCCAACCTGAGTATTCACAGTAAGCATCTCTACCCCTAAGTACTAATGCCTGCACTTAGCAAAATACAAATTGCAGCCAACTTAGAAGAGCCCTCTATATGACCATGTTCAATACATGTGTGTTGTTTGGTTTAATTATAGACAGTGTGATGTATGTAAAATAAACTTGCAACTGAATTGTTAAAAACGGCTAATCATAAAACTATAATATTAACCAAGATCTTAAAATACTGTTTGCTATACAATCACCCTCTATTATCCTCCTTGTACTCCCAGAGAGACTTTGATTGTTTTGTTTTTTTGTTTTGTTTTGTTTTTTGAGATGGAGTCTCCCTCTGTATCCCAGGCTGGAGTGCAGTGGCATGATCTCGGCTCACTGCAACCTCCACTTCCCAGGTTCAAGTGATTCTCCTGCTTCAGCCTCCTGAGTAGCTGGGACTAGAGGTGCGCACCACCACGTCAGGCTAATATTTGTATTTTTAGTAGAGAAGGGGTTTCATGTATTAGGCAGGATGGTCTCAATCTCCTGACCTCATGATCTGCCCACCTCAGCCTCCCAAAGCTCTGGGATTATAGGCGTGAGCCACCGTGCCTGGCCAAGAGAGACTCTAATTTAAATTTTCTTTAATCTATCATCTTGTGAAAGCCCATCTGAAAATCATCTACCCCAAATATGATGTCTCAGTGGCCTCATTTCTACCTTCTTTCTTCCCATCTCACTTCCCAAAAAGCAGACAGAATTCTCTTCTAATATTTTATTCTTGTTATTAGGAAATTTTTCTCAAAATTTATTTCAGTCCCTTATGTGCAGTTCAATATCAGTTCGTTTTGTCTTTCTTCAGCAAAAAATGAACAATAAATAAACATCATTCTTCACCAAAAAGATTTTCTTATAGTTAAAATTTTATTAAGTTGTCTTTAGTTTGATAAGAAAAATGTACTTTATAATAATTGTATATATCACAAGGCAGAATCCTTAAGGAGTACCAAGTTCTGTTGAGCAACTGTGTTTTAGTATCTTGAATTAATGCACACCTCTACTGGCTTATAATAACAAGGAATTACTCACAAAAACCAATTTATCAGATCAAAGATCCATACTTAGAACAGACATACACCACAGCAACACAAATGAAACAGCATAATAATAACTTTATATGCACACATTTTTCCCGTGTGTGCATATAAACCCACAGCTACCAAGTGTTCTAGTGTTCTAGTGAAGAGTCTTTATGAATAAGACTTGTTGTGTTGAACAGAGAGGAGAAAAACAGAGTCAAATGCTGAGGGGTAAAGTTTTAAAAGAAGTAGCTAATACTGTGATGAGTAAGAGATTCTGTGGTGAAATTATCAAATCAAACTGATATTGGGCAAATAGACTCAGGAGAACACCTGTCTGTGAATTCTTGCTATTATCTCTATAGTTCTGGGCACTTCTGGCAATTATTGTTTCATTTCTAACTCATAAAAAAAATTGTGGTAGTATACTGAAAAGTTATCTAAATACATTTAAAAGCTGCAAAAATATTTAAAAAGCAAAGTAAACTCTACAAGAATAGCTGAACACCATGGAAACCTCAGAAGGCAGGTTAGAAGCAATCCTCTTCTCTGGGCTTTCACAACCCAAGACCAGACCTTCCAATTAAAAGAGGTTATTTTAGTCAGGTTTTGGTTTTTGGTTTTAATCTTGGCTTGGTTTATTGTGTTTTTTGTTTGTTTGTTTGTTTGTTTGTTAATTTGCTTGTTTCTGGGGAAAGGGTAATAAACAATATAGTCAGAACAAAACAAAGAAGCACAAACCCACTCCTTGGGACCACGACAAATTTTATCCCTAATATTAAAAGGATTTTCAAGCATAATGCAGGACAAATATCAGTATTTAAGACATTGTAGTGAATAAAGGAGTTGGCAGAAGACTGAAGATTGGCAGACACGTTTCATTTTTCAAATGTATATTCTAGAAACTACAGACTTTCAAGGCATATTTCAATTACTGGCAAAAATTTTGAACAAATTATTAACAGAGTGTGTGAACATTTATAAGTACTAACCACTAGCAGCCAACCTTGCATTATAAAGAATAAATTATGCAAAAACCTAATTATCATTTTATCTTTCTTGAGACAGAGTCTCGCTGTGTCGCCAGGCTGGAGTGCAGTGGCGTGATCTTGGCTCACTGCAACCTCCGCCTCCCGAGTTCAAGTCATTCTTCTGCCTCAGTAGCTGGGATTAGAGGCATGAGCCACCATGCCCAGCTAAATTTTGTATTTTAGCAGAGACGGGGTTTCACCATGTTGGCCAGGCTGGTCTCAAACTCCTGACCTCAGATGATCCACCTGTCTCGGTCTCCCAAAGTGCTAAAGTGCTGGGATTACAAGCATGAGACACCACGCCCAGCCCTAATATTATTTTCTGATAGCCAGGTTGACATAAAGATTATATTTGGGCTGTAGCAAGGCATTTGAAGTTTTTAATGATGTACTTATTAATTGGATAATTTACAACTGAGTGAATTAATGCCTACATGAAATGAGAGTGTTGCTTAATGTATCAAATTTAACCACAAGAAATTATTATGTTGATGTTTTCACCAACATTTTGCATGAAAAAAATTTATGCCTTAAAAAGTGCAGATGAATAGAACTTGGAGAAATCATTCAGATGTTTGAGAGAAAAACCAAGATGCAATATGTAATAGCCTATACTAATAAACCCAAGTTGGAAAGATAAACATTTTTTAAGGAACACCTTAAACACTATCTGTAGACCCCAAACTTCAGATACAACAATGCCAAATTGAGAAACGTGCTTTATGCAGTTTTTTTCCAGTTCTGCTGAGATCTGCGCCCAGAACCTCAGGGCAACACCAACTTCCTAGTAACCCAGGGAGGTAAAAAGAAAGAGCTGTACATCAAAAAGCTTGTCCACCATGATCAAGTAGGCTTCATCCCCAGGATGCAAGATTGGTTCAATATACACAAATCAATAAATGTGTTTCATCACATAAACAGTCAACTAAAGACAAAAACCATATGATGTTCTCAACAGATGTAGAAAATGCTTCCAAGAAAATTCAACATCCCTACATGTTAAAAATGCTCAATAATCTAAGTATTGACGGAACGTGCATCAAAATAATAAGAGCCATCTATGACAAACCCACAACTACCAACATACTGAATGGGCAAAAGCTGGAAGTATTCCCCTTGAAAACCAGCACAAGATAAGGATGCCATCTCTCACCACTTCTGTTCAACACAATATTGCAAGTTCTTGCCAGGGCAATCAGGCAAGAGAAAGAAATAAAGGACATTCAAATAGGAAGAAAAGAAGTCAAACTATCCCCATTTGCAGGTGACATGATCCTATATGTAGAAAACCCCATTGTCTCAGCTCAAAAGCTTCTTAAGCTGATAAGTGACTTCAGCAAAGTCTCAGGATACAAAGTCAGTGTGCAAAAGTTGCTAGTATTCCTATACACCAACAATAGTCAAGCCGAGAGCCAAATTATGTATGAATTCCCATTCACAATTGCCACAAAAGAATAAAATACCTAGCATCACACCTAACAAGGGATGTGAAAGATCTTTATAAGGAGAACCACAAACCACTGCTCAAAGAAATGAGAGAGGACACAAACAAATGGAAAAACATTCCATGCTCATGGATAGGAAGACTCATGAAAATGGCCATATTGCCCAAATCAGTTTACAGATTCAAAGCAATTCCTACCAAACTACCAATGACATTCTTCAAAGAACTAGAGAAAACTATTTTAAAATTCATATGGAACCAAAAAAAGAGCCTCAATGGCCATGGCAATCATAAGCAAAAATAACAAAGCTGGAGGCATCACACTACCCGACTTCAAACTCCACTATAGGGCTACAGTAATCAAAACAGCATGGTACTGGTACAAAAGCAGACACATAGACCAATGGAACAGAATAGAGAACCCAGAAATAAGACCACACACCTACAACTATCTGATCTTTGACAAACTTGACGAAAGCAAGCAATGGGGAAAGGATTCCCTATTTAACAAATGGTGCTGTGATCACCGGCTAGCCATATGCAGAAGATTGAAACTGGACCCCTTCTTTATACCATACACAAACAAATGCACAGTCAAATATTTCATGATGAAGACACCAAAAGCTATTGCAATGAAAGCAAAAATTGACAAATGGGATCTAATTAAACTAAAGAGCTTCTGCACAGCAGAAGACACTATCAACAGAGTAAACAGACAACCTACAAAATGGTGAAAAAACTTGCAAACTATGCATCTGACAAAGGTCTCATATCCAACACCTATAAGGAACTTAAATAAATTTACAAGAAAAAAATAATCAACCCGATAATAAAGGGGGCAAAGGACATGAACATGCAATCCTCAAAAGAGGATATACATGCAAGCTGTGGGAAAAAGTTCAACATCACTGATCATTAGAGAAATGCAAATCAAAACCACAATGAGATACCATCTCACACCAATCAGAACAGCTATTATTAAAACCGAAAAATAACAGATGCCAGCGAGGTTGTGGAGAAAAAGGAACACTTATACACTATTGGTGGGAGTGTAAATTAGTTCAACTATTGTGAAAGACAGGGTGGTGATTCCTCAAAGACCTAAAGACAGAAATACCATTTGAACAGCAATCCCATTACTGAGCATATACCCACAGGAATATAAATCATTCTATTATAAAGACACACTGCAGCACTATTCACAATAGCAAAGACATGGAATCAACCTAAATGCCCATCAATGATAGACTGGATAAAGAAAGTGTGGTGCGAGGCCGGGGGTGGTGGCTCACGCCTGTAATCACAGCACTTTGGGAGGCTGAAGCGGCCGGATCACGAGGTCAGGAGATCCAGACCATGCTGGCTAGCACGGTGAAACCCCGTCTCTACTAAAAATACAAAAAATTAGCCAGGTGTGGTGGTGGGCGCCTGTAGTCCCAGCTGCTCGGGAGGCTGAGGCAGGAGAATGATGTGAACCCAGGAGGCAGAGCTAGCAGTGAGCCAAGATCGTGCCACTGCACTCCAGCTTGGGCAACAGAGCGAGACTCCGTCTCAAAAAGAAAAGAAAACAAGGTCCATATATACCATGGAATACTATGCAGCCATAAAAAAGAATGAGATTATGTCCTTTACAGGGACATAGATGGAGTTGGAGGCCATTATCCTTAGCAAACTAATGCAGGAACATAAAACCAAATAGCGCATGTTCTCACTTATAAGTGGGAGCTAAATGATGAGAACACATAGACGCATAGAGGGGAACAACACACACTAGGACCCATAAGTGGGTGGAAGGTGGGAGAAGGGAGAAGATCAGGGAAAATAACTAATGGGTACTAGGCTTAATACCTCTGTGACAAAATAATCTATACAACGAACCCCCATGGGACATGTTTACCTATGTAACAAACCTGCATATGTACCCCTGAACTTAAAAGGGTTTTTGTTTGTTTTTTGGTTTTCGGGGGTTTTTTTTCCTATTTTATTTTATTTTTTATTATACTTATAAGTTCTAGTGTAGATGTGCACAACGTGCAGGTTTGATACATAGGTATACATGTGCCATGTTGGTGTGCTGCACCCATTAACTCATCATTTACATTAGGTATTTCTCCTAGTGTTTTCCCTCCCCCATCCTCCACCCCACGACAGGTCCCAGAGTGTGATGTTCCCCGCCCTGTGTCCAAGTGTTCTCATTGTTCATTTCCCACCTATGAGTGAAAACATGTGGTGTTTGGTTTTCTATCCTTGTGACAGTTTGCTGAGAACGATGGTTTCCAGCTGCATCCATGTCCCTGCAAAGGACGTAGGCTCATCCTTTTTTATGGCTCTATAGTATTCCATTATCTATATGTGCCACATTTTCTTAATTCAGTCTATCATCGATGGACATTTGGGTCGGTTCCAAGTTTTTGCTATTGTGAATAGTGCTGCAATAAACATATGTGTGCTTGTGTCTTTATAGTGGCATGATTTATAATCCTTTGGGTATATACCCAGTAATGGGATTGCTGGGTCAAATGGTATTTCTAGTTCTGGATCCTTGAGGAATCACCACACTGTCTTCCACAATGGTTGAACTAATTTACACTCCCACTAACTGTGTAAAAGCGTTCCTATTTCTCCACATCCTCTCCAGCATCTGTTGTTTCCTGACTTTTTAATGATCGCCATTCTAACTGGTCTTAGATGGTATCTCATTGTGGTTTTGATTTGTATTTCTCTGATGACCAGTGATGATGAGTATTTTTTCATGTGTCTCTTGGCTGCATAAGTATCTTCTTTTGAGAAGTGTCTGTTCATATCCTTTGCCCACTTTTTGATGGGGTTGTTTGTTTTTTTCTTGTAAATTTGTTTGAGTTCTTTGTAAGTTCTGGAAATTAGTCCTTTGTTAGATGGGTAGATTACAAAAATTTTCTCCCATTCTGTAGGTTGCCTGTTCACTCTGATGGTGGTTTCTTTTGCTGTGCAGAAGCTCTTTAGTTTAATTAGATCCCATTTGTCAATTTTGGCTTTTGTCGCCATTGCTTTCGGTGTTTTAGTCATGAAGTCCTTGCCCATGTCTATGTCCTGAATGGTATTGCCTAGGTTTTCTTCTAGGGTTTTTATGGTTTTAGGTCTAAAATTTAAGTCTTTAAGCCATCTTGAATTAATTTTTGTATAAGGTGTAAGGAAGGAAGGCATCCAGTTTCAGCTTTCTATATATGGGCTAGCCAGTTTTCCCAGCACCATTTATTAAATAGGGAATTCTTTCCCCATTGCTTGAAACAAAAGTTTTAAAAAATAATTTCTAAAATTAGTTCAATTTTTAAAAAAGAAAGGGTCTGTAATCCCAGCACATTGTAGCTCAGAGGACTTGAGGAAGGCTGAACAGATTGTACAGTTGACCCTAAAATATTGAGAATCTCATACTCTAAAATCGTGTACTTTCTTCTGTATGGTACACGTCTTTAGGCTGAATGTTGCTTATTTAGAACTACTTTTTCCCACTGAATGCTACTCTTTAGGGTTATTTAAAAACTCTAGAATTCACCTGAATCTTAATTTTCTAAAAACAAAACAAACCCCAGGATCAGGGAGAATTAAGCAGAACACCATAGTAGGCATGGCATGTGCTTTGGAATTGGGGAGCGTTCTGGGAAAAGATTCTGGGCCTACCACTTAATTTGGTGTGCAATCCTGGGCAAATTGCTTAATTCCTCTGTGCTCCAGTTCATATATCACTAAAATGGAGTTTCTAATAGTGTCTACTTCATAGAATTGTGTGAAGAATAAATATGATAATGCATGATAATGGATATAAAGTCGAAAGCACATTATCTGGCTCAAAAAATAGTAGCTCATATTAATAGGTCATTTAGTAGGCCCTTAACAACATGCATGTGAAAAACCTGAGGCAAATTAGGCTGTTCATACTGAGGAAACAGCAACGAGTAACTTTGCTTAACCCTAGAGCAAGGAGCCTGGGATAAAGAGTAATGAGGAAAAGCGAGTTAGACTTCAGAATGGAACAGATGAGAAAAGTATAAAAGAAACTGCTAAAGCAGGAAGTAGGTAAACAGCAAGAGACTTCACAACAAGGGAACAATCATCCCAGTAATATTTCAAGTTTATAATTCTTGCTGCTCCATGTCTTAGAGATTGCATGGAAGGAGGATGGCATGAATCATGCTAAAAGTGCTGTCAGTAGCATCCAGGCAGAGACTGGATTATCTTAGCAAGAGTGAAAACATGAGGCAAGGATCTGTTACATTTGAGTAGGCATTGATCTTCTCCCTGCTACCCTGTGGCTGGTAACTTCAAAAAAACAAAAAACAACAATTAACTTTTAGTGGAACAAAAGGGTACAAGGCATTGTGCCAGGCATTTGGGAGGATGCAAAAATAAGCCAGACAACAATTTGGCCTTAGGAGCCAAAAAATTAATAGAGAGGTTTTTCTGTACATTGAATTCAAAGCAATATCTTGTTGTGTTCAATAAGTATGAGAAATACAGTTACTGTAGATGTTCAAAGGATAACAAAGCTCTGTCTGGGTTTATGAGAAAGCTTTCTTGGAGGAAATGGTATTCAGCAGGGCTGAAATGAGTAGCCTCCGGATACCTGATATAAGATAGCCTATATTTGAATAACACTTGAATCCCTCAAAATACAGAAAAAATAATGTGGCAGTAGCTTGATATCTTTTGTTTGCCCGCTAGATCCTACCTGATACTAGCCCTAGGGCACTGCATTGTCTCTTACAGTTCTCACTAAACCCTACCTATGCCTTCATAGATCGTTGTTTTTTAAAACTCACTCAGTTACCCAGTTTGAGTGTGCCATCTCTTTCCTGGCAAGAACCTGGCACATACAGTGACTTTCTGGGTATCATATTCATATTTGTAAGCTGAAGACTCTTAACGAGCCCTAAAAGGTAAGTCTTTGCCTTTGAAGAATGAGATATCTGAGGTTTAAGACCCCAATCTGACTATCTAAAACCTCATGAAGGAGATGAGTCTAGGCAAAGGACATAAGCAGGTACATCGGTAGTTGTGCAAAGCCTTCTCCTTTCCCACATCACGATTAGCAATTGCGTATACATATTCAGAATCAGAGGGACAGATGGGAAATACGCCACCTCAGTAAGATAAACAGCCCCTAACTTTGCACTGCTGAACCAGGCTAAAGATAAGTGATTCTCAAACAGCCAGGATCTATAGAAATTAGGAATCTTTCTCACCTGTGCCTAAGTATGACCCCCACACCCTGTTGTTCCTGCCGCTGCCACCATCACCACATGCTCCAATGGCTTCTTAATCCTCACTGTCCTAGAAGAAGCCTGCAAAGACCAAGCAAAAGCTCAGTAATAAGGTGATTAAAATAAAATAGGCTCCTAAATTTGGGAGAATCTGCTCCTTGCTTGGGTACAATGTTGCAAAGGCAGCCTCAACATTATTAGTAATACTACTCCCATAGGTGAGGTAGGTTCATGTGCTCATTTCATTACACTTATCTCCCTTTCCCCACTCCATCTGGCCTCTCCTTTTGTCATTCAGCAACCAAAGACTCAAAGCTGTGCTTACAGGAGACTTCACTGAAATTTGGAGAGAGGACCTGATGCTCACATCACTGCTTAGCATTGCCAACAAGTTACAGTTAAGGATTAGCCCTCCTTTCTGCCATTTTTGCCTCAGAGGTGTCTTCAACAGTTGTGTCTTCCCAGGCTCTAGACTCCTATCATATTATAGGTCCCTACCTGCCTATACCCTTTCCTCACCTCATATCTCCTTCCTTATTCATTCACCCCTGAACCTCCCCCACCACCCCGAAATTACTGTTTATTTCCTAAGCAGAGAAGTTTTGCAATGTCTCTGTCTCTCACTGCAGTCCAGATCCCTCATCCTGCTAACCAAAAACTTATATTAAGGAGACCTCCTTCTTGTAATAAGGGCCTTTACATGCCAGGGCTTAGAATATCCAAGTCGTATCTTTATATTTCTGCTTCCTTTTACAGCACAAGGCAAATGTCAGCATTCTTTTACAAGATGATCTGACCCTGGCTGACAGGTACAATCAATATTGCAGACTTTAGAACTCTTTGTACAGTTTTCTGTGCCTAGTGTGTGCTTGATAAATATTGCTGACTGATTGATTCTTGCTTTAGTGTTCCAGATGGCTCATGTAGAAGGAACCAGTTTGAAAAAAATAATGTGTTTGAGTTGCAGGCTAATAAGAATTGTGCAAGCAGATTCTGACTAGGGAAAACTAGGGGAAATATCCATGAAGAAACGTAATGAGACAAAAAAAAAAAGGTATTCTTTTTGAACGAAAATGTTATGATTTCTGCCAATAAAGTATTAATAATTTCAGCTCAATAAAATTGGGGTTGGGAGAACCTATCTATCCAAAAATATGTTATGAAATAAAACCTCTCATGACTGAAAGTTTTGGAGCAGGGGCTGATAATCAGTTGTTACAGGTGTGAGAAAAGAAATAGTAGTGGTAGGTGGAAAGCTCTCCAATATCTTCAGTAGTAGGGAAAATTTTATATGCAAAACAAAATGCCACTACAGAGTATACATGTCATAAGAGAAAGACAAACTGATAGTAGAATTCAAAGAAAAGTCTGCTGTTTTGGATGTGAATTTCTAACTGAATTCTTTGAGCTCCTTTCTTTTGTTATCAGCTGACCACAAAAGTGAAGGTACAACATAATCAATGTAAGGTTAAATCTGAGAGAGCATAAAACGCTGGATTGCTATCAAGAAACAAACTTGCTGCCTTGTAGCTGAAGCCAGCCAGGAAAGCAACTGAAAACCTGCATTAATTCTAGACAGTGAAAAAAAAAAACTATACCGGTGCCTTGGCTAGTCATCTAATCATTTCCACACTGGCTTTCCTTTCCACATCCATAACTGGTCATGCCTGGAGACCTGCACCACCAAAGGACGTGTTGTTCTTGAATTTTTCCAGTTTCTATGAAATGTTTATTGCTGAGTTTTAGTTTTAAGCTTCACTTTGAATGATAGCTTATTCCAGAATATTTTAACGCATATACTACAAACTGTTAAGAGATGGAAGGTATCCTCCTTAAAGAAAATGAAATTTTTCCCTATAAAAATATATATATCTATAATAGTTTGAATATTTTAGATCTAAAATTTCAAATCCTAATCACTAGATAAATCCCCACGTTTAAAAAGCAGGTTTTTTAATTTAAAAATAGCAAATTTTGAGATTAAATATTATCTGTCAGTGCACATTAAACTCCACAGAGATTTTTTTCCTCTTTATTATTTTCTGGAAGTGGAAAGATATTTCTTAGTGGGCCAACTAAGTGACCTATTAATATGAGCTACTATTTTTTGAGCCAGATAACGTGCTATGCACTTTATATCCATTATCATCCATTACCATATTTATTCTTCACAACAACTCTATGAAGTAGACACTATTAGAAATTCCAATTTAGTGATATATGAACTGGAGCACAGAGGAATTAAGCAATTTGCCCAGGATTGCACACCAAATTAAGTGGTAGACCCAGAATCCTCTTCCAGAACGCTCCCCAATTCCAAAGCACATGCCATGCCTACTATGGTGTTCTGCTTAATTCTCCCTGATCCTGGGGTTTGTTTTGTTTTTAGAAAATTAAGATTCAGGTGAACTCTAGAGTTTTTAAATAACCCTAAAGAGTAGCATTCAGTGGGAAAAAGTAGTTCTAAATAAGCAACATTCAGCCTAGATGTGTACCATACAGAAGAAAGTACACGATTTTAGAGTACGAGATTCTCAATATTTTAGGGTCAACTGTACAATCTGTTCAGCCTTCCTCAAGTCCTCTGAGTTACGATGGGCTCCTTGAAGGATGGCACTCAGGCAACCACCTGCATTCAGTACATTCCAGATACTGCTCTGCCCATTATTCATTGGTGGGTTATGGTGACGCCATCACAAAGTCAAACAAAAGCAACTCTAACTACTCTTATGGCACCCAGAGAAGTTCTCAGTGCCTTCCCCACTCCTCACTATCAATCTACATGACACCATTCAGCAACAATTAGCTGTTCCTACTGTTGCTGGACCGCAACAACTAATATTATACTCAAGATTATGATTCCTGATAGTATCCTTTTAAAGTAACTATTTTGATCTTATTTCATTCATCATTGAAACTTGCTTGTGTTTTAATCCTGCTATTCCCAATGGTCTTGAGGACTGATCTAAAAATCTATTCTAACACTACAGTTACTTATAGATTTTTATGGCTTGATATATAACTGTATGTTTAACTTTGTTCCATCTAATTATTTCTGAGTTTTGTCTCTTATTCCCCTGAACCCATATTCACATTTTTTCAAAGTTCTTCAAACACATTTTTTTCAACATGGATTTTGTTGTCAAATTAACTGATATAAAAAGCATACAAAAACTAGTAAGCTGTTGTGTAAATTGAAATAAAAATTTCCAGAATACTCACTTAGAGTATGCCATAGAGAAACCCAAAAACATCACTCAGAAAAAACAGTCAACGTCCTTCCAAGTAAAATGGATACTATCATTCATCCTAGGCAGTATTGTACAAATAACATTTTATTGGATATGTTGAAAGGTGACATGCAGTAGTGTTTTAAAAGAAAGCTGTCAACTTTTTCTATTGGTTTGAAAGGTGTATTTTAAGGAAAGAAAACCTTTGATAACCTAGATTAGCCTTGGAGTTACAGCTAGGCAGGAATACAGCAGTTAAAAGCAAAAAGAGAAACCAAATAATGGGTCCAGTTAAGCAGTCACATAAAATTTTTCACATAATGATATAAAACCTAATTACAAAATGACAGGCATTCTAAATCACCCTGCCTTGATTGATTTGAGTTGTACTCATAATATTTAAATTCACGTTCTGTCACTGGTATATTGTATTTAAGCACTGGCTAATACTCATCTTCCATGAATTATCAGGCACCACAGACATATATGTGGTAGCAAGTGGCAAGAAGAAGAAAAAGAGTAAATGTTTTCACCAAGTCTACAAATATGAACCAAGGAGCAGCAACAGCCATGTGTTGAAGCTCATCAAGCTCAAAGACATATTCCTCAACACTTGGAAACTTTCAATCATGCATTTTACCTGATTCAGTATTATAGTCTTCCAGTTGTCCAAGCCAAACATTTTGGATGTAATATTTTTATTTCTTTCTTTTTCTCACATCCTACATCCAATTCACCAGCAAATCCTGTAGTTTCTACTTTCAAATTATATGCTGAATCCACTTCTCACCTGTACCACTACCCACCCCCAAGCCTGTTCCAACCCACTTTCATCTCACTTAGAATATTGCAATAGTCTCCTCCTTAAGTAGTCTCTCCGCTTCCACTCTTACAAGCTCAGTTTGTTCTTAACAGAACAGCAAGAACAATCCTTTTAAAACATGAGAAAGCTGAAGTTACTCTCTGCTCATAACTTTCAAGGGCTTCCCACCTCATTCATAGTAAAGCTAAAAGACTCATCGCGGCCTACCATGTCCTATAATTTAACCACTCTGCTCCATCACCACTCCTCTAAACTTTTCTGTGTTTACAAATTTAGTTTTAATTGAAAAATAATAATTCTGTATATTTATGAGATATTATGTGATGTTTTCATCTATCTATACATTGTAAAAGATTCAATCAAGCTAATTAACACATACATCATCTCACCAACTTATTTTTCTTTGGAGAGGATTTTAAAAATCTATTCCTTTAGCAATTTGAAATATACAATATATTGTTATTAACAATGAAGCTCTTCCTTTATTACTCTTTTTTTTTTTTTTTTTTTGTGAGACGGAGTCTCGCTCTGCTGGCCAGGCTGGAGTGCAGTGGCCGGATCTCAGTTCACTGCAAGCTCCGCCTCCCGGGTTTATGCCATTCTCCTGCCTCAGCCTCCCGAGTAGCTGGGACTACAGGCGCCCGCCACGTCGCCCGGCTAGTTTTTTGTATTTTTTTAGTAGAGACGGGGTTTCAGCGTGTTAGCCAGGATGGTCTCAATCTCCCGACCTCGTCATCCGCCCGTCTCGGCCTCCCAAAGTGCTGGGATTACAGGCTTGAGCCACCGCACCCGGCCCCCTTTATTACTCTTTTTCTTACTTCACTCCAGCCACATTGTCCTGCTTGGTGTTCTGCCAACATACCCAGTTCATTACAGCAGCTGTCTTTATTTGGAATTCAATCCCACTCTCCCCATTCCACCCAAAATGCCTTCATAACTCTCTCACTTTCTTTAAGTTTAGGTTCAAATATCACCTAATCAAAGAGGCCTTCTTTGCTAATTTATATAAAATGACAAGCACACACCTCACCCCTTATCTCCCATTGCCTTTATCCTGATTTATGTTTCTCTACACAATATTTACCACATGCTTATCATGTATCTTTGTATTTTTCACCCTCTCTCCACTAAAATACAAGCTCCATGAAAGCAGAGACTTGCTTTATTCTAGATCTCCTAGCCCTAAACTTAGAATCATGCCTAGAACTGAGTAGAATCTAATAAATATTTGTTGAATTAATGAATAAATAAGTTCATTAATAAGGGGTATAATTTTAATAATTTATAACAACTTCTCTGTGATTTCAGCAAGCATCATTTCCCTTTGAAAAGGAACATTTTCCATTTTTTTAGTTTTTCTGTAAAGAAAACCACTGTATAAATGTTAACTTTTCTTTACTTTTTTCTTTACTTTTTGTTTTTTTGAGACGGAGTTGCCCTCTGTCGCCCAGGCTGGAGTGCAGTGGTATGATCTCTGTTCACTGCAACCTACGCCTCCCAGATTCAAGCAATTTTCCTGCCTCATTCCCCCAAGTAGCTGGCATTACAGGCATGCACCACCACGCCTGGATAATTTTTGTATTTATAGTAGAGACAGGGTTTCACCGTATTGGCCAGGCTGGTCTTGAATGCCTGACCTTGTGATCCCCTGCCTTGGCCTCCCAAAGTGCTGGGATAACAGGTATGAGCCACAGTGCCCAGCCCAGCTTTTCTTTACTGATATAACCTTAAAGTTGGAAGTGATTTCAAAGTTTCTCTAGCTTAATTGCTCCTTTCCACAACAATACATCACATCTTTGAATATCTTTGACTATTAGAAAATTCCTGCTATGTTGAACTAAAATCCACTTATTCGTAACATGCATCCTTTGAATCATGTTCAGTTATGTTCTTATATGTTCAGAAAGAATATTTTAAGAAAAAAGTGAACTTAGAGAAAAGATCCTAAAGCAGAATTTAAGAACCTAAAAATTGTTTCAATAAAGGAAATTATTCCCATGGTAATATGTCACCTATATCTTATTTAGAACTGACTGTTTGCCTCATTCTCTGAGTAAACAGACCCTGCTAGAAAGAGGCCATTACCTTAGGAGACTTAAACTCAAAATGGCTGCCCTTATACCACAGGTGTCACATGAAAAATAAGCAAGAATGATACAGTAGTATTCTGAGAAATGCTAAAAAGCTATGAAAAATTGTTTTAAAGATTCCTATAGAAAACCAAGATTTAAAGTCACAGGTAAGAATATTGGGACAGAGATTTACATCATTAGATAGGTAGTTATATTTCTACAAATTCTACTATGTGTGATATGTGTGTCACTTTATTATAATAGAGATATTTTTTAAGTTTTTTTATTTAAAAAGATATTTTTAGAGAAAAAGCATGCGATGAAAACACTAACATGAGATTTAGCCTCTGTATTAGTCCATTTTCACACCACTGATAAAGACATACCCAAGACTGGGCAATTTACAAAGGAAAGAGGTTTAATAGACTTACAGTTCCACATGGCTAGGGAGGCCTCACAGTCATGGTGGAAGGCAAGGAGAAGCAAGTCATGTCTTATATGGATGGGAGTAGGCAAAGAGAGAGAGCTTGTGCAGGAAACTCCTCTTTTAAAAGCCATCAGATCTCATGAAACTCATGCACTATCACAAGAACAGCCCAGGAAAGACCTGCCCCCATGATTCAGTTATCTCCTACCAGGTCCTTCCCACAATACATGGGAATTCAAGATGAGATTTGGGTGGGGACACAGCCAAACCAAATCATTCTGCCCCTGGCCCCTCCCAAATCTCATGCCATCAAATTTCAAAACCAATTATCCCTTCCCAACAGTCCCCCAAAGTCTTAACTCATTTCAGCATTAACTCAAAAGTCTTAACAGTCCAACATCTCACTTGAGACAAGGCAAGTCCCTTTTGCCTATGAACCTGTAAAATCAAAAACAATTTAGCTCCTTCCTAGATACAATGAGAGCACTGCGTAAATACAGTCATTCCAAATGGGAGAAATTGGCCAAAACAAAGGGGCTACAGGCCCCATGCAAGTCCAAAATCCTACAGGGCTGTCAAATCTTAAAACTCCAAAATGATCTCCTTTGACTCCATGTCTCGCATCCGGGTCATGCTGATGCAAGAGGTGGGTTCCCATGGTCTTGGGCAGTCTGGCTCTGTGGCTTTGCAGGGTACAGCCTCCCTCCTGGCTATTTTCACTGGCTGGTGTTGAGTGCCTGTGGCTTTTCCAGGTGCATAGTGGAAGCTGTCAGAGGATCTACCCTTCTGGGGTCTGAAGGATGGTGGCCTTCTTCTCACAACTCCACTAGGCAGCGTCCCAGTGAGGACTCTGTGTGGGCTCTCCCACACCACATTTCCCTTCCCCACTGCCCTAGCATAGGTTCTCCATGAGTGCTCCGCCCCTGCAGCAAACTTCTTCCTGGACATCCAGGTGTTTCCATACATCCTCTGAAACCTAGGCAGAGGTTCCTAAACTTCAATTCTTGATTTCTATGCACTCGCAGGCTCAACAACACATGGACACTTCCAAGACCTAAGGCTTGCACCCTCTGAAGTGATGGCCCGAGCTCTACCTTAGCCCCTTTCAGCCATGGCTAGAGCAGCTGGGATGCAGAGCACCAACTCCCTAGACTGCACAGAGCATGGCGACCCTGAACCCGGCCCATGAAACCAATTTTTCCTTCTAGGCCTCCAGGCCTCTGATAGGAGGGGCTACTGTGAAGAACTCTGTCATGCTCTGGAGAAATTTTCCCCATTTTCTTGGAAACTAACATTTGGTTCCTGGTTACTCATGCAAATTTCTACAGCCAGCTTGAATTTCTCCTCAGAAAATGGGATTTTCTTTTGTATCACATTGTCAGGTTGCAAATTTTCCAAACTTCTATGCTCTGCTTTCCTTATAAAACTGAATGCCTTTAACAGCACCAAAGTCACCTCTTGAATGTTTTGCTGCTTAGAAATTTATTCTGCCAGATACCCTAAATTATTTCTCTCAGGTCCAAAGTTCCACAAACCTCTAGGGCAGGGGCAAAATGCTACCAGTCTCTTTGCTAAAATGTAACAAGAGTCACCTTTGCTCCAGTCCCCAACAAGTTCCTCATCTCAATCTGAGACCACCTCAGCCTGGATTTCATTGTCCATATCATTATCAGCATTTTGGTCAGAGCCATTCAACAAGCCTCTAAGGAGTTCCAAACTTTCCCACATTTTCCTATCTTCTTCTGCGCCCTCCATACTGTTCCAAACTCTTCCTGTTACCCAGTTCCAAAGTCGCTTCCACATTTTTGTGTATCTTTTCAGCAGCACCCTACTTTACTGGTACCAATTTACTGTACCATTTTCATGCTGCTGATAAAGAAGTACCTGTGACTGGGCAATTTACAAAAGAAAGAGGTTTAATGGGCTTACAGTTCCACATGGCTGGTGAGGCCTCACAACCATGGTGGAAGTCAAGGAGGAGCAAGTCACATCTTACACAGATAGCAGTAGGTAAAGAGAGAGACCTTGTGCAGGGAAACTCCTCTTTTTAAAACCATCAGATCTCATGAGACTTATTCACTATCACAAGGATAGCATGGGAAAGACCTGCCCCCATGATTTGATTACCTCCTACCAAGTCCCTCCCACAACACGTGGGAATTCAAGATGAGATTTGGGTGGGGACACAGCCAAACAATATCAGCCTCTTAAATCTTTAAATATATAATATATTATTATTAAAAATAGGTACAATGTTCTACACTAGATCTTTAGAAACTATTTTTCTTACTTAACTAAAACTTTAAGTCTATTGATTAGTAATGGACCATTTCCCCCTCCTTCCAGCCTAGGTAACCACCATTGTATATTTGATTCTATGAATTTTTCTATTATAGATACTTTATATAAGTGGAATCATGCAGTACTTGTCTTTCTGTGACTGGCTTATTTCACTTAGTTAAGTGTCTTCAAAGTTCATGTTGTCATATTCTGTAAATTTCCTTCTTTTTAAGACTAAATGACATTCTATTATATATTCCACACATTTATGTTGCTTCTATATCTTGGCTATTGTTAATAGTGCTGCAGTGAAGATGGAAATTCTAATAACTCTTTGAGATCAGGATTTCAATTCTTTCAGATAAATACTCCAAAGTGGGATTGCTGGATCATGTGGTAGTTATATTTTTAATTTTTTGAAAAACCTTCCTACTGTTTTCTATAGCATATATACCATTTTGCATCCCCACCAAACGTGTGTAAAACTTCCAGTTTCTCCACATTCTTGGCAACACTTGTTGTCTTTTGTCTTACCATCGTGTCATGCGCTTATTTATCATCTGTATATAATAGTCTCCCCTTATTTACTTATGGTACATATGTTCTAAGATACTCAGTGAATGTCTGAAACCACTGATAGTATCAAATCCTATATATACTATGTTTTTTTCCTATATGATAACCAAGCTACTAAGCGACTAACAGGCAAGTTGTATATACAGCATGGGATACACTGGACAAAGATATAATTCATGTCCTTAGTAGGGTGGAGCAGGACAACACAAGTTTGCACCATGCAACTCAGGACAGCATGCAATTTAAAAATGATGGATTGTTTATTACTGGAATTTTCCATTTAATATTTTTGGTTTTGGAAAGCAAAACCATGGCCAGGAAGAACTACTGTATTATCTTCAGTGAAATGTCTCTTCACGTCTTTTGCTCATTTCTTACTTCAGTTACTTTTTAATGTAAACTTTTGGAGTTCTTTATATTCTAAAATTTGTCTTTAGCAAATGTGTCAGGTTTGCAAATATTTTCTCCCAGTTTGAAACTGGTCTTTTGTCCCATAATCCTTGGAATCATTGTAAAGCATCATATAATCTATAAACAGTTTTATTTCTTTTTTTTCTGATGCTTTTTGTTCCCTTTCTTGCTTATTTCACTAGTTAAAATTTCTCACACACTATGTTGAATAGCAATGTTAAGTCAACATTTTTGTCTAGCCCCAGTCTTAGGGGAAAGTGTTCAGTTTTTTAAGTTTGACATTAACTGGGGATTTTTAAAGATGTTTAAAGTTGTGGAAGTTTCCCCTTATTCCTAGTCTTCTGAGAGTTTTTCTCATGAATGGGTGTTTAATTTTGTCAAATGCTTTTCCTGAATAAACCAATATAGTCATATGGTCTTTTTCTTTAGTCTGTTAATGTTGTTATTAAATTTTTCTTCAAATATTGAGCCAGCTTTTTCTATTTGTGAATTCTATTTGTTAGTCTTTTGTTAAGAAGTTGTTATCTATATTCATGAGAGATACTGGTCTTTAGTTTTCTTTTTTACATTGTCTCTTTTTGGTCTTAGTATCAGAATAACACTTGCACCATGGAATTAGTAAGGAAGTATTCTCCCCTCTCCTGTTTTCTGGATCAGATTGTATAGAATGAGTGTGAATTCTTAAACATTTGGTAGAACTATCCAGTGAAAGTATCTGGGCCTGCAGCTTTCTTTTTGAGGGGAAATGTTTAATTATAAACTTGATTTCCTTGTTAAAGGGCTATCAAATTATCTATTTCATATTGTGCAAATTGGATTTAGGTTTTTTGAGACAAAATTGGTCCATTTCATCTAAGTTGTCAAATTAGTGTTTTTGGAGTTGTCTGAGGTATTGCCTTACTAGGCATTTGATGTCTTCAAGATCTGCAGAGAGATCTCCCATTTCATTTCTGATATTTGTTATTTGTGTCTTCTCTCTTTTTACTTTGCTATAGTTTTGTCAGTTTTATTCATATTTTCAAGAAACAGCTTTTTGTTTCATTGATCTTTTACATTGCTTCTCTGTTTTTAATTTCACTGATACATGCTCTTGTTTTATTGCTTTCTTCTTTCTGCTTGCTTTGGATTTATTTTGCTCTTTTATGGATACTGAAGTGGAAGCTTAGATTTTTGAGACTTTTTCCTCTTTTTCTAATGTAATCATTTAGTGCTACAAATTTACCTCTTGAAATTTCTTTAGCTAAATTCTACAAATTTTTATATATTGTATTTTCATTTTTGTTCAGTTCAGTGCAGGTTTTTATTTCCTTCAAGACTTCTTCTTAGTCCCATGGAATTTTTAGGCATGTATTGTTTAGTTTCAAAGTGTTTGGGGGTTTTCCTGTTAATTTTCCTTCATCAATTTCAAGTTTTATACTATTGTGGTCAAAGAAGACAATCTGTATGATATCAATATTTTTAAATTTGTTTATATTTGTTGAGTAACTCTGAATATTGTGTCTCTTGCTATGGGTACTTGAAAAAAATGTCTTCTTCTGCTGTTGGGTGGAATGTTCTGTAGATGTTAACTAGATCCTGTTGGTTCACAATACTGTTGAGTTCTTCTATAGTCTTACTGATTTTATGTCTAATTATTGCATCAGTTGTTGAGAATTGGATGTTGAAATATCTAACAATAATTGTGAATTTGCCTATTATTACTTTCAGTTTTATTCCTTTTTCTTTACATATTTTACACTTTTGTTGTGTGGTGCACATACATTTGGATTGTTTGGTGGGTCGATGCATTTGTCATTGTGTAATGTCACTCTCCATTCCTTGTAATTTCTTTGCTCTGAATTCTAAATTACTTGATATTAATATAGCCACTCCTCCTTTATTTTCCTGAATGCTTGCATATATTTTTCATCCTTTTACTTTTGACTTATGTGTATAAATATATTTGAAGTGAGTTTTCTGTAGAAAACTCATGCAGTTGGTCTTGTTTTCTATCCATTCTGCCTATCTTTGTCTTTTAATTGATGCATTAGTGTAAATGATCTAAATGCACCAACTGAAAGTCAGAGAGGAATATTATATAAACTTTAATGTAATCATTGATATATCAAGGCTTGTTTGCCATTTTATTCTGTTTTCTGTTGATTTTTCTGGTCTTTTTCTCTCTCTTATTTTTTTTTTAGTCTTCCTGTATGTTACTTGAACATATTTTAGAATTCCATTTTGATTCATGTCTAGTGGTTTTGAGTGTTATTTCTTCTGATAAAAGTTTTAGTGGTTATCCTAAGTATTACATTAGAATCTACTGGTATTAACATTTTACCAGTTTGAATGAAGTGTATAAACTTTACACTCTCTATGTTTCTTTATCCTCCCCAACTTGTAATTGTCTTAAATATTTCCTCTACACAAATTGACAACTGCATTACACAGTGTTATAATTTTTTTCAACTGTCAAGTATAAATTACAAAACTGAAGAAGAGAAATTAAGTCTATTGGATATATCCATATTTTTGTTGTATGTTTTTTCTTCATTTCTTCTTTTTTTTTTCTTTTTTAACAAAACAGAAGCATGTTTTATTTCAATCCTGTTGAGGGAGAGGGATGGAAAACACAAAATAAGGCGAGGGGTCTCTTTATATAATATACACATCAGAATCAACTACAATGAATAATACCCATTCCACCCCTCCCTCACCAACTCCTATGTGGGTTCCAAGGCCAGCTGAGAATAGATGGGACAAGAATTAAGACACTTTGGCACAGTAACATGGCCAATGCACCCAAAGATGGAGAGAAGAGAATTTCCCAGGGAGCAAGGCCCTGGGCCTCAGGTGCTTCCCCAGTGGAGGGGGAATGCGAAAACTTTGGCTCAGCAGGAAGGCAGTTGTCAAAAATCAGGGTTACCTTAACTGGACTCTCCAGATCACAGACTACGGGCTGAATAGAGTCAACATGTCTATCCAGTCCATTCTGTTCTCTGCTTTCTTTAAGATCACTTCTCTTCAGGCTTTCGATTATTAAGGGTTTGCCTGCTTCTCCTCTTCATCTTGGAAGGCAGGGGGAGTAAGTGCTTATTCTGCCCTTCCTATATCTAGGCTACTTAATTACTATTTTCTTGGCTCTAAAAAGACAGAAGCCAACTAACAAGTCCGGCTTTATTGGTGAAAGTCGGCTTGAAAGAGCCCTTGTGTTGGCAAAACTGCTTCTGCAAATTTTTTTTTTCTTTTTTTTTTTGAGCCTGCCCCTTATAGACCCTCCCTAAACTTGTTCAGATACCTCAATTGTGTGAGATGTGGGCAGAAAAGACTTGGTCCCTCTCCAGAGCTGGATTAAGCAATCCCATCTTTGATTGGAGATGGGGATGAGAAAGCAGGTGCTAGCAGGGGAAAGGACTGGAGAAAGCAAGGCAGTTTACACTTGCTTGCAGATTCAAGCCTGTGGACTGTGAAGAGCCACCTAAGCTCCAGCAAAGAGGAAATCTCTGACACAGTAAGAACAAGTGAATATTTTAGCAGCAGCCCTGTAATTCCCATAGACCAAAAGAGAATGTGTTTAAAAAAAAAAAAAAAAAAAAAAGACTGAGTGAGCAGAATCCAGCCCTCCATCTTCAACCATCTTCAATTTGAATAAAATTAACTCATACAGCTAATACTGCTCAAGTACAATCATGAAGACAGATGGAACTGCTGAAATTCACACCAAAACAAAGAATAGGATCAAGTGGACTGTCACCTTAATCCCAAGCACCTCCCAATGAATTAAGACATCTATTTTAATTTTAATGGAAGGGAAGTTTAAAAAGGGAAAGCCCTGAGATTTGGGAAAATTAGCAGCTAAAGCCAGAAACTAGGTTAAGGTCCTTGTGGCATTCCAGACTGGGAGTAGAATGGGAGAAGGAAAACAGGTGGTAGGTTCCTGCTGTCCTTTGGCTTTACATCTTTCCCCTGCCCTCCCATTTCTCCCAACAGCTTGATGCAGCTATTGGCCTGCCAGAGGGGATGTAATGCCCAGACCAACTTTTTATTGAGCTTATGCAGCTAACAGACTTGTAAACAGTGCCAATTGACAAAGTTTTGCTGAATATTACAGCTTGTGCCCACTCAACACACCTCTCTCTGAGATTAAAAACAAAAAAAACAAAGTAAACAAATACTGAGAGAGAATGAAGAGACACATCTTGAGTCTTCCAGGAAGGTAAAATAAAAAACACCACATGGCTTGGTCCCAGGCGTTCGCCATGCCTAGAGTGCTGCTGCTATCACCACTCTCTCCCCTCCCTGCCAGTGGCTAGGTAGAGGTAGGGGAGAAGGGTCATTTTGGACATGCTGCAAATACAGCATTTGCTGGTGTTGACACCCTCCTGGGGCTGTGGTGGCAGACTGCTGTGTCAGGAGCCCATTTCCTGGGAGTAGCAGAGGGAGCCCAGGTCCTCAAGACAGCCTGAGATGGCAGCCCATGCACCTCAGCAGGGGTACCTTGCCCCTTTTCTCCAGTGCGGTTCAGCATTGAGGTTGTCTATTCCCAGTCGGTGATAAAACCTGAGCTGTTTTTCTTGTAGGTTCCCCCTCCTTTCCCCAATTTGGGGGAGTAGTGGGAGGGAACAGGGAAGGATCACTGAGGGGGCAGGGGGATACCCCTGGGATCGGTGACCTGGCCCTCTTACAGGTTCTTCTCTAGTTGTGCAAGCCAGCGTTTTGTGGTGGTGTCATATTTCAGCACCTGGACGAAGGTTGTGTCTTTCAGCTGGATAAATATTTACAATTTCCTGTAAAAGTGCTGCAATAGTACCAAATGAATGCCACTGCATGGGTGCAAGGTCAGGAACAGATTCTCGCTTCTTAGCTCCAGCAAAGCATTTTCCCTTGTCTCAGGACTGGACAGCTCATTGATCCACTGATAGATCTTTTCTCTATCCACTTGTGCCAGTGCAGTAGGCACAGGCGCAGCCGTCAACAGGCTGTGCATGTTCTGAGCCGCCGCCGCTCTCCTTCCACAGCCGGACGCGTCCCACCCGTGTCCCCGCTTCAGCACCCCTGCGGTGGAAAATAATGAGCCGCCATAGCCGCCATCCGCCTCCGGTTCCCTCCGCCCCCTTCGCGGCCCTCTGACCTCTCACCCCTGACCCCACCCACACATCCTCTTCCCCTCCAGGCCGTCAGCCTAGTTAACAGTCCTAGAGTATGTCCTTTGCTCCTTAAGATTTAGGACCTGAAGGACATCCGCGACCACTAGTCCCCGCAACTCCTGGCTTTGAGCAGGTATTTCTAGAGAGCAGCATGAACTCCGACCCTCCTCCAAAGGCCAGTGAACAGCGGGAAAAGATGGACAGTCCCGGGAAGACAACTATTCTCTTCATTTCTAATGTTCTAAGATTTCTTTTTTCAGAATTTACTTTCTGTTTAGACAACTTCCTGTAGCCATTTTTTAGGGTAGGTAGCTGTTGACAAATTCTCTTAGTTTTCATTCATCTCAGAATATTTTTTTTCTTCATGAATAATAATTTCACCCAATAGGAAATTTTGGGTTAATTCTTTTCTTTAAACACTGTACAATGTTGTAATGCCTAAACTTTCTTCTAGCATCTGTGGTTTCTGATGAGAAATCGGCTGTCATTTGAATGTTTTTTTTCCCCTTTAGGGAATGTGTTTTTTCTCATTGGCTGTTATCACAACTGTGTTCCAGATTCCCTGGCCAGTTTGTCTTCTTCTATCTTCCTTTCACACCTTTCAGAGTCTTCTTATTTGTTTTTCGTTGTTGCTTTTGTTTGTTTGGTTTTTTGGTTTTTTTGTTTGTTTGTTTGTTTTTTAAACAGGATCTGACTGTGATGCCTGGCTGGAGTGCAGTGGTGCATTCTTGGCTCACCGCAAACTCTGTCTCCCAGGCTCAAGTGATCTTCCCACCTCAGCCTTATTTGCTCTTTATTTAATGTCCAGAGTTTTTAGTTGCACTGAGAGGGAGAAATAAGGAAAATCAAATCTACACTATTCTCCCCTAAGTGGGACCTCCTTAAAATTTTTATTTAAAAAGTGAAAAAATAGTCCTCTACAGCCAAAATCAAATTCCCATCATATACTTATTACTTTTACTTATTAAATTTTACTTTTACTGAATATTGTGTCATTAGAGTTTGCCTACTGCTGAATATCTCTTAATTACAAATATAATACCTAGGAAAAAATAGCCTCTGTAAGGCCAGCATTGAAAATTATTCAGTGGTAATAAATGTTGCAATACATGCAGTGCAAAATACCTGGTTTTAAAAGAAGTTGTGAGCACAACCAGCCTTTTAAGTCTATTGAGTTATCAGGCCAAATTATATTTAGCTATTTCTACTCTAACTAGACTATAGACTATAGATATTCTATTCCTTATATTTTTGTATAAAACCCTGACTAATAAAGGTTTTGGTGCCAGCAGTGGTTCTAGAGGGGAACCGAAATTTAAGCATGAATATTCTGAATTGGTTTTCTAGAATTTCTGGAATTGGCTTTCTAATCTAATTAAAGTCCAGTAATAAAGAGAGCAATGATATAACATGGCAATAGAGATATATAAAATATCTGAATTTGGTACTACCACTTATAAGAAGCAAAGAGCTGGCCAGGTGTGGTGGCTCATATCTATAATCGCAGTACTTGGAAGGCTGACGCAGGATGGTCGCTTGAGCCCAGGAGTTCAGGATCAGCCTGAGCAACACAGGAAGACCTTGTATCTGTAAAAAATTAAAATTAGCCAGGAGGTGAGCATACCACTGCACTCCAGCCCATGCAACAAAGCAAGATCCTATTGAAAAAAAAGAAAGGAAGAAAGAAAAAGAAAGAAAGAAGCTGAGTGTCTACTTTAGAACATTTTTTAAAACTAATAGAATAAGACTAGCTGGTTGCTCCTAATATTGCTGGACCAAAAAAAAAAACAAACAAAAACAAAAACAAAAAAGAGGATGCACTCAGGGATTCAAATTCCTCAGTGAAGAGCTTTTAAAATGACCAGAAATCTCCTATGTTTGTTCTGAACAAAACCCTTATCTCCTGCAGCTACAGGCTGAGCTTGCTGGAAATCAAACATGGGTCCTCTCCTATGACTGGCTAAATTACCATTCAAGATGAACTATCAGCCTCTCAGAGTGTCTACTGTTAAAATGAAGGTTGAATGGAAAGAATGAGATATTGTAAGTTGGGATGGGGACATGTGGGAAGACCCTAATGATGCTGGAGATAATAAGCTTCTAAATTCTGATGAGTCTTCTTTGACAGTGAAAGAGATCTCCTCACTCCAAGCAGTAGCAACCTTCCCACACCTTTTATTATCAGCCTTTCTATGCCTAGCTGAGTATTAACCTTGCATTGACTGAGAAAACTGTAATGGCCTCCCTGAAGCAGTAGCCCTACAAGACAATGCTGATTCTCCTAGGGATCCACCTCCACCAAAGACCCACCTATTTGTTTCTAGACCTATAAATAAACTTGAGTTCCAGCAGGCCCCTAATGTAAGGTACAAAATGTGACCCATTAGAAGGTACATTACACTCCAAAAAAACTACCTGAGTTTTCTAATTTATACATATTACAATCTAGGAAACATGTGAGGGAATGGATTCTAAAGGTGTGGAATAACCATAGAAGGAACATAAATATGGATCAGGCTAAATCTATTGATATTGGCTCACTAAGCAGAGATTTTGCATTTATCTTGAGCTCAGGGAGCTAGAATGAACTCTAGCAGTACATTTGGTTGGTGGGCTGAAACGGACCAAAATGTGGCCCACAGTAAGGAAACTGGAAATGCCCAACTGACCTTTGTTGAATGTAGAGGAATAAATACAAACACTTAAGGAGATTAAGGAGATTAGAATGTTAGAGTGGATTTGTCATTGAAGACCTGCCCACCCATGCTGGGAGGACCCAGAAGACTTATCTTACTTACATTACTGTGAGAAATAAATCTGTGAGGAGAGCTTCAACACTGGGCTAAAGGGCTCAAGATTGCTCTTCTCAGTAAGCCAGAACTTACAGTGGAAACTGCACATGCTACACTGAGAAACATAAATACAATGAGACTAATTAGATGCTACAGTGGCAGGAGCCAAGTGAAAGCACTCAGCTATCAAAAGCATGGTGGGCATTATTACTGTGGTGGATAACAAAGCAAAAACAGCAAGCAGAATGGTCTGACTCGTGCAGGCCTGTGTCATTAGCTACTTGATCACGACGTTCCTAGAAGTGAAATGAATAAGAAACCATGAAATATACATTTGATCTGTATAAGCAGAAAAGTTCTAAGTCAAGTAAACAAAAGTCTAATCTGAATCAGAAAAACAGAGACATATGCCCCTTAATCTGTTTTTCTACCTTAGCCGGTTTACAGACTCAGAACACCTTGGGTGAAAGGGTAGCCAATTCCCCTTGAGGAACAGCCCTGGTACATTGCCAAAAATTTGTACAGCTAATCTTTCTCCCACCCTTTCCCAAAGGGACATACAGTTATCAGGATTTCATTGAGGAAAAGGAAATAATCAGAGTTTTTAGGGGCTCCTGGGCACTGGCTCTAAACTAACATTAATTCCTGGAGACCCAAAACATCACTGTGGCCTACTAGTCACAGTAGGAATTTATTGAGTCAGATGACCAATGGAGTTTGAGCTCAAGTCCATCTCACAGAAGGTCGGCAAATCCATCCTGTGGTTATTTTCTAGTTCTGAAAAAGCATAATTAGAGTCAGCCAAGTGAGGTGGCCTACGCCAGTAATCCCAGTGCTTTGGGAGGCCAAAGCTAATGGATCACTTGAGTTTGAGACCAGCCTGACCAACATGGTGAAACCCTGTCTCTACTAAAAATGCCAAAAATTAGCCAAGCATGGTGGTGCTCGCCTGTAGTTACAGCCTGTAGTTACAGCCTGCAGTTCCAGCTACTCAGGAGGCTGAGGCACGAGAATCACTTGAACCCGGGAGGTGGAGGTTGCAGTGAGCCAAGATCATGCTATTGCAATCCAGCCTGGGTAACAGAGTGAGGCTCTGTCTCAAAAACTAAATAAATAATAGAATAAATACACTCAGCCACTGACAGAATCCCCATATTGATTCCTAATCTATCGAATGAAGGCTACGTTGGGGGAAAAAATGGAAGCCACTAGAACTGCCTCCACCTAGGAAAATAGTGAGCCAAAAACAACCCTGTATTCCTACAGAGATTGTAGAGATTAGTGCAGCCATAAAGGACTTGAAAGAGGCAGTGTAAAGAGGATGTGGAGAAATAGGAACACTTTTACACTGTTGGTGGGACTGTAAACTAGTTCAACCATTGTGGAAAACAGTGTGGTAATTCCTCAAGGATCTAGAACTAGAAATACCATTTGACCCAGCCATCCCATTCCTGGGGATATACCCAAAGGATTATAAATCATGCTGCTATAAAGACACAGGCACACATATGTTTATTGTGGCACTATTTACAATAGCAAAGACTTGGAATCAACCCAAATGTCCACAGTGACAGACTGGATTAAGAAAATGTGGCACATGTACACCATGGAATACTACGCAGCCATAAAAAAGGATGAGTTCATGTCCTTTGTAGGGACATGGCTGCAGCTGGAAACCATCATTCTCAGCAAACTATCGCAAGAACAGAAAACCAAACACCGCATGTTCTCACTCATAGGTGGGAACTGAACAATGAGATCACTTGGACACAGGAAGGGGAACATCACACACCGGGTTCTATTGTGGGGAGGGGGGAGGCATTAGGATAGCATTAGGAGATATACCTAATGTAAATGATGAGTTAATGGGTGCAGCACACCAACATGGCACATGTATACCTATGTAACAAACCTGCATGTTGTGCACACGTACCCTAGAACTTAAAGTATAATTAAAAAAAAAAAAAAAGAAAAAGGTAGGGTAGAGGTTCCCAACACATCCCCATTCAACTCTTCCATTTGGCCTATTCAGAAGACAAATGAATCTTACAGAATGACCAGAATGACTATAGATTATTGTAAGATCAACCAGATGGTAACTTTAATTGCAGCTCCTGTACCAAATGTGGTTTCATTACTTGCGAAAATTAACACATTCCTAGTACCTACCATGTAGCTATGGAAAAAGTATACTTTTTCTCCATATTTGTCCATAAGGCCCACCAGAAGCAGTTTGCTTTCAGCTGGCAAAGTCAGAAATACATCACAGTTGTATTTCACATACATATCAACTCTCCAGCCCTATGTCATAATTTAGTTCACAGGGATCTTGATCATTGTTCCCTTCCACAAGATACCACACTGGTCCATTACATTGATGATATGTTGATTTGACACAGTAATTAAGAAGTACCAACTACTCTAGACTTAAAGGTAATATATTTTCATGTCAAAGGATATAAAATAAATCTGACTAAAATTCATGGCCCTTCTACTCCAGTGAAATTTCTAGGGATCAGTGGTATGGGACATGTTGACATATTTCTTCTAATGTGAAGAACAAGTTGATGGATCTGGCCCCTCCTACAATAAGAAAAAGGCACAATGTCTAGTGGGCCCCTTTCAATTTTGGAAGCAACGTATTCTTCATTTGGGTGTGTTACTCCAGCCCCCTTACCTAGTGACTTTAAAAGCTGGTAGTTTTGAGTGGGGCTCAGAGCAAAAGAAAGCTCCCCAGCATGTCCAGGCTGATGTGCAAGCTGCTCTGCTACTTGAGCCATATGATCGAGCAGATACAATAGTGGTCGAAAGGTAGAAATGGCAGATGGGATGCTATTTGGAGTCTTTGGCAGACCCTATTGGAAAATTGCAGGGTAGTCCTTTGGAAATTCAGCGCAAAGGTTTGCCATCTACCACAGATAATACTCTCCTTTTAAGAAATGGCCCTTGGCTTGCTACTGGGCATTAGTAGAGGCTGAATGTTTGACAATGGGCCACTGAGTAACCAAGGAAACTGAGCCGCTCATCATTTACTGAATGTCATCTGACTTACCATGCCATAAAGTTGGGCATGTACAGCAGCTCTCTGCCATCAAGTGGAAGTGGTACATATGTGATCAGAGCTAAGGACATCCAGAAGGAACAAGTAACATGAAGAATTGGCCCAAATGCCTTTGGTCCCCACCGTTGCTTCACTGCTGTCTCTTTCTGAGTCTGTACTGATGGTCTCATGAGTTGTTTTCTATAATCAGTTGGCAGAGGAAGAGGACACTCAGGACTGGTTTACAGATGGTTTTGTGTGATATACAAGCACCACAAAAAGACAGCAACAGCACTACAACTACTTTCTAGAACATCGCTGAAGGACAATTTCCTGGTGAAGAAAATGTCTCTTGGTGAGCAGAACTTAGGGGAGTGCACCTGGTTGTTCACTTTTCTTAAAAGAAGAAATGGCTTAATTTGTGATTGTATATCAATTCCTGAGCTGGGGCAAAGGGTGGTCAGGAACTAGGAAGGAACGTGATTGGAAAATTACTGACAAGGAAATTTGGGGAAGAAGTATCTGGATAGATCTCAGAATGGGCAAAAAACATGAAGATACTTGTGTCTCATGTGAATGCTCACCAAAGGGTGACCTCAGCAGAGGAGTATTTTAATAATCAAGTGAATAGGATGATTGTTTTTGTGGCTAGCAATCTGTCTCTTTCCCCAGCCACATCTGTCATTGTCCAGTGGGCTCATGAACAAAGTGGCCATGGTGGCAGAAATGAAGGTTAGGTATGGGCTCAGCAACATGGACTTCCACTCACCAAGGTTAACCTGGCTACAGCCACCATTGAGTGATCAATCTGCCAGCAGTAAAAAACACATATGAGTCCCTGATATGGCGTCATTCCCCAGGGTGATCAGCCAGCTACCTGGTGGCAGGTTGATTACATTGGACCACTTCCATCATGGAAGAGCAGTGTTTTGTTCTTACTAAAACCAACATTTACCCTAGATATGGATTTACCTTCAATGCATGCAATACTTCTGCCAAAACTATCATTTGTGGACTTATAGAATGTCTTATCCAGCATTATGGTATTCCACACAGCATTGCTTCTGATCCAGGAGTTCCTTTCACAACAAAAGAAGTGCAACAATAGGCCCATGCTTCTGGAATTTCACTGGTCTTTCTATGTTCACCACCATCCTAAAACAGCTGGTTTGATAAAATGGTGGGATGTTCTTCCAAAGACTCAGTTAGTGCCAGCTGGGTGGCAAGAACTTGCAAGGTTGGGGCAAGATTCTGAGGATATGCTCTGAATCAACATCTGATAAATGATGCTGTTTCTACCATAGCCAGGGTTTACAGGTTCAGAAATCAAGGAGTGAAAACAGGAGTGATGCTACTATTACTTGTGACCCACTAACAAAATATTTGCTTCCTATTCATGCAACCTGATATTCTGCTGGCCTGAATGTCCTAGTTTCAAAGAGAATATACTTCTACCAGGAGACACAGCAATGATTCCACTGAACTGGAAATTAAGGCTGCCACCTGCCCACTTTGAAATCCTCATGCCTCTGAATCAATAAGAAAAGAACAAAGTTACTATGTTGGTGATTGATGCTAATGACCAGGGGGAAATTGAACTACTACTCTACAATGGAAGTAAGAAAAACAATGTCTTGAATGCAGCAGATCTTTTAAGATGCCTCTTAGTATTAGCATGCCCTGTGATTTAGATCAATGGAAAACTATCACAACTCAATTCAGATAGGACCACTAATGACTTAGACCTTTCAGAAGAAAAGGTTTGGGTCAATCTACCAGACATAGAACCAGCACCATACAAAATGGGTAGTGGAAGAAGATAATTACATGTACCAGTTATATCAACTACAATCGTACGACAAGTTATAAGAATCTTGTAACCCGTTATAAAAATGAAGCCTGTAATTGTCATGAGTACTTTGTTATGAACATGTGTGTTTGTGTGTGTATCTAAAATATCTTTGTTTTCTTCTCTCTCTTATTCCCTTATCATATAACAAGATGTACTGATTTTATGTGAGTACAACATAAATTTTATTTTACAACAAAGTTATTAAATTACAGAATATTCATAAAAAGGGTAAACAACACTCAAAGATTTACCTCTTCTTTTAGGAAAGGTGTATGATCAGAATGTTGGTGTCCCCCCAAAATTTATGTGTTGGAACATAATGCTAAATGTGATAGTACTAAGAGGTGGGGCCTTTGGGAAGTGATTAAGTTATAGGGATCCATTTTCATGAAGGGGTTAGTGCGCTTATAAAAGAAGTTCAAATGAATTCCCTGACCCTCTCCCACCATGTGAGGACAAGTAGGTGCTTTGAAGCAGAAAGCACACCCTCACCAGACATTGAATATGCTGGTGCCTTGATCTTGGACACCCCTTTTCCAGAACTATGAGCAATACATTTTTATTGCTTACAAATTACCCAGTCTAAGTTATTTTGTTATAGCATTCTGAGCAGACTGAGACAGAAGAGGGAGTGTATTTTTGGTTGTATGCAGTGTAACTATATCACAGCAGAACTATGGCCTTGCTATTGTCTCTGTCTGGAGATTAAATATAATTTAAGGAGATGCATATGGGTGCCAAGTTGAAAAAGAATGAACTTGTGACAATTAGTTGTATTTGTCAACCTCTCTGGATCAGGGGATGCCTAGTCATCTGGTTAAATGTTACTTATGTTACTTTTAAGTGTGTCTATAGGGATGTATCAGAAGGAAATTAGCATTTGAATTAGGAGAATGAGCAAAGAAATTCATCTTCCCCAATGTGGGTGGGCATCACCCAATCCATTGAGGGTTTGAATAGAAGAAAAAGATGAAGTAATGGAATTTTTTATCTCTTTCTCTTTCTTTCCTTTACTGACTGCTGAGCTGGAATATCAGTCTTCTGCCTTCGATGCTTCTGGTTCTCAGGCTTTCAGACTGAGGAGGGAAATCTACACCATCAGCTCTCTAAGTCTCAAGCCTTCAAACTACACCATCAGTCTTTCTGGGTTTCAGAGGAAAGATTCTGAGACTTCTTAGCCTTTATAATCACATGAGCCAATACCTTAAAATAAAATCAATCTCTTTGTAGATATAGATGATAGACACAGGTATAGCCTGTTAATGGTTTCTCTGGAGAACCATAACTAATATACCTCGCTTCCCCTCAGAGTCACAAGATAGCTACCAGAGTTCCAGGTATCACATTCATACAAGACAACATCCAGCAGTACAAGAAGCAATCCCAAAATTAAAAATTAAAAAAAAAACTTAAAGGAAGCAATCTCGGAACTGGGCACAATGGCTCACACCTGTAATCCCAGCACTTGGGGAGGCCAAGGCAGGTGAATCACTTGAGGTCAGGAGTTTGAAACCAGCCTGGCCAACATGGTGAAACCCCATCTCTACTAAAAATACAAAAATTAGCTGGGCTGAGGCAAGAGAATCGCTTGAACCCAGGAGGCAGAGGTTGCAGTGAGGCAAGATCATGCCACTCCTTTCCAGCCTGGGTGACAGAGCAAAACTTCGTCTCAAAATATAAATAAATTAATTAATTAAATTAAATTAAATTAAATTAAAGAAGCAATGTCATTCTCTACATCTTTTAATGGCAGAAAGAAAATAATTTCCAGAGGCTCTCTAATAGATTTTCTTTCACATATTAGCAATCTAAATCAGAGTTTCTCAACCTCAGTGCTACGAGCATTTTGGATCTAGTAATTGTTGGGAGGGGCTGTTCTGTGCATTGGGCAGTATTTGCAACGGGCATACAAAAATATTAAAATAGTTATATTAGTACTCTATTCTTAACTTTCAAAGTTTTCATAGCAATATTGAAGCAAGTAAATACATAATTAATAGGCATAATATGCTCTATTGTGCTTAAAATTTCATGACCAGAACTGTTGTAGGAGATGGCCAATAGGACATAGGACTAGCCTGCAGCTACTGCTCAGATGAACACAGCAGCATGTGGAGACACATCATGAACTTTTGCTCTAAGAACTACCATAGGAACACACCAGGAAAGCCAAGAGAATCCATGGACCCTTTGAAGGAACTGGATCACCGCTGCAGGCTCCCTGAGATGGTGAAAACCTGTGAGTCTGCTTGCTTTCTCAACAGGGAGGCTTGTGCTCTGGGGCGAGTTCTCAGTCCTGATCACCAGCACCTGGAAATAGACTCCGTGCTATTCAGGGGGCACAGTGGGAATGACATAGGCCTTTTGGACGGCAGGTTGCTTGGCAGCTTGGTGAAGCTTGTGACTACCAGCTTTCTCCCACTTCCTTAGTGACCTGTATGAATCAGCAGAGGCAGCCATAATCCCCCTAGGAATGTAACTCCATTGGACTAGGAACCACATCCCCATCCCTTACAGCAGCTGCAGCAAGCCCCCGCCAAGGAGAGGCTGAGCTCAGACACACCTATCCCTGCCCCAACCTCATGGTCTTTCTCTACCTAACCTGGTAGCCAAAGACAAAGATCATAATCTCTTGGGAGTTCTATAGCTCTGTCCACTGCCTGAGACACCTGAATACCTAACCAGGTAGCCCTAGAGCAAGTTAGCCTCCTCACTATAGAACCACAGCTGATGAGCTCTTGAAAGTGCCACCTCTTGGCTGGAGGCCAACCAACACAAAACCAGCACACTAAACAAAAACACAACCAAGGACCCTCACAGAGTCCACTTCACTCCCCTGCTACCTCCACAAGAGCACGTGCTGATATCCACAGCTGCAAAACCTGAAGACAGATCACATCACAGAGCTCTTTGCAGACACTCCCTAGTACCAGCCCAGAGGCTAGTAGCTCTGCTGAGTGGCTAGACCAAGAAGAGCAAAACCAATCACTACAGTTCAGCTCTCAGGAAGCCCCATTCCTAGGGGAATGGGGAGAATACCATATCAAGAAAGCACCCTGTGGGAAAAAAGAATCTTAACAGCAGCCTTTGAATCCCAGATCTTACCTCTGACATAGTCTACCCAAATAAGAAGGAACCAGAAAAACAACTCTGGAAATATGACAAAACGAGGTTCTTTAATGCCCCTAAAGGATCACACCAGGTCACCAGCAATGGATCCAAACCAAGACAAAATCTCTGAATTGCCAGAAAAAGAATTCAGAAAGTCAATTATTAAGCTATCAAGGAGGCACCAAAGGAAGGTGAAGGCCAACTAAATAAATAAAAAAACATGATACAGGATATGAAAGGAATAAATTCTTCAGTGAAATAGATAGCATAAATAACAGTCACAATTTCTGGAAATCAAGGACACATAGAAGTGTAAAATGCACTGGGAAATCTCAGCAACAGAATTGAAAAAGCAGAAGAAAGAACTTCAGAGCTGGAAGACAAGGCTTTCTAATTAACCCAATCCACTAAAAACAAAGAAAAAAGAATTTTTAAAAATGAACAAAGCCTCCAAGAAGTTTGGAGCTATGTTAAACATCTGAACCTAAGAATAATTGGTGTTCCCAAGGAAGAAGAGATATCTAGAAGTTTGGAAAATATATTTGAGGGAATAATTGAGGAAAACTTCCCCAGCCTTGCTAGAGATCTAGACATCCAAATACAAGCAGCTCAAAGAACATCTGGGAAATTCATCACAAAGAGATCATCACACAGGCACATAGTCATCAGGTTATCTAAAGGCAAGATGAAGGAAAGAATCTTAAGAGCTCTGAGGCAAAAGTATCAGGTAACCTATAAAGGAAAAACTAGCAGATTAACAACAGATATCTCAGCAGAAACCCTAGAAGCTAGAAGGGTTTGGGGTCCTATTTTTTGTTGTTCTTGTTTTGTTTTGTTTTGTTTTGTTTTTGAGACAGAGTCTTGCTCTGTTGGCCAGGCTGGAGTGCAGTGGCATGATCTCAGCTCACTGCAACCTCTGCCTCCTGGCCTCAAGCAATTCTCCTGCCTCATCCTCCTGAGTAATTGGGATTACAGGTGCCTGCCACCATGCCTGGCTAATTTTTGTATTTTTAGTAGAGACGAGGTTTCACCATGTTGGCCAGGCTGGTCTTGAACTCCTGACCTCAGGTGATCCACCCGCCTCGGCCTCCCAAAGTGCTGGGATTATAGGCATGAGCCACCGGGCCTGGCCTGGGGTCCTATTTTTAGCCTCCTTTATCAGCCAAGAATTTTGTATCCAAGGAAACTGAACTTCATAAATGAAGGAAAGATACAGTCTTTTCTAGACAAACAAATACTGGGAGAATTTGCCACTACCAAGCCAGCACTACAAGAATTGCTAAAAGGAGCTCTAAACCTTTAAACAAATCCTTGAAATGCACCAAAAGAGAATCTCCTTAAAGCATAAATCTCACAGAACCTATATAACAACAGCATAATGAAAAAAACAAGGTATTCAGGAAACAAATAGCACAATGAATACAATAGTACCTCGCATCTCAATACTAGTATTGAATATAAAGTGCTTAACTGCTCTATTTAAAATATACACAATGGCAAAATAAATAAGAATTCACCAATCAAATTTCTGCTGTCTTCAGGAGACTCACCTAACACACAAGGATGTACATAAAGTAGAGGTGGAAAAAGATATTCCATGCAACTGGAATGGTGAACAGGAGTAGTTACTCTTATATCAGATAAAACAAAATTTTAAGCAACAGCAGTTTAAAAAGACAGAGACATCATATAATGATAAAAGCACCAGTTCAATAGAAACATATCACAATTCTAAATATATATGCACCTAACTCTGGAGTTCCCAGATTTATAAAACAATTACTACTAGACCTAACAAGTGAGATACATGGCAACACAACAATAGTTGGGGACTTTTACTCCACTGAGAGCACTAGACAGGTCATCAAGACAGAAAATCAACAAAGAAGCAGTGGACTTAAACTATACCCTATAATAAATAAACATAACAGATATTTACAGAACAGTCCACCCAAGAACTGCAGAATATACATTCTATTCATCAGCACATGGAAGAATAGACAATCTAAGGTCATACCTCACATAACTGGAGAAACAAGAACAATCCAAACCTAAACCCAGTAGAAGAAAAGAAATAACGAAGATCAGAGCAGAACTAAATGAAATTGAAACAAAAGTGATACAAAAGATAAATGAAACAAAAAGCTGGTTCTTTGAAAAGATAAATAAAATTGATAGACCATTAGTAAGATTAACCAAGAAAAGAAGAGTGAAGATCCTAATAAGCTCAATTAGAAACAAAACAGGAGATTACAACCAATACCACAGAAATACAAAAGATCATTCAAGGCTACCATGAACATCTTTATGCACATAACCTAGAAAACCTACAGGAGATAGATAAATTCCTGGAAATATACAACCCTACTAGATTAAAGCAGTAAGATATAGAATCTCTGAACAAACCAATAACAAGCAGAGAGACTGAAATGGTAATAAAAGTCCAGGACCAGATGGATTCACAGCTGAATTCTATCAGACATTCAAAGAAGAATTGGTGCTAATTCTATTGACACTATTCCACAAGATAGAGAAAGAGGGAGTCCTCCCTAAATTATTCTATGAAGCCAGTATCACCCTAATACCAAAACCAGGGAAGGACACAACAAAAAAGAAAACTACAGACCAATATACTGGATGAACATGGATGCTAAAATCCTCAACAAAATACTAGCAAACTGAATACAACAGTATATCAAAAAAAAATCCACCATGATCAAGTGGGTTTCAAACCAGGAATGCAGGCATGGTTTAACATACATAAGTTGATAAATATGATACACTACATAAACAGAATTAAAAACAAAAATCACGTGATCATCTCAGTAGATGCAGAAAAAACATTTGACAAAATTCAGTAACTGTTTATGATTAAAACCCTCAGAAAGATAGGCATAGCGGGGACATACCTTAAGGTAATAAAAGCATCTATGACAAACCCATAGCCAACATTATACTAAATGGAGAAAAGTTGAAAGCATTCCCCCTGAGAACTGGAACAAGACAATAATTCCCACTTTGACCACTTCTATTCAACATAGTACTAGAAGTTCTAGCCAGAGAAATCACACAGAAGAAAGAAATAAAGGGCATCCAAATTGGTAAAGAGGAAGTCAAACTGTCACTATTTGCTGATGATATGATTGTATACCTAGAAAATTCTAAAGATTCATCCAAAAAGCTCCTAGAAATGATAAATGAATTCAGCAAAATTTCAGGATACAAAATTAATGTACACAAATCAGTAGCACTGCTATACACCAACAGTGACCAAGCTGAAAATCAAATCAAGAACTCTACCACTTTCATCACAACTTCAAAAAATAAAATACTTAGGAATATACCTAACCAAGGACATGAAAAATCTCTACAAAGAAAACTACAAAACACTGCTGAGATAATTCATAAGCAACACAATATTGATTCTACCCATTCCATGCTCATGGATGAGTAGAATCAATATTGTGAAAATGACCATACTACCAAAAGCAATCTACAAATTCAATACAATTTTCATCAAAATACCACCATCATTCTTCACAGAACTAGAAAAGACAATTCTAAAATTCATATAGAACCAAAAAAGAGCTTGCATAGCCAAAGCAAGACTAAGCAAAGAGAATAAATCTGAAGGCATCACATTACCCAACTTCAAACTATACTATAAAGCCATAGTTACCAAAACAGCAAGGTACTGGTATGAAAAATAGACACATAGACCAACAGAACAGAATAGAGAACCAAGAAATAAAGCCAAATACTTAGAGTCAATTGATCTTCTACAAAGCACACAAAAACATAAAAGGAAAGGACACTCTATTTAACAAATGGTGCTGGGATAATAGGCAAGCCACATGTAGAAGAATAAAACTGGATCCTCATCTCTCACTTTACACAAAAATCAACTAACTGCTAGATAGATCAACAACTTAAATCTAAGACCTGAAATCAAAAAGAATCTAGAAGTTAACATCGGAAAACCCCTTCTAGACATTGGCTTAGGCAAATACTTCATCACCATAAACCCAAAAGCAAAAGCAACAAAATCAAAGATAAATAGATGGGACTTATTTAAACTAAAAAGCTTCTGCACAACAAAAGAAATAACCAGCAGAGTTAACAGACAATCCACAGCCTGGGAGAAAATCTTCACAATCTATACATTTGACAAAGGACTAATATCCAGAATCTACAATGAACTCAAACAAAGCAGCAAGAAAAACACAATCCCATCAAAAAATGGGGTTGAACAGACAGTTCTCAAAGGAAGATATACATATGGCCAACAAGCATATGGAAAAATGCTCATCACTAATTATCAGGGAAATACAAATACCACCTCACTCCTGCAAGAATGACTATAATAAAAAAATAATGGATGTTGGCATGAATGCAGCAAAAAGGGAATATTTTTACACTGTTGGTGGAAATGTACACTAGTACAACCACTATGGAAAACAGTGTGGAGATTCCTTAAAGAACTAAAAGTAGATCTACTGTTTGATCCAACAATCCCACTTCTAGGTATCTATGCAGAGGAAAAGTCAATATACGAAAAAGATACTTGCACATGCATGTTTATAGTAGCACAATTTGCAATTGCTAAGATATGGAACCAGCCCAAATGCCCATCAATCAACTAGTGGATAAAGAATATGTGGTATATGTATACTATGGAATACTACTCAGCCATAAGAAGGAACAAAATAATGGCATTCACAGCAACCTGGATAGAATTGGAGACTATGATTCTAAGTGAAGTAACTCTGGAATGGAAAACCAAACATTATACATTCTCACTCCTGTGTGGGAGCTAAGCTACGAGGATGCAAAGGCATAAGAATGATACATTGGATTCTGGGGACACAGGGGAAAGGATTGGGGGGTGGCGAGGGATAAAAGACTACACATTGGGTATAGCATACACTGCTCAGGTGATGGAGGCACAAAAATCTCACAAATCACCACTAAAGAATTTATTCATGTAACCAAACACCACTTGTTCCCCGGAAGTTTTACTGAAATAAAAAAAAAGTTTTTAAAAAGTTTCATGACTAACATACTACAAATCACATAAAATATTAAACCAGAAGTTATATTTGAGTAAACTATTTGATATATGGAAAATTAAGTAGAATTCAGGTTGAGTAAAATACACATTTTCTAAAACATTTATTTTTTCCTTATCGGTAACTGGGACCAGACATTCTCTATCAGTAAGAGGGTTCTAAGAAGAAAAAAAAAATGACATTTTTATTGTAGACAAGAAGATTTAATCTTTTTAGACCACAAAGAAAGACATGTAAGTTTTCTACCTGGAATAATATTATGACAGAGCCAAGTATTCAAAAAATGCTAAACTTTTCAAAATAATTGCTGAACTCATGCTTTCATGATTTTATTATTTCTAGAATTTTGTTTTTAAAATATTTTAATGAGTCACTAAGGTCAATAAAAATTTTGCTTATCCATTCTTTTTTGTAGCCATAAAGATATTAGATGAAAGATTATGTACTATCTCTAAATCTTTCAGAGCAGCACTATTTAAAGTGAATAATAACATTCATTACAGGTGGCTGTACAGATTCACAAAAGAAGAAAGGAGTAAAAGAAACCTGAAACCATTTTCACTTACAAATTTCAGATATAAATTGAGTGAGTCTCAGTGACAAGTGCCATGAAAACACAAAACCTAATATGACACATAATCTCTGTGCTCAATTTAAAATTTAGAGAAATAAAAACAAACCACATAAAAGCAAGTGACTAATATGAGAGTTCAATTATATTAAATGTAAATATTGTGCTAGTGACTCTAAGCAAAGGTCAGCAAACAAAACAGGTTTCTAGCGTTCACTCTTCTTGAAAAGCAGAGAATTGCCTGAAGACTATATTTGGGGTTACGATGTACGAAAGATGAAAGCAGAATTCTGAAAACTTGGGAAGTAGAAAACCACAAATAATTATTTCAAAAGAATACAAAATAAAATCACAGGGTCAATTATTAATCACAGGGGGTAATCAGAAAGGGGCACAAAAGCAATTATCATAAGCTGACTGGCTTGAAACACCAGAGAACTGCAAACATCCAAGAAGAGCTCCCAACTTCAAGTAAGGTATTTTAAATGTACTGCTAAATACATACAAATTAAGTCTATGCAGGAAATTTTGGTGGAAATAAGTAAATAGTAATAAAAGTGAGTGAGGAGAGTGCCAAATGTTATGGAAGTTTGTCCTATTAAAAACACTGTAAGAAATATTCTCCTTACTCTTTAATTTTGCTACTTACCATGGTTTTTTATATTAATATTTTAGATAAATAGAAAAATTTGTGTTTTATGTAAAGTACTGATGAATAAGACTAAAATACCAACCACCCATTCAAGACAATCTGCTTCATTCAATTAAAACCTTAAATGTTGGCCGGGCGCGGTGGCTCAAGCCTGTAATCCCAGCACTTTGGGAGGCCGAGATGGGTGGATCACTAGGTCAGGAGATCGAGACCATCCTGGCTAACACAGTGAAACCCCGTCTCTACTAAAAAATACAAAAAACTAGCCAGGCGAGGTGGCAAGCGCCTGTAGTCCCAGCTACTCGGGAGGCTGAGGCAGGAGAATGGCGTAAACCCGGGAGGCGGAGCTTGCAGTGAGCTGAGATCCAGCCACTGCACTCCAGCCTGGGCGACAGAGCCAGACTCCGTCTCAAATAAATAAATAAATAAATAAAACCTTAAATGTTATTACTGCAAAGCAAAATGTAACCATATGTACTACAGAGATATATATATGAGTACAGACTTTATATTAAAACAGTGAATGACCTGCTATACACTTTATTTTTGCTATTTACTGCCACAATTCAATCCAACAGAGATTTATTGAGCATTTATTATGGGCCAGGCATTGTGTCAGATACAGAGGTGTAGAGATAAACCAACAAATTAATATGGTGCTTCTAAATTCTCTAGCATCAGTTTTCATCCCACGATTTTCCACACCCACTTCTTTACATTTCATTCAACTGAAACCACATTTAACCCAATATAAAGTAACCTAATAAAAAGCATTTGAAGATGCTTATCTCAGTTTAGATTTTGATCTGAATATTTTTCAATTTCAGTGAAATAAGCAAAATAACCCAAATATAAAATGCAAACTAAAGTATTGCAAGTTTTACTTCCATATTGCATCTTACACAAATAATCATCCTCTTTAAGCTTTCTTCTTTTAAACTCTTTCTCTAACATACACATGCATATACATAAACACATATACACACAACTTTAATCTACATTTAATTTTTTAGGCATCAATCATTCTGAGCTAATTAGCTACACATAATCTCAACACTTTCATTGGTCATTTAAATTACTTTAAACCTAAAATCATGATATCAGAAAATGGGTATTAAGGATGAATTGAGACAACCCAATGACTTTGCAGGTAAAAAACGTCAAGTAATTTGGGCTCACTCACATGACCAGCTGTTGGCAGAGTTGGGGTTCTTCTTGCTCTTATTCCAATTCTCTTTCCACTAGCTACAATGTCTCTCTGTACACATCTTGGTGTACTCTTATCCTGGTTTCTTCATTCTTAATATCGTTTCTGAGAGTACTGGCATACTTGCTATAAGCCAAATAAAACATTCCTATATTAATTACTTTATAGTGACACTTCCTATATTACACCAAAAGATTAAAAATATCTACGGAGAAACCAACAATATCCCCAGACTTTAATCATAGCAATTATTAAATGTCTTGCATTATCCATTGATAAAGACTTTTATTTTGCAAATGGCCTTTAATTTTAGTTTATTTCTTCCTAATAGTCCAAAATTAGTTGTAGCTACAATTTAGCACCCTTTTCAATGATGCACCACTTCAGTCCTTTCAGAAATCTTAGCCCATAAAGCTTTTTTCCAAAATATTAGGATGAAAATTCTAAGGACTGATTAACCACTCACCATAAAAGACAACACTGATAAAATACTAGAAAACCCAGCAGGGTGCAGTGGCTCATGCCTGTAATCCCAGCACTTTAGGAGGCCAAGGCAGGCAGATCATGAAGTCAGGAGATCGAGAACATCCTGGCTAACACAGTGAAACCCTGTCTCTACTATAAATACAAAAAATTAGCTGGGCATGGTGGCATGCACCTGTAATCCCAGCTACACGGGAGGCTGAGACAGGAGAATCACTTGAACCTAGGAGGTAGAGGTTGCAGTGAGCAGAGGTCATGCCAGCGCACTCTAACCTGAGCAATAAAGCAAGACTCCATCTCAAAAAAAAAAAAAAAACAACTAGAAAACCCAAGTGTATTTTCTAAATATGTAACATATTCAAATATTCTCCAATATATAAGAGAAAAATTTCTTTCAATAAGTATTTATTGAATGAATACATTTTACATGTTATATCATTAATATAGTCAAATCTATGCATCTACAGTCATTTAGCATATGCACTTTAAGTATCAATTCAAACTTGATGAAATAGGAAACAGAAAAACAGTAAAACTAATATATAAATTAAAATCTGCTACTTAGACACATTTTTAAAATAGGAAATGATTTAATAAAAATAAAAGAGCATAAATACACAAAATAAGAAACGACAAAGGCCAAATAACCATATAAATCAATTTTTTGTTTTGAAAACTGTATTATGAAACTATAATTAAATACATTTTAAAACTTGAGTGAAATGGAAAATTTTCTAGTGATTACAATGAAACATAACTAACAGAAGAAAGAAGAAATGTAAAACTGTAAACAAGCCAATTACCATCAAAAAAATAGAAAAAAAAAAGATAAAAGAGCTACTCCATAAAGGGCACCAGACTCAAATGTTTCTGGGGAGAGTTCTACTCAATATTTTTAGTTCACACAATTCTAGTGTTATTTAAACTGTTTCAGAGCATATACAAAAGGGAGAAAAAAACAAATTCAATTTAAAGATGCAGGGATAATACTGATACCTTAAGTTACAAGGTTTACACAAGAATAAAAACTATAAACTAATATCACTTAGGATTATCAATGTAAAAATTACACATAATATATTGGCAAATGTCATCCAGCAGCACACTAGAAAGAAAACACAGGATGACCAAGTAAGTTTATTCCAGGAATGCAAAAATTGTTCAATATCATGAAATCCTAATAGCTCAAAGGAGAGAAAAATCATACAATTATCTCTACAGGTATAGAAAATGCATTTAGCATAGTTTAGCAGCAATTGTCGATTTTAAAAAAGAAGAAAATAGTTAATAAAACAGGACTCACTGGATGCTTTTTAAATATGATCTTATCCTTAAGGGAAGAACATTGGATGAATTTTTACATAAGGTCGTCTGCTTACTATTACCATTGCTGTTTAATATTTCAAGGAATTAGATAGGTGATTAGATACACATTCTAAAAAGCACCTACCAACACCAAGGAGGAAAATGAGTTGGACACAGGACAGAGAATTCTATAGACCAAAAGGAGAGTTAGAAGGCCATTGCAATAACCCAGGTATAAAATCACAAGTGCCTGAACTAACATAGTGAAAACTGGAATGGAGAGCCACAAGGATTAAAATTATACAAGGTCAATTCAGTAAGGCTTCATTGTTGATGGAATAAAAGAGATTAGTCCCAGATACTCGGGCTAGTTGGCACATCATAGAGTTATTGATTAAGATAGAGAACACAGGAGGATATTTGTATGAGAAAATTGCTTCAGTCTTTAAAAAATTGAGTTAGAAGAAATAGTGAAAAGCAGTGAGGGACTATCTACTACATAGTTGGATATTTGGGTTCGGGAAAGAATTCAACACAAGAACTCTTGATTTTTCTATCACGTTTCTATTTAACCCTGACAACAATTTAATGAGATTGTATTATTATCCTAACTTTACAAATAAGGAACAAATCAGTAAATTACAGAGGGAAAAAAAAAAGAAGACCTGGGGTTTTAAAACTCTGTCTCAGTACACTGCCTCTGAGATAGAAGTATGATATAGAAAGAAAGTAACAGAGATGATCTCTAATCAGATACAGAAGGAAACAAGAGAAAAGAACATCAACCAAAAAAAAAAAAAAAAAAAAACACATGGACTCAAGGGTTGATGTATCAATCACACTAACTTATAGTTGCATGTGTACATGAAATGTTTGTGAAGTACTTTTACACGTATTACAAAAATCTCAGGTATCGTCATTTCTCCCTTACAGCATTAGAAAAGTTTAGGGTATACTAGTAAGTCATACTGCTGACAAACTCTACAGTCATTATATTAGGATTTATTTTTTACACCCATTCTGATGTTCTTTCTACTAAGGTATGGTACCACTACATAGCAGCATATGGATTAAGCATTATTAAAATCTTATTAAAAATAACTCAAAATTTTGACACAAGAAACCAAGTGACTCCCATTAGTTAGGTTATTGAGATATTACTGAATAAGATTTATTATGGAGATAACAATAATTATTTTAAAAACTTTGATAGAGATGTAATTGCGTTGAAGTGAGTCAGGCAAAACATGTAACCATATTGGATGTGGACTCATTTCTGCTGATTCACTGTGAGAAACAATATAGGCAGAATTTAACTTGAGCAACCTTGAAGCACTACTTAGGAAACTTAGGTGGTTCGGGGGCACACGTAGTGTTTCTCCTTCTGCTTCTATTAAAGATCATGATTTTGGAAATAACTCAACAGTGGCTACATAGATATGATACAAGAATAAAACATATTGATTCATAAGCCTTACTGTGCCAATCTAGTGGAGAGCATTCAGATGAGAAAGAAAGGGAAATAATAATGTTATTACAGATTTCCACATAGAAAACAGGAATGAATCATCCCTAACACAGGTGACAAATTCAGCACAGGCAAGAGATGGTAGTGATGAGGACTTTCGATTATCTGAATATCTACTAGAAGCCAAATCTTGCTTAAAAAAACTGCCTCAGATATATTCTAGTCTTCTCTCCCTCTTTTATTTTTATTTTTTGGTCATTACTTCTTCCCTTTCTGATAATATCCTCATGCTTCCCTTTCTGATAATATCCCCATGCACAAGCTTGAATAAACATATTTAACTGCTATTTTAACATGTTATTTTGGACTAGTTTGTAATATGAGCATGACAGAAATTTAGATAGGAAATGACCTCTTCAATTTGGAATAAATAATAGCAGAAAAACTACTAGACATAGTCAAACATAGCCAAACAACAAATTTAAAATGTATTGAGAAAGGAGAGAAAAATATGATGATCTCAAAGTTTTTAACAGAAATGATACAGAAGTGACATAAAGTCTGAAGATAGCTCTCAAAAGACTTAAGCCAAGACCGTGCTGAAATTGTGGAAAACCTGAAAACAAGTGGGACATTTTTATCTAATTTCAGGGAAGCAATAAACAAGCAATGCCTGTTTCTCTGCTAGAGGTAGATAATGAAATGTTAATGGATGATAAAGAGATGGCTGAATGATCTATTAAGCAATTTCATTTTCATTTTCTCCAAGAGGTACAATCTTTATAACTATGTTACCCTAAAGCTTGCCTGAGCTGTTCAGATATCACCACAAATTCTAAACAATCCTGGAGGGTCAATGGGACAGGATACTCTCCAATGAAGAGCAAATACTAAACATCCCATTTAATTCATAAATATTTCAGTATATGTCTAAAAGAAAAGGATTCTTTTTATTTAAAAGATTATCACTCTTTTAAAAATTAACAATTATTTTCTATGGAAAACAGTATGGAGATTTCTCAAAGAACTAAAAGTAGATCTACCATTCAATTCAACATCCCACTACTGGGTATCTACCCAAAAGAAAAGAATTCGCTATATCAAAAAGACACCTGCACATGTATGTTGATTGCAGCACAATTGCAAAAATAAGGAATCAACCTAAGTTCCCAACAATTGATAAGTGGATAACAAAAATGTGGGGTGTGGGGGGGGGTGTGTGTGCGCATGCGTGTATATATACCACATATATATACACACACACACACACCCCACACATATATACACACACACACCACACATGTATACTACATATACATACATACCACACATATATACACACCAGAATTCCATGATATATATACATATATGTATGTATATAATATATACATTTTATTTTATATGAGGCATTAGTTCATGTAACTAAAAGTGATTGTTTTATATATACATATTTTATATATACAGACACACAAACATATACACATATATGTATATATATCATGGAATATTACTCAGCCATAAAAAAGAACAAAATAATGTCACATGCAGCAACTTGGATAGAACTGGAGGCCATTATCCTGAGTGAAGTAACTCAAGAATGGAAAACCAAATACCGCATGTTCTCCATTATAAGTGGGAGCTAAGCTGTGTGTATGCAAAGGCAAATGGAGTGGTATAATGAACACTGGAGCAGGGAGGGTTGGAGTGGGGAGGGGATGAAAACCTACCTATTGGGTAAAATGTACACTATTTGGGTGATGGATACACTAAAAGCCCAGACTTCACTACTATACAATTAAGTCATGTAACCAAAAACAACTTGTATCCCTAAATCTATTGAATTTTTTTTAAGTCCTGCTTTTTAGAAATGGCCATATACAAAGTTTAATATGCCACCCTTATATACATATATAAAATAGAGAGAATAAAGAACAATATACTTTAATTTTAGGGATGAACATCTTTTATTTAACGTGTCCTTTTTACTTTGTTCATCTGAAGGGCGAAAGAAGCACTTCATATATCTATGTATTATTGCCAAGGTATCTATTTTTGCAAACTCTAGTAGTGTATAAGATACCTGTCCATCAAACAGCCTGAAAAAGTTCCAGTGTGAATAAGATTCACGACATAGAACAAGTGTATTACTTAAACCAGCGTTTCTGAACCAGGATTGGTTGTACTATATATCTAATAGGCATTTGGAAGAGTGTGAAGACGTAAAGATGTTTTAGTTGTCACAATAGCTGGGGGATATGGTCGTAATTTAGTGGGTGGCACCAGGAATGAAAAACACCCTACAAAGCATGTAAGACTATTCTTACAACAAAAAAACTTACCCTGCCCATTGTCCCAGTAGTGTTCATGTTGAGAAACACTTAGTTAAACCATGATTGTGTTCATGGCACACTTTACACAAAATACCAGAATTTTTGGATGCACATTCAAAGAAATGCAATTGTAGCCATATATTACTGCATTTCCTTGGATGACCTTCAGCACTGTCTTGCTGTTTGAATAGAAGTGTGTTTACTGCCTTGAATTCCATCCCATAATCTCCCCAGGCCAAATTCTCATTTGTTTCAGTAAACCCAAGTCTTTCCTAGGTGCTAAGTTTGTGGATGTATGCCACCTCTTCTATGCTCCTTGCAGCAATTTTTGCTCCACTCTTCACCACATCTTTTTTCCAGCTCTATGGAGGTAGGATCAACTACACCACATCTTATGACACTCAGGGCTGTGAGTTCAGTCTGCCAGACATTTCTAAAATAGCTTTCATTCTCAGCTGTAGCCAAAACTCGATGAGCAAAATCTGGTACCACATTTGTGGGAAATCTCTAGCATTCAAGCCCCAGGAAATCAACTGAGAATCAATGACATATAGACCATCAGATTTTGATTTTACATATTAACAGGTAACTTTTTCAGCTCTTTCTTTTCACATTCCTTGACTTTCTTTAATATTTTTACCAAAATAAACATGAGTTCTTATGAAGGATAGTTTTTTAGCAGTCTTTTAGTTACTACTCCTTTGTTATGTGCATCTTTTTCCAAATGAGGTGGGCTCTCATCAATAGTGAAACCCATCGTTAGTTAGCTGTGCCTTCTATTTCCTCTTTCACTTAGTACACCCGCAGCTAAAGTGGCTTGATTGCCCTAGGCTGCTAATCAAACACTTTTTCAATAACAGCTGGTTCAACAGCTGTTGACATTTGATGAATCTACTTGTTCTTATCCCAGAACATTTTGTTTATTCTCATTAAATGCAAACGGAAGAAATGAAAGAAAACACAGGAGAGAACTTGCAAACAGAAATGTTTTTCAGGAAACTTTCTGGCTTAACCTATGAGCCATGAAATTAGTGATATACTAAATAAGCTGAAAATGTTACAATTTAAAGATTTTGACAGTATGGAGGGTGGGGTGCTGCTCCTTTGCCCATGCATATAAGGAAATACATAAGTTATTGATATAAATTATAACTAATGTCAACACTGCGAATAAACCTCCTTAAACAGGGGTTGGCAAACTGAGGCTCATGGACAAATCCAGTCTGTCACCCATTTATGTATGGCTCAAGAACTAAGAATGGTTTTGGTTTTCATATTTTTGAATGGTTGAAAAGAAAACAAAAGAAGGATACTATTTCATATATGTAAAAATTATATAAAATTCAAATTTTACTGCCTATAAATAAATTTATGTTGAAACAACATCACATTCATTCTTTTATGTATTGTCTCTGGCTGATTCTGCACTACACTGGCAAAGTTGAGTAGTTACGACAGAGACCATATGACCCTTAAAGCCCAAAATATCTACTATATGGTCTTTTAAAGAGAAAGTAAAAGGTGAAGAATGTTAGGAAAAGTTTAATTATCTAAATGGATCTTAATTTAAGTAAAATCTTTTTGAAAGCTGTAGCAGTGGTACAGAAGCACTAGACCTGTGTTCCACAGCTGATTCAATGCCAAATAAATCAATCTTCTAAGCTAATTTGCACAATTAAGAAATAGAAATGAGAATACTTAACTCACCTTTCTAAAAAGAAAGGATGTAACTGAAGTATGATATAAATAATACGCAAACTATAAACTAGCTATTATAATTAATATACCAACTATGTATACTCTAATACATAATATACGAATGCAATGAACATTCACAAAGTGAACATACTTTTGTAACCTCCATGAATTTCAAGAAATAAAATATAACCAGTACCCTAGAAGTCCCCGTAAGGCCCCTTTCCCCAAAGAAACCACTATCCTGGTCCATATGCTCATATGCCATTCAGGATATGTGGATGCGGGTTGACAAGGTACAGGTGGATGACAATCTGGAGTCATGAACTATGTAATATGGCAGGGTATAGAATAGCACAGCACACTCAGACACAACCACAGCCCTGACTTGTCACGTTCAACCTCACCAATGAAAGCCTCACCCAAGCATATTTCTGAATTCAGGAAGTGAAATTTATACACAGACATTTAGGTATCATGATAAAGGAGATTATAGCTCATCTATAGAACCTAACTAGTGCATAGTTGACTCTAAGTTTTTCTAACAAAATCTGAGGGCATTATTGGAGATATCTTATTTCCTCCAAAGCAAGCAAAATCTTTAACATGCTTCAACTATCCTTTGAACACTACTACTATCCTGTATTCCTTATTGTTTTTGCTAGAGTTTTGTTATCTCTTACAAACAAACACATTCTAAAAGCCGAGTTATTTTTATAATCTTTTGTTTTAACTTTTATTTTAGGTTCAGGGGTACATGTGCATGTTTGTTACATAGGTAAACTTGTATCACAGGGGTTTGTTGTACAGATTATTCCATCACCCAGATACTAAGCCTTGGACCCAATATATTATTTTTTCTGATCCTTTCCCATCCCCTACCCTCCACCCTTAAGTATAACCTGGTGTTGGTTGTTCTCCTCTTTGTGTCCACGTGTTCCTATCATTTAGCTCCCACCTATAAGCAAGAACATGTGGTATTTGGTTTTCTGTTCCTGTGTTAGTTTGCCATGGATGATGGCCTCTAGCTCCATTCATGTTTCTGCAAAGAATATGATCTCATTCTTTTTTAATGGCTGTATCATATTCCATGGTGTAAAGGTACCACATTTTCTTTATCCAGCCTACCATTGATGGTTATTTAGGTTGATTTCATGTCTTTGCTATTGTGAATAGTGCTGCAGTGAACATTCACATGCATGTGTCTTTATGGTAGAATGATTTATATTCCTCTCGGTATATACCCAGTGTATTCATCTGTTTTCACACAGCTGATAAAGACATACCCGAGACAGGGCAATTTGGAAAAGAAAGAGATGTAATGGACTTACAGTTCCATGTGGCTGGTGACAGCTCACAATCATGGTGGAAGGCAGAAGGCAAGTCTCACAGAGTGGTGGACAAGAGAAGAGGAGCTTGTGAGGGGCAACTCCCTCTTTCACAACCATCAGATCTCGTGAGACTTACTTGCTATCATGAGAACAGCATAGGAAAGGCCTGCCCCTATGATTCAATTACCTCCTACGAGGTCCCTCTCACAACACGTGGAAATTCAAGACTATATTTGGGTGGGAATACAGCCAAACCATATCATTTCAACCCTGGCCCCTCCCAAATCTCATGTCCTCACATTTCAAAAGCAATCATGCCTTCCCAACAGTCACCCAAAGTCTAAACTCATTTCAGAATTAATTCAAAAGGCTACAGTCCAAAGTCTCATCTGAGACAAGGCAAGTCCCTTCCACCTATGAGCCTGTAAAACAAAATATAAGTTAGTTACTTCCTAGATACAGTGGGGGTGCAGGAATTGTGTAAATACAGCTATTCCAAATGAGAAAAATTGGCCAAAACTACAGGGCTACAGGCCTCATACAAGTCCAAAATCCAGCAGGGCCATCAAATCTTAAAGCTCCAAAATGATCTCTTTTGACTTCATGTCTCACATCTGGGTCACGCTGATGCAAGAGGTGGGTTCCCATGGTCTTGGGCAGCTCCACCCCTGTGGCTTTGCAGGATACAGCCTCCCTCCCAGCTGCTTTCACAGGCTGGCATTGAATGTCTGCAGTTTTTCCAGGTGCACAGTGCAAGCTGTCAGTAGATCTACCATTCTAAGGTCTGGAGGATGGTGGCCCTCTTCTCACACCTCTACTAGGCACTGCCCCAATAGGGACACTATGTGGGGGCTCTGACATTTCCCTTCCAAACTGCCCTTGCAGAAGTTTTCCATGAGGGCCTTGTCCCAGCAACAAACTTCTGCCTGGGCATCCAAGCATTTCCATACATCTTCTGAAATCTAGGTGGAGGTTCCCAAACCCCAATTCTTGCCTTCTGCGCACTCACAGGCTCAGTACCACACGGAAGGTGCCAAAGCTTGGGGCTCACATCCTCTGAAGCCATGGACCAAGCTCTACATTGGCCCCTTTCTGCCATGGCTGGAGCAGCTGGGACACAGGGCACCAAGTCCCTAGGTTGCACACAGCATGTGGACCCTGGGCCCATGAAACTACTTTTTCCTCCTAGGCCTCCAGGCTGTGATGGGAGTCCTGCTGTGATGACCTCCCACGTGCACTGGAGACATTTTCCCTGGTGTCTTGGGGATTAACATTCAACTCCTCATTGCTTATGCAAATTCCTGCAGCCAGCTTGAATTTCACCTCAGAAAATGGGATTTTCTTTTCTATGACATTGTCAGGCTGCAAATGTTCTGAACTTTTATGCTCTGTTTCCATGTAAGTCTTCTTTTGAAAAGTGTCTGTTCATGTCTTTTGCCCACTTTTTTATGGATTTTTTTCTTGTAAATTTGTTTAAGTTTCTTATAGGTGTTAGACATTAGACTTTTGTCAGATGGATAGTTTGCAAAAAATTTTTTCCATTCTGTAGGTTGTTTACTCTGTTGATAGTTTCCTTTGCTGTGATGAGCTTACTTAGATCCCATTTGTCAATTTTTGCTTTTGTTTGTAGCAAGACAAGCTGCAGACAAAACCCCTCAGACAACGAGTTAAAGAAGGAAGGGTTTTATTCGGCCAGGAGCTTCGGTAAGACTCACGTCTCCAAAAACCAAGCTCTCCAAGTAAGCAATTCCTGTCCCTTTTAAGGGCTTACAACTCTAAGGGGGTCCACGTGAGAGGGTCATGATCAATTGAGCAAGCAGGGGATACGTGACTGGGGGCTGCATGCACTGGTAATCAGAACAGAACAGAACAGGTCAGGGATTTTCACAATGCTTTTTCATACAATGTCTGCAATCTATAGATAACCAGTTAGGTCAGGAGTCAATCTTTAACCAGGCCCAGGGTGCAGCGGTGCAGCACCAGGCTGTCTGCCTGTGGATTTAATTTCTGCCTTTTATTTTTCACTTCTTCTTTTTTTGGAGGCAGAAATTGGGCATAAGACAATATGAGAGGTGATCTCCTCCCTTACTCCCCCGCTTTGAGAATTTCACTCATTAGTGGGAGTTCTCACTTTTATTCTCACTACCCATGTCTTCTTGCAAGACAGATCGATAGTGATTCATATAGTACACTTGTGCTGAAGCATTTTGGTGAACTAAAGTAGTGATGAAGCTTTTTATCATTAGTGATTAAGACAGCTTGTAACTGTATGATTCAGTTGAGCACATAAATGGGGGTATGGTATCCCCATGAGCCATCTTGTGCCTAAGTAGGAGGCCCATAATATTGTATGATTCTCTAAGGGGGCCATTCATCATCTTTCCAATTTCCTATAGCTATGCTTCTTTTTTTGCAAGAAGCATAGACAGGGAAGCCTAGGAGTTTGCCTGTCTTTATGGGCAGTAGAAAGAAAGATGGCTCAACAGTGCCAATAACACAACTACCTGCCCCCTGGTCAGGTAATTTGGCATAAGCTCTATGCCCACATATCCAGTATAATGCAGTGGGGGTTGTCTAGTCCCAGTGGGACTCCGGGTGGGTCCACACGGTTTGCAACTTTGGGAATTTACTAAATTACTTCGGGAATTTAGTGTGGTTTGAACTCCACTAGGTGGCTGCTTTTGTAGTACTATTATACAGCTTTTCCCCAAGGCAGCTGAGTTTTCCCACAGGAAGGGTGAAGTCCTTCCCTACTCTTGCTATACAGTATTGTCTAATGATTGAGGCTTTTAGGACCCAGAAGTTATCAGGGTGATTCTTTTGAGCCAGGAATTCATCAGGAACTGGGTCTGTAGGTACTAATTCTCAGGCTCCCCATGACCATTGATATCCTATTACAGTTTCTCCACATACATAACGTGAAGTGACATGGAGAGACTGGGCTACATGCTTGGCTAATTGCAAAAACAAATATCTTGTTTTCCCTGGAATTTCTAGTACTGGCACATTCAGTTCATCATAGAAAGTTTGAAATACTGTCTAGTGAGAGCGTTTATAAACTCCTCTTTAAACCACAATATTTACTCAAGGATCCAGTCCCGCCCCATCAATTCCTAGGGTTACACATTCCCTTATTTTCCAGTGAAGATTAAGGGGATTGGTTATTACTAGTTCTAAGGGATTACACTGACCGCTGGTAAAGAAAGGGCCACTTTTCCCTTTCTGAAGGTAGACAGGATTTTTTTCATTTTTTATCCAAGTAGCACAAGACCAGTATGCACATTCATTTCCACACAGTCCTAATTCATGACAAATGTACTTATTTTCTGCCATATATCCTCTTTTCTAATTAAGAGAATGACATCCTATTCCTAACTTCCGGGTGTGACTGGAGCAGGGCTTGTCATCTTCTTCAGAGTCACTTTGCAGGGGTTGGTGAAGCTGCTCCCATCCATGTACAGCTCGCAGTTTACTGATGCTCAAGGATGGTCTTGGAGGTTGGGCCCAGTAGAATAAACTGAGTCCAATACTGTGTGGGAAGTCAGGGACCATGAACAGAGGGACCAGCTGAAGCTATGACAGAAGAACATAAATTGTGAAGATTTCATGGACATTTATTAGTTCCCCAAATTAATACTTTTATAATTTCTTATGCCTGTCTTTACTGCAATCTCTGAATATAAATTGTGAAGATTTCATGGACACCTATCACTTCCCCAATCAATACCTTTGTGATTTCCTATGCCTGTCTTTAATCTCTTAATCCCCTCATCTTCGTAAGCTGAGGAGGATGTATGTCGTCTCAGGACCCTGTGATGATTGTGTTAACTGCACAAATTGTTTGTAGAGCATGTGTGTTTGAACAATATGAAATCTAGGCACCTTGAAAAAGGAAGAGGATAACAGCAATGTTCAAGGAACAAGGGAGATGGCCTTAGACTGACTGCTGGTGAGTCGGATGAAACAGAGCCATATTTCTCTTTTTTGAAAAGCAAATAGGAGAAATATTGCTGAATTCTTTTCCTCAGCAAGGAACATCCCTGAGAAAGAGAATGTGCCCCTGAGGGTAGGTCTATGAATGGCCCCCTTGGAGGTGGCCGTCTTTTATGGTCGAAGCCAAAAGGATGAAATAAGCCCCGGTCTCCTGTAGCACTCCCAGGCTTATTAGGATGAGGAAATTCCCGCCTAATAAATTTTGGTCACACAGGTTGTCTGCTCTCAAACCCTGTCTCCTGATAAGATGCTATCAATGACAATGCATGCCCTAAACTTCATTAACAATTTTAATTTCGCCCCATCCTGTGGTCCTGTGATCTCGCCCTGCCTCCACTTGCTTTGTGACATTCTATTACCTTGTGAAGCATGTGATCTCTGTGACCCACACTCTATTTGTGCACTCCCTCCCTTTTGAAAATCACTAATAAAAACTTGCTGGTTTTATGGCTCAGGGAGCATCATGGAACCTGCCAACATGTGATGTCTCCCCTAGAAACCCAGCTTTAAAATTTCTCTCTTTTGTACTCTTTCCCTTTATTTCTCAGACCAGCTGAGACACTTAAGGAAATAGAAAAGAACCAACGTTAACTATCAGGGGCAGGTTCCCCTGATACAATACCTCTATACAGTTATGTTCAACTGAGCTCTCTGATACTGGGAGCAAGGTGGTGGGGTTTAGGGTGTTGCAAACTTGAATGGTTATGTGGGGGTTTTCACATAGCTAGCTTTGGTACTTGGTTAATCTAGCATTTGTTAGCCAATGATGTCCTTTGGTATTCATCAAAGTTACCACAGCATGGGGGGCCTTTATATTCATGTTTTGCCCAAGGGTTAGTTTATCTGCTTCTTGTGCTAACAGGGCCACTGCTGCCAGGGCCCTTAGACATGGAGGCCAGCCTTTGGAAACCCTGTCTAGTTGTTTTGAGAGCTAGGCCACTGGCCTTGACCGGGGCCCCACAGTCTGGGTTAAAACTCCAACTGCCATTTTTTCTCTTTCTAACACATAGAGTGTAAAGGGTTCTGTCAGGTCAGGTAGCCCCAGGGCTGAGGCTGACATGAGTTTTTCTTTTAACTCATGAAAAGCTCATTGCTCTTGGTTGTAACAGACGTAGTTTATCCAATCTACATTTTTATTAACTGTCACCCACCAAAATATTGACTTAAAATCCTGCAGCTATTTGATTTCAAACTTTAAATTGATCTGGTATTCCCTGTGGGACTCCAATTGCATCTAAATAGACGTGAGAGTCGAAAGACCCATAAGGGGCTTCTCTTGCTTTACGATCTCTTATTTTTCCTCCCTCTAGTTGATGAAATGCCAGGGTGAAAGGGACAGCCAATTGGACAAAAGCACAAGTGCCACTCCAGTTATTCGGCAGAGTGCCCAGTAAAGGTCCACCACAATACCACCACACATCCACTCTGGGATGAACAAGGGCTGACTGATTGATAAGCTCTTGAAAATTCTTAAGCTCACTGCATCCTTTCAGGTCTCCAAGGAACACTAAGTTTCCTCCCTGTTGTGAGAGACAGGAAGTGAACTTAGTGTTGGGAGATGGAAGCTGGATGGTCCTCGGGGGCTGACCCGCAGGGTGCCGGACTTTGGGATATAGCACAAAGAGCTTGGCACAACTTATTACTCCAGGCTGAAGAATCCTGGAAAAGAGCTACCATGCAGCCCATGCCTGGTCGACTGGAGGACCACCTTAGTGGAAAAGGGACAATCTGGGCCTCTGGTCTGCCATGTGCACAAGCTTAACAATTGCTTTTGTTTAACATGCAGATGGAATATTTGATCCATTTCAACCAGGCATTTGTATCTTGGTATCCTGTCTTAATTGCCAAAGTTTCTTTTAAATCTTTAACTTCTATGATCTTCTAGTAAAATGAATGTATGATTTTAGGAAATTATAAAAACATGTTGGGGCCATCCATCCTTGCTCTTTAGTTGTCCACAGAATGTTGGACTAACTACAGCATAAAAGCTCTACATTGGGGGGCAAGACTCCTGGTTGACACTCAAGTCTTTATCGAAATTTCCCCAGATTAAATGGTCCTAATTTACTAATGCCCAGTCTGAGGAGAGTCAGGAGGGACAGAGGTACTTTTCTGAAGTAGAGAGCTGTCTTTGACTTGGCAAGTCCCCACAGGGTCTAACAAGGCAAGCATTAAATGCAACAGTTTGAAGCAAAATTGACTTGGTTATGTTAATAACTAGATGGTCAATAATAGAGCAAGGAAAGAAGAAAGAGTAATAGAATAGACAAAAGAGTTCAATTTTTCTTAGTTTTAGTTTGGTAGGGTTTTCCCCTGGGACTATGGCCCACGACTCTGAAGGGGGTGGTACTTTCTTGACTCAGATGTGATGAGTCCATCCTTTTTTCGCTGTACAAATAGCAGTCTCGGTGGTTAGCAGCACAAGGTAGGGTCCTTCCTAGACTGGCTCAAGTTTCCCTTCTTTTCACCTTTTGATGAGAATGTGATCTCCCGGCTGGTGCTGGTTTACTGGAAATTCTAGGGGTGGTACATGTGCTAAAAGACTTTTAGTTTTGAGGGAAAGGAAAGTGTAAGATAAACCAAGTATATAATTTTTAAGAAATTGACATTTTGCTTAAAATGTGGTGACATCGGCAGTAGACTTTATAGTCCTTGGTACCTTTCTACTGAGAAATTTCCTTTAGTACCTATTCTTGTTAGTTTTTAGACCAAAGAAGCCAAACACCATTTTATATCTGACAATGCTTCCTGTATGATTTTTATACCAGATAAGCTAACTTTTACCTTTATATTAGCGTGCTATTAATGTAAAACCAAGTTTTAATAAAACTTGTAGACATATTTATTTAATTTTTAATGTCAGACCATAAGGTAAGATTTTTATAGACTCTTTCTAACCTTTTATAATCTTTGTTAAAGAGCAGGTTAGTGCTTTAAGAAAAATCCATTGTGCTTTTACTTTAATGTCCAGTTCACAGAAAAACTGGATGATCCCCTTTTAACTTTAGCTAATATGTTTACACACAGAACTTTCTTTATAATTAACATTTTAAAATTTGCTTAAACCTTCAAAACAAAATTTTTTTAACCTTTTAATGTAGGTAAAAATTTACATTCTTATGCCTCCTTATAACCTTTTTACAAAAGGTATATTTTACTTTCCTTATGCAGCTTGCACACAAACTGTTTCTTCAGTAGTACTCAGGAGGCCTTATGATTTTTAAATTATATAATATTTCTGGTATAAATTCTTTTTTATAACTTTTTTTCACAACTTTCACAGACAATTCTTTGACATGCCTCAACTTTCTGACTTATTACAAACATTTTTTTCTTTAAACAACCAGTTAATTTATTTCAGGACAAGAATTTACCATATAACATTCTTTTTACATAAATTCTGCTCCCACTTTTTTTCCCTTTTTTTTTTCCGAAGATGATAACCATTCTTTTCCAAAGCGAACTTCCTTTATGTCTGTGGACTAGACTATCTAAGGCCACAAGATTAGAAGTTACTATAATACATGTTACACTGTTAACTTTTAGCAAACTTTACTTTTGTTGAAAACCTTGTAAGTTTGGAATTTCGATTGTCCTTTGCTATTAATAGGAACTTGTTTAGTCCAAATTAACTTAGAATTGGTACAGACGGCTTTTTTTTCTTCCTTCAATTACCTGGAAGGAACCATCTATCCTCCTGTCCTGAAGGAAGTACCTTCTAGGTCTGGTCGGACTTTTGTACTGTGATTAAGATTTAGATCCCCTGTTAGGAAACTTGCTGGGTTAAGGGAATTTTCAGTGGTTAATGTTAATTCATCTTTTTTTTTTTTAAACTTAGGATACTTCTAACTGGTGAGGTATGCTCACAATGAGGTTTCCTCTAAAAGTTATTTTTCTACTTTCTTCTGTTAGCAAAGCAGTTGCCGCTACAGACTGAATGCATTTGGGCCATCCACGGGTTACCGGGTTAAGGATTTTTGATAGGGAGGCTACAGGTTGTCAGTGGCCTCAGTGCTTTCAGGCTACATCCTTGTTTATACTTACAACAAGGTGGTATTGGAGTGTTGTAGGGTCATGGAGAAGACCTTTAATTATCAATTATAGGTTTTAAATTTACCCTGGCTTTTAAAGGAATAGGGTACACTGTTTTTTTCTTAACTACTTATATATTTCTCTCTTTCTTTCTCTTTGACTTTCTGTCTCTCTCTTTGACTTTCCTTTTGCTTCTGTCTCTTCCTCTTTCTCTGTCTCTCTCTTTCTCTCTCTCTTCTTGACTCCCTCTTTGTCTCTCTGTCTCTTCCTCTGTCTTTTCCCCTCTCTCCTTGCCTATTTTTCTCTCTCTTTCCTCTCTCTATCTTTGCTGGTCTTTCCATGCCTCTGACAGCCACTTATGCTGTTGTTCTCTCAACCACTGTGTGTGTAGGGAGGGGAGGGGAATGGGCGGGGGGAGCATCTAAAACCAGCTGCAACCAAGTTTCTATATACGGGAACTGGTCTGGGTACCCTGGCTTACGGGTTACCTTGTCCCTTTGAAACAAGGGACCTGTCCAGGCTTCCTTCTGACAGCCAATGCACCTCTAATGTTGGCCAGTCTATCTTACACAAAGTTTTAAGTTTTCCTGGTGTCATAGTACTCCATAGTCTCCCTTAAATCCTTTCTTGAAAATTTTCAACATAGTTCCTGGTGGGGTGGGCTTACTTTGTGCCTGAACCATGCTTTCTCGAGACAAAACACCACGCTCACACCACACGCACACCACAAAACAAGAATGGGTAAAAAGGGCACACACACACTTTTACAGTTTACACCAAACCAGAATCAAAACCAAAATCAGAGTATCAAGAAATTCAAGCCAGGTCAAAACCAAAACCAAAGCATCAAGCAATCCAATTCAAGTCAAAAACAAAGACCAAAGTACTGCTACAAGCACGTCGTGGGTGATCAGGCCATGCTTCCACTCAGATGGAGTGGACAGGTTCCAAAGACCAGTCTTACCAAGTTTCAGATGTCCAGACTCCAGGTACCAGTTCTTTCCCAGTGTTCAGTCACTGTGTTGATCCTCTGTGGGGGCCTGCCATGCACCTCTCTGATGAGGTGTTCCAGTGAGGCAAATGCTCACCCGGGAGCGCTCTCAGGATCTGCATTGCTCAAGCTGGTGGGAGTCTCCCACAGGGATGCTCCACAGGGCAGGCCTAAGCCACCTAAAGGGCTGCCTTGACCATCCATCTGTTAATCACCTCACTTCCTGGTCACAGAACCAAGAAATGTAGCAGGACAAGCTGCAGACAAAACCCCTCAGACACTGAGTTAAAGAAGGAATGGCTTCATTCGGCCAGGAGCTTTGGCAAGACTCACATCTCCAAAAACTGAGCTCTCTGAGTGAGCAATTCCCGTCCCTTTTAAGGGCTTACAACTCTAAGGAGGTCCACGTGAGAGGGCTGTGATCGATTGAGCAAGCAGGGGGTACATGACTGGGGGCTGCATGCACCAGTAATCAGAACGGAACAGAACAGGACAGGGATTTTTCACAATGCTTTTCCATACAATGTCTGGAATCTATGGATAACATAACCGGTTAGGTCAGGGGTTGATCTTTAACCAGGCCCAGGGCGCAGCGCCAGGCTCTCTGCCTGTGGATTTCATTTCTGCCTTTTCGTTTTTACTTCTTCTTTCTTTGGAGGCAGAAATTGGGCATAAGACAATATTAGAGGTGGTCTCTCCCTTATGTTGAGATTGCTTTTGGCATCTTTGTCATGAAATATTTGCCAGTTCTTGTGTCTAGAATGATATTGTCCAGGTTGTCTTACAGGGTTTCTATAGTTCTGGGTTTTACATTTAAGTCTTTGATCCACCTTGTGTTAATTTTTGTATATGGTGTAAGGAAGGGGTCCAATTTCAATCTTCTGCATATGGCTAGCCAGTTATCCCAGCACCATTTATTGAATAGGGATTCCTTTCCCCATTGCTTGTTTTTGCCAACTTTGTCAAAGAGCAAATGGTTGCAGGTGTTTGGCCTTATTTTTGGATTCTCTTTTCTGTTCTATAGCTCTATGTGTATGTTTTTGTACCAGTACAATGCTGTTTTGATTACTCTAGCCCTGGAGTATAGTTTGAAATCTGGTAGCATGAAGCCTTCAGTTTTGCTCTTTTTGCTTAGGATTGTCTCAGCTATTTGGGCTCCTTTTTGGTTCCATATGAATTTTAAAATAATTTTTTCTAGTTCTATGGAGAATGTCTTTAAAAGTTGGGTACAATTAGCATTGATTCTGTAAATTGTTTGGGTGCTATGGTCATTTTATTTTTTTTTTTTTTTTTATTTTTTTTTTTTTTGAGACGGAGTCTCGCGCTGTGTCACCCAGGCTGGAGTGCAGTGGCGCGATCTCGGCTCATTGCAAGCTCCGCCTCCCAGGTTCACGCCATTCTCCTGCCTCAGCCTCCGAGTAGCTGGGACTACAGGCGCCCGCCACCACGCCCGGCTAGTTTTTTGTATTTTTAGTAGAGACGGGGTTTCACCATGTTAGCCAGGATGGTCTCGATCTCCTAACCTCGTGATCCACCCGCCTCGGCCTCCCAAAGTGCTGGGATTACAGGCTTGAGCCACCGCGCCCGGCCGGTCATTTTAATTATACCGATTCTTCTGATTTATGAACATGGAATGTTTTTTCATTTGTTTGTGTCATCTCTGATTTCTTTCAGAATTGTTTTTTTACTTCTCATTGTAGAGATCTTTCACCTCTCTGGATAGCTATATTCCCAGGTTATTTATTCCTTTTGTGGCTATTGTGAATGGGATTGTGTTCCTGACTTCGCTCTTCACTTGGCTGCTGCTGATGTATAGGACTGTCAGTGATTTTTGTATATTGATTTTGTATCCTGAAACTTTGCTGAAGTTGTTTATTATCTTAATAAGCTTTTGGGCCAAGACTATTGGGTTTTCTAGGTATATAATCATGTAGTCTGCAAACAATGATAATTTGACTTCCTCTCTTCCTATATGGATGCCCTTTACTTCTTTCTCTTGCCTGATTGTTCGGGCCAGGACTTCCAATACTATGTTAAATAGGAAAAGTAAGAGAGCATCCTTGTCTAGCACTGGTTTTCAAAGGGAATGCTTCCAGTTTTTGCTCTGTCACTATGGTTTTGGCTGTGGGTTTGTCATAAATAGCTCTTATTATGTTGAGGTCTGTTCCCCCACTGCCTAGTTTGTTGAGGGTTTTTAACATGAAGAGACATTGAATTTTATAGAAAGTCTTTTCTGCAACTATTGAGATAATCATGTGATTTTTGTCTTTAGTTCTGTTTATGTGATGAATCACATTTTTTGATTTGCATATGTGGAACCAACATTGCATCCCAGGGATAAAGCCTACTTGGTCATGGTGAATTAGCTTTTTGATGTGCTTCTGCATTTGATTTGCCAGTGTTTTGCTGAGGATTTTTGCATCAATGTTTGTCAAGGATATTGGTCTGAAGTTTTATTTTTTGTTGTGTCTGACAGATTTTGGTATCAGGATGATGCTGGGCTCATAGAATGAATTGAGGAGTCCCTCCCCTCAATTTTTTGGAATAATTTCAGTAGGAATGGTACCAGCTCTTCTTTGTACATCTGGTATAATTTGGCTGTGAATTCATCTGGTCCTGGGTTTTTTATGGTTGGTAGCCTATTCATTACTGATTCAATTTGGATCTCATCATTGGTCCGTGCGGGGTTTTAATTTCTTCTAGTTCAGTCTTGAGAGAGTGTACATGCCCAGGAATTTATTCTTCTCCTCTGGGTTTTCTAGTTTGTGTGCATAAACCTATTTGTAGCCGTCTCTGATGGTTATTTGTATTTATGTGGAGTCAGTGTTAATATTCCCTTTGTCATTTCCAATTGTGTTTATCTGGCTCATCTCTCTTTTCTTCTTTATTAGTCTTATTACAATAATAAGATAAATAGTGGTCTATTTATCTTTTTTTTTTTTCCCAAAAAACAACTCCTAGATTTATTGATCCTTTGAATGGGTTTTCTGTCTCAGTTTCCAGTTCAGCTCCAATTTTGGTTATTTCTTGCCTTCTGCTAGCTTTGTGTTTGGTTTGCTCTTGCTTCACTATTTCTTTTCAATGTGATGTTAGGTTGTTAATTTGATATCTTTCTTACCTTCTGTTGTGGGCATTTAGTGCAATAAATTTCCCTCTTAACATTACCATAGCTGTGTCCTAGAGATTCTGGTATGTTGTATTGTGGGTCTCATTAGTTTCAAATAACTTTTTGATTTCTGTTTTAATTTCATGATTTACTCAAAAGTCATTCAGGAGCAGGTTATTCAATTTCCATGTAATTTTGTGGTTTTGAGTAATTTTCTTACTCTTCATTTCTAATCTTAATGTACTGTGGTCCAACAGAATGGATGTTATAATTCAGTCCTTTTGCATTTGATGAGGATTCTTTTATGTCTGTTTATGTAGTTGATTTTAGAGTATGTGCCATGTAGCAATAAGAAGAAGGTATATTCTGTTGTTTTGGGGGTAGAGAGTTCTGTAGATGTCTATCAGGTCCATTGATCCAGTGCTGAGTTTAGTTCTTGAATATCTTTGTTAACTTTCTGCCTCAATGATTGGTCTGATACCGTCAGTGGAGTGCTGAAGTCTCCCACTTTTATTGTGTGTGAGACTATGTCTTTTTGGAGGTCTCTAAGAACATGCTGTATGAATCTTGGTGCTCCTGTGTTGGGTGCATATATATTTGGGATAGTTAGGTATTCTCGAACTCTTTATCATTATATTAATATAATGCCCTTCTTTGTCTATTTTGATCTTTAATTGTTTAAAGTCTGTTTTGTCTAAAAACAGGATTGCAGCCCCTGCTTTTTTCTGATTTCTATTTGCTTAGTAGATTTTCCTTCATGCTTTTATTTTGAGCCTATGGGTGTGAGATGGATGTGAGATGGATCTCTTGAAAACAGCATACTATTAGGTCTTGCTTTTTAACCACATTGCTATTCTGTGCCTTTTAAATGGGGCTGCCCATTTATATTCAAGGTTAGTATTAAGATGTATAGATTTGATATTGTAATTGTGTTGTTAGCTGATTATGCTAGCTTGTTTGTGTGGTTGCTTTATAGTGTCACTGGTCTGTGTACTTAAGTGTGTTTTTTATTGGGTAGTAACAATACAAAACTCCATGGTAATGAACTCCCTCAGCATTTGTTCATATGAAAAGGACCTTATTTCTCCTTTGCTGAGGAAGCTTAGTTTGGCTGAATATGACATTCTTGGTTGAAGATTTTTTTTCTTTAAGAATGTTGAATATAGGCATCCAATCTCTTCCGTCTTGTAAGGTTTCTGCTGAGAGGTCAACTGTTAGCCTAATGTGGTTTCCTTCGTAAGTGAACTGCCCCTTTCTCTGTAGCTGCCTTTAATATTCTTTCTTTCACTTCAACTTTGAAAAATCTGATGATTATGTGTCCTGGAGGTGATCTCTCGTATAGAATCCTGCAGGGGTTCTCTGTGTTTCCTGAATTTGATTCTTGGCCCCTCTAGTGAGGCTGGAAAAGTTTTCATGGACGATATCCTGAAATATGTTTTCCGAGTTGTCTGCTGTCTCCCCATCCCTGTCAAGGATGCCAATGATTTGTAGATTTGGCCTCTTTATGTAATCCCACATTTCTCAAAGGTTTTGTTCATTCCTCTTCGTTCTTGTTTATTTTTGTCTAACTATCTTATTTCAGAGAGCTAGTCTTCAAGTTCCAGGATCCTGTTCTCAGCTTCATCTATTCTGCTGTTAATACTTGTGATTGCATTGTGAAATTATTGCAGTGTCTTTTTCAGCTCTATCAGATCAGTTACATTCTTTTTTATACTGGCTAGTTTATCTGTCAGCACAGGTATCATTTTATGGCGATTCTTAGTTTCTTTGGATTGGGTTTTGCTGTTCTGCTGAATTTCAATGATCTTCATTCCTAACCATCTACTTCTGTCATTTCAGCCAATTAGTTGGTTAAGAACCCTTGTCTGAGAACTAGTGCAGTCATCTGGAGGACATAAGACAGTGGCAATTTGAGTTACCAGGGTTCTTGTGGTGGTTCCTTTTCATCTCTGCATGTGGGTGTTCCTTTAACTGCAGTGAAGATTGAGTAAAGTCACTAGACTTCTTGACTTCTTTTCTGGATGTTTTCACAGGACCAAGGCTTTGTGCGGGGTCATTATTTGTAATTTCTTGTCTTTGGTTTCACAGTGGGGTATGTTAGTGAGGTACTTTTGGTATTGAAGTTTTGGGATGTCATCCAGTGGGTGGCACTTAGGCATAGTGGTCAGTAGGAGGCTCTTTCTCAGTCCTGTGGCTCTCCCATATTTCCTTACAGTTGTAGCCATGCTGCTTCGCAATGCTCCGAAAATGTTGGCTCCTCTCCCACGTCAGCACTGGCTGTAGATCACAGCTTGGCACTCCCAGTCTGCCCATCACAGTTCTGGGGTAATCTCAAGGTTAATGCTTCCTTCCCAACTTGGAGGCAGCAGAGGACGGGAACTTCACAGTGGTTGTGATGAGGGTCTTTTACTTGTCTCCTGGGGGCTTTGCTCCAGAGAGATGAGGGTCAGCTATCTCTCAGTGCAATCAGCCCAAGTTAGGGATCTGTGCTGTGGGACCAAGCTGGGGGTTCCCTGCCTAGTATAGGCATCATCACTAGCTCATCACTAGGGAGGTGGGTGGGTGGGACTCATGGAAGATGAACTGGCCTCCTCTCCTTGGGGCAACTGCAGCTTGTTGAAGGTGTGGATAAGGTACTTAGGGCTTTTGCTCCTGTTAGTCCAAGGGTAGAAGGGGTAGTACCACTGCAGAGGCAGTGGCAGAGGGGCTTTGGGTTGCCTCTGGGGGCCCCACCTGCAAGCAATGCAGAGCTGCTGTTACTGGGAGTGTTCAGCCAGTGGGGTGGGACAGCAGGACTGGTGGTATGAGTTTAGAATCTGTTGTTGGGGAGTAAGGGATTAAGGGCTCACTGGGAGGAGATACTGGTCTCCCCATATGGTGACTGTGGTATACTGTAAGCTCAGGTGTAGCCCTCAGGCTCTTTGCTTCTTCCCCAGACCAAGGGCAGCGAGAATAGAACTGCTGCTGTGGCAGTGGCAGAATGGCTGTGGGATGCCTCTGGGAGCCTCCTCACAAGAAAACTCCAAGCCACTGCTAGTGGGTATGCTCCATCATAGGGGGGACGTTTCTGCAGTTATAAGGTGGGGGCCCTGACTGGTGAAGAGTGTAGGGGGTAGATTCCTAGGGCAGAGGGGCTGGACTCCTCTCCATATAGTGGATGTGGTATGCTGGAGGTACCAGGAAGTGACTAGGCCTTTATTCTTTCCCCAGCCTGTGGGCTATTAGGGCAGTACCACTGCAACTGTAGTGGCAGAGGGCTGTGGGTTGACTTTAGGATTTTCTCCTAAGAGAAATGCTGGGCTGCCTCTGATTTAAGTGGTCAGGCAATGGCAGGGTGGCTGTGGTGGTGTCTCAGGTCAGGCAGCCCTGCCCAGTGAAGAGAAGTAAGGAGCAGGACATGCATGGAAAACAGTCTGGCCACTTTTCCATAGAGCTGTTGCAGAATGCTGGGGTTCTGCTCCAGTCCCTAGTCACCTTGGATTTTCTATTATTACCTAAAGGTATCAACAGTGAAGTCTGCAAAACAACAAAGATGTCAGCCTGTCCCTTTCACTGGAAGCTCCATCACAGGGAGGTATGGATATTTCCAACCCAAACACACTGGCAGAGGTGGCAGGGGACCCTGTTCAGGAGGTCCCACCCAGTGAGGAGGAACAGGATCAGGGACTTACTGCATAAAAGCAGTCTGGCCACTTTTTCATAGAGCAGCTGTGCTGTACTGGGGGTCTGCTTCAGCCCCCAGTCACCTTGAACTCTCCAAAGCATGAAGGCAACAATGCCTAAGGCTGCAAAACAGCAAAGATGGTGGCCTGCCCCTCCCTCTGGAAGCTCCATCCCAGGGAAGTTTGGAACTGATGCCTCCTGGAAAACACTGGTGAGGGTGGTTGTAGACCTCAGTCAATAGATTCTGGCTAGTGAAGAGAAACAGGATCCAAGCCAGTGGGTCTTGTCCTGCAAGGTGCTGTAGAAGCAGGGCCTGCAAACTGTCACTTCTCAGCCCCTGGATTCATCCCCTTTCCTAGTGGATATGTATAGCAGTCTAACCTTATGCTTTGCTGGACTTGCAGCCACTTTTGGTGGGAAGCCCATGTATCTAAGGCTCTCCAGGCTCCACACGTACCTGAGTGGCTGCTCTGCCAAGACTCCACGTAGCTCTGTGTGTCAGACTGAAGGCCCTGGTAGAGAGGTTCACAAGGGGCTCTCTTGACCCAAGGGTTGCAAAGATCCATGGGAGAAGCATGGGTCCCAGGGGTCACTCACTCACTCACCACTTCACTGAAAGAGGGAGGCTGCCCTAGCTCCCTGTCACTCTCAGGTGGGCTGTAATCCTGCCTTGCCTTTCTCTGTTCCCAATGGTTTTAGCTGTTTTCCTGATGAGTCCCATTGTGTGTACCTGGATGTTTCAACTGAAGGTGCTGTATTTACTTGCCCCTTCTATTTCTCTTTGTGAGAGTACGGCACACTAGCTGCTTCTAGTTGGCAATCTTAGCCAGCCTCCCTCAATCTTCTTTTTAAGTTAGTAAAATTCATCAACATATTTTGCCACTTCTTGCATTTATCATTTTTAAAAATTTCATTCTTCCTCTCTTTAGGGAGTATGCTTTAGTTAAGTTATCTTATTTCTATGTCTCTGAATGTCTATATTTTACCCTCACTGTTGTGATAGGTTAGCTGGATATAAAATTCTAGGTGACAGTAATCTTACCGCAGCAATTTGCAGATAATTAACAAATATCTTCTGGCACATACTATTACTAGTGAGAAGTCTGCTCTCATTCTAATTGTCAGTCCTTTTAGGTAATCTTTTCTCTTTTTTCTTTCGGGAAGATTTTAAGACTTTTCTCTTTATTCTTGATATTCTCTAGTTTCACAAATTTGTGACTAGGTATGGAGTTACTTTTAATGATCCTACAAGCTTTCTGGGGTACACTTTCAATCTAAGAAATCACATCTTTCTCAAATTTTGAAAATTCCTCGGAAATGATCTCTTTGAATATTGCTTCTTTATTTCCTTTACTTGCATCTCCTGGAACTTGTAGGGTTTCATAGAGTGTCTATAAGTATGTATGTTGCAGTCCTTGCAGCTATCCTTCATTTCTTTTAATGAATCTTTCATATTTTTTTTTTTTTTTTGAGACGGAGTCTGGCTCTGTCGCCCGGGCTGGAGTGCAGTGGCCGGATCTCAGCTCACTGCAAGCTCCGCCTCCCGGGTTCACGCCATTCTCCCGCCTCAGCCTCCCAAGTAACTGGGACTACAGGCGCCCGCCACCTCGCCCAGCTAGCTTTTTGTATTTTTTAGTAGAGACGGGGTTTCACCATGTTCGCCAGGATGGTCTCGATCTCCTGACCTCGTGATCCGCCCGTCTCGGCCTCCCAAAGTGCTGGGATTACAGGCTTGAGCCACCGCACCCGGCCGAATCTTTCATATTTTTAAATCACTTTTTGTTTGTCCGGGCTGCATTCTGAGCACATTTCTAAATATTATCTTCCAATTTACTAATTTTCTATTTGATTTTGACCTGTCTAGAGTTTATCCTATGTGCTAACAAGCTCTTTTTTCTCTCTTTCTACTAATTTTTCACATACCCATATATTCTTCCACACATGACATTACTGCAGGACAGTTCCATGGGTGGCATTGAACCAACCCAGTTCTCCCCCAGTTTTTATTTGTAGTTCTGCAGAATTAACTGTAGAATGGGTTGGACATGCAACATCCTGAGATAAGGAGGAGTTGGTCAGAAGAGCCCAGAGTCTGTCCTTGTTCCCCCTAGAAACAGTATATCCTTCATTGCTTTAGCCCAGCGTGTCTTATTGCTCCCAGGGTGAAAAACCAAGGGTGGGCTGCTTTCTAGGGTGCCTCAGCTGTGGTGCAATGGACCCTGGAAAGCAGCCCACCCTGGGTTTTTTACTCTGGGAGCAATAAGGCACTCAGAAGAGACTCCATATGCCCTGAGCAGATTTCCTGAGCCCTGGGGGACTATCTCATCATAACTCCTAGGCTTCTGTTGTCCCTTTCTGCCCATCTATAAGTAACAAAACCACTTTATGTAATTCATGTGTGTGAGAGTTTTTTTATCTCACAAGACTCAGGTACATAGTAAAAGTGCAGCCCAGGATGCTATATGCTGAAGTCGCAAGCAGTGCACAGTGAACCTGCTTCACAATCCACCAGTTCCTCATTCTACATCACCATCCCCATTTTCACTACATTTCCAGTATGTAGGACATCCATCAGCAGACATTATAGTTTTTTCCCCCAATCTAAAGATTCTTTAAATTTTTAATTATTGTAGTTACATAGTAGGTGTATATATTTATGGGATAAGTGACATGTTCTGATACAGGTATGCAATGTAAAATAAGTGCATCAAGAAGAATGGGGTATCCATTCCCTCAAGCATTTATTCTTTGAGTTACAATCGAATTATACCATTTAAGTTATTTTAAAATGTACAATTAAGTTATTATTGACTATACTCACCCTGCTATACTACCAAATAGAGGTCTTATTCATTCTATTATTTTTTTGTACCCATTAACCATCCCTACCTCTCCCCTAGCCCCCTTCTACTTTTTCCAGTCTCTGGTAACCATCCTTCTACTCTCTATGTCCATGAGTTCAAATTGTTTTGATTTTTAGATCCCACAAATAAGTGAGAACTTGTGATGTTTGTCTGTCTGTGCCTGGCTTATTTCACGTAACATGATGATTTCTAGTTCGATTCATGTTTTGCAAATGACTGGATTTCATTCCATTTTATGGCTGAACAGTACTCCATTGTGTATATGTACCACACTTTCTTTAGCCAGTCATCTGTTGATGGACAGTTAGGTTGCTTCCAAATCTTAGCTATTATAAACAGTGCTGCAACAAACATAGGAGTGCAGATACCTCTTTGATTTCTTTTTGGTATATGCCCAGCAGTGGGATTGCTGGATTATATGGTAGCTCCACTTTTAGTTTTTTGAGGAACCTCCAAACTGTTCTCCATGGTGGTTGTACTAATTTACATTTACAGTGTACAAGGATTCCCTTTTCTCCACATTTTCACTAGCATTTGTTATTGCCTGTCTTTAGGATATAAGCCATTTTAACGGGGGTGAGATAACATGTCAGTATACTTTTCATTTGCATTTCTCTGATGACTCATGATGTTTAAGCACCTTTTCACATGTCTGTTTGCCATTTGTATGTCTTCCTTTGAGAAATGACTATTCATATCTTTTTGCCCATTTTTTTGATCAGAGTATTTTAGATTTTTTTCCTATAGAGCTGTTTGAGCTCCTTATACACTGTGGTTATTAACCTTTTGTCAGATGGGTAGTTTACAAATATTTTCTCTCATTCTGTGGGTTGTCTCTTCACTTTGTTGTTTGTTTCCTTTGCTGTGAAGAAGCTTTTTAACTTTATATGATCCTATTCGTCCATTTTGCTTTGGTTGGCTGTGCTTGTGGGGTGTTGCTCAAAAAATTTTTACCCAGACCAATGTCCTGGAGATTTTCCTCCAATGTTTTCTTGTAATTGTTCCACAATTTATGGTCTTAGACTTAAGTCTTTAGTCCTTTTTGATTGGATGATTTTATATGGAGAGAGATAGGGGGTCTAGTTTCATTCTTCTGCATGTGGATATCCAGTTTTTCCAGCACCATTTATTGAAGGGACTCTCTTTTCCCCAGTGTATGTTCTTGGTACCTTTATTGAAAATGAGTTCATTGTAGGTGTGTGGAGTTGTTTCTGGGTCCTCAATTCTCTTCCATTGGTCTGTGTGTCTGTTTTTGTGCCAGTTACATGCTATTTTGATTACTATAGCTCCATAGTACAATTCGAAGTCAGATAATGTTAAAGATTTTTTTAATTCAATTATTATGCTTTCCATTTCCAAGATTTCATTTTTTCATATGCATATATTCTTCATTTTTGTTTTTGTTTTTTTCTTGTTGTGAATTATCCCTTCATTTGTATGTTTGAAGGGCCTCAACATATTTTAAAAGACCCTTCAGATCATGCTTTTATCTTCATTCCTCTAGGATACATTGACCTTTCACTTATTGATTTTGTTGGATATGTTTCCTAAATTTAATTTTCCACGTGTTTTGAGATTTGGATTTTTTTTTTTTTTTTTCTCTAATTGAAGGTTCTTGTTGATGTTCTCTTGTTTCTGCTCACCTCTGTTTTTCCCAGTAGTTTTACAGTCCAGAACCAAATCTCATATTGGTTGGTCTGAGCTCCTGCCTGTCAGTAATATTGAACATAAAAGAAATCAATCTGCCACACCAGAAGGAAGCTTGGCTCAACATCTGTTCAAAACACTATATCCAGAAACCTTCATAGACTTAAACCACAGCTCCAGGCAGATACTGATAGTAAATTTTATCAGTCTCCTCTGCCGAATAGAAAAGTTCTATTGTAGTCCCTGAATTCAAACTCAAATCTGGCTTTGTTTTCTTGCCCGACCCTTTAATTCAAAGGGACTAAACTCCCAGCAGATCCTTGGCTTTAGCCTTTTCACTTTATACTGTTGTGCCATTTCTTTTTCATAAAAATTCTTACTTTATTTTAATTTTCTCTCCTATATATTATCTATCATTGATAATAAGTTTGAATACAGGAAGTGGAGTAAGGAAACCATCTTTATTACTATATAAGACAAAATCTAACTTTATGAATTTAACTGCTACTTAAAGAAATAAAACAGTATACACAATGCTTCAAAACCAAAAACATGTTTGAGAGAGATAAAATTAAAAACTTGTACATGATTATTTGACTTTTGCTATCCAGTGGTTAAAAAATATCTTAGCAAAAAAAGAAGCAAATATAACTAAGATTCAGAAAGAATGTACTTTATGGCCATTAGCAGAAAAAAATAAGAGTGGTAGAAAAACAATAAAGTTAAAAGCACATTTGTACTCCAACATTTACCATTAAATACCTCAAATGTTAAGGGTTTGTGTGTGTGTGTGTGTGTGTGTGTGTGTGTGTGTGTGTGTAGAGCACAAAGGTCTACAAGGAATGGAGATGCACTTCGAATTTTTAATCTCTTGGTCTAAGCTATTACTAAATTTGATTAAAATGAAAAATGCATGCATAATTAGAGCAAAACATTATTACCTGTTTTGTTCAAAGATGCATCCCAAGTGCCTAGTTCCTGACGTAAAGAGATACTCAATAATCAATCAGCGTTATGTAGTTGACATAATGTATCTTGCCTTCATTAATTCAGTTGAGAAGGCTCTTCTTTTGGGGGGAACAATTAAAGAAATAAGACTGGCTAAGTGGTACAATTAGGTGGGCTAATTGTTAGTTCATGGTCTTTCTTATTGTTTGATCATTAGTGAACTGAAGTGATCCTGAAGAGAAATGAAAATAAAATAATAGCTTTAGACAACCTGATTCTGGTAGAGACAGAAAAAAATGTCATTTATAGCCATCTGCCTGGAAAAGCTGATACGATCTGCCTGGAGGCACTTGCTCTAACGGGATATTTAGCTCCACGAGTTGCCCTCTATCTGACTGACTCCTCCCTACAATGCAGGAAAGTCCACCAAAGCTCTATTTTCCTTTTCCCTTTTACTCTACGTGGAGACCTCCTCTGGGTTCTCTGGATAACCAGAAAAATATCACTGATGAGAACCCAGAGCTCAATGCCTCCAAAGGGAATGGACCATGGCAAGTCATACCTATGTAGTGAGCAGCAATCCTTGTCCCATCTTTCCTAGCTCCCATCATAAGCCATTAAGTCATTCTGGCCAACTTTGTTCCCAATATAGAACACTCTAATTCAAATGACAAAGTTTGGTCAAGGTACAAAGATTGGTAAGAATGACATTGTAGCCTGATTTGAGATACTTTCATTTTATCTATTTTTTCAATTGACAAGCAAAGAAGACCCAGGACATTTGATGATGCAAGTGGATTCTGCTCTCACGTTTCTCACAGTGATGATACCAGGATTTAGTGAAGGAGCCACATGTCAAAGGGTCCCAAAACTGCGGGCTTTTTAGTTAGATTACCTTTTAAACAGGGAACATCAGACTTTGGAAAGCAGGATGGAGTAGACTGCATTGGGAAGCAACTGTGTTGACTTTTTTTATTTGGGGGTGTTGGAAGATTCTCTCATCTGTGATTCTCTTGGTACAAGTAATCCTCTCTTACCCTCACTGTTTGCTTATGACCAACTCGTGCCTCAACCACCTAACTCCTGTGTTTCACTCTCCTCTGGGGACCCTTCATTCCAGGAGGGTCTTTGGGGAAACCTCCATTAAAGGAGGGTCAATCCAGCCTCCTTTGTGTGGGTCTATATCCAGCCTATAAGAAATAATGTAAGAACTAAGTCCAGTTTGCGGATTGATCATTTCTTTTTATGTTTTATGTTTATAAGTTGTTTTATGGCTGAAAACAAAAAACCATACTTTACAATCCCTACTCCACATCTACTACCCACACCCCCCACCCGCCCCCGCTCAGAGGCAACCTCTTTCAAATCTCTTAGCTATAGATTATGTACATTTAACTCTATGTTTCCAAATAGTAGATGCATAAATTCCTACAAGGTTGAGTTATTACTGGGTTTTTTCTGTGTGAAGCAGCAAAAGTTGGTGGTAGGATAAAGGGATGAGTTATGATATTTCTTTGGGGGTTCCTTGGAACTTGCTTTCACTTTCAGTTAACTCTCCAAAAGTTTCTTTTAAGATGACAGATTTTCTCAGAAATAGAAAAATCAAATTACAAACCTGTTTAGAAGAAACTGAAAAATTAACAACAGAAAGTGCACTCCAGCAAAGAGCTCCATGTTACGCTATGGCAAGCTTTACTAATAGGTTCCCAGATAAACCCATAGCATTATTATTTTGTGCACCAAGAAAACTCATGATGTTGGTGCACATTCATTTGCCAAAATATTCAGAAAATAACTTTCAAAAACCAAACCAGTTATGCTTAAAACTTATAAAACTATAAGTAATAATAAAGTTAAACCAGGGTGTTTTACTGGTGAGCAGACCTCATACTTCACCAAATTTAATAAATGTTTTATTATAAAAATTCACTGTGTCTTCTTGTGCTAGGATGAAGACATTGAAGGCTGTAAAAGTCAAAGGAGGCTGGGCGCAGTGGCTCATGCCTGTAATCCCAGCACTTTGGGAGGCTGAGGCAGGCAGATTACCTGAAGTCGGGAGTTCGAGACCAGCCTGACCAACATGGAGAAACACCATCTCTAGTAAAAATACAAAATTAGCCGGGCATGGTGGCACATGCCTGTAGTCCCAGCTACTCGGGAAGCTGAGGCAGGAGAATCACTTGAACCTGGGAGGCAGAGATTGTGGTGAACCAATATCACACCATTGCACTCCAGCCTGGGCAACAAGAGCGAAACTCTGACCCCCCACCAAAAAAAAGTAAACAAAACATATGAAATTGTAATCAAAATAGTCATTCTTATCTACCATGGAAATGTAAACTATGTGCCCTGCTTGTCAATTTGTTCTGCTAATCATGCAATGCCCTTCTTGGATCCTGGAATAAAATGGCATTGTTCTCAGTATTACTGGCACGCACATATTTTAGAGACTTCATATTACCCACAGCTATAAGCCTTTTAAAAATTATATGTTAAGGCCCCTTCTACTTATACTATAACAAGTACTATTTTCAGGAAAGCAGTTACTTCATAGGTATTTTCAGCTACTTCCTTCAGTACAGAAGTAACTTCTTTGGGAAACAATCATCAAGAAAAATAGGGCCTTTTATTACAAGTATTCCATTTGTTCCAATTCTTGTGAAAACATCAAGATATTGAAGACATGGTAACTGTATCAATAGATACTTCAAAAGGAAGTACACCATTTTAATAGTTTGACAAACTGGAGTATAAGGAAAATGAGTTAGAGCCTACTCTCAAAGAGTTCACTGCCTAATAAGGAAGACATAATACTGGAAGTCATAATTCTACAATATGATGCTACAGGAACTCAGAGGATAAAGAACCAGAGGTTGCTTGGAAGATAATGTCTGACCTGATTCTAGAAAAAAAAAAAAAGCCACAAAAAGAAGAGGAGGCTGAAATACATCAGTGGTACTACTATGTCACTTACCACTTATAGTAATAGTGGTATTATTATATCTCTTGTGCATCAGTGATTAAATTATACCTGTGTGTACAGGTGTCACCTGGCCCTCTTTGCATCATCTTGTGGGAATTGCGGTTTAGAAAACCAGCATAAAAAAATGCAAATACTCTGGCTACAGCTATTGGTTTGATTAGTAAATTTTTCTTCATCCTTGACCCAGAAGTCTTGGGTCTTCCACCAGGATTCATGAAACTGTGGCAGGCTAACTTGTTAGCTTTCAAGAGGAGTAAAATTTCAGCCTTTTCAAAGTTCTTAACAGTGACTCTGTCACATATTGTTACATTTTGCTGTATAATAAACAAATACGAAATTTAATGGCTTAAAACAGTAACAACTAAAGATAGACATACACATCAATGAAATGGAATAGAGAGTCCAGAAATATATCCAGATAAGTAGTATCAAATAATTTTTTTACAATGGTACACAGGTAATTCAATGGAGTAAAGACAATTTTTTCAACAAATGGTGCTAGAACAAATGACTATCCATATGCCCCAAAGTAAATATCAACCTATATCTCACACCTTACATAAAAATTAACACAAGATAGACTATAGATCTACTTTAAAATGTAAACCTATAAACCTTTGAAAGTAAACGTAGGAGAAAATTTTTGTAACTCTGGGTCGTGCCAAGAGTTCTTAGATATTACACCAAAAGTACAATTCATAAAAGAAAAAAACTACAATCTGGGCTTCATAAAAATTATGAACATTTGTTGTGTGTAAGCCACTGTTAAGAGAAAAGTACTGTTAAGAAAAACCACAAACTGAGAGAATATGTTTGCAAATTCTATATTTAGTAAAGGACTTGAATCCAGAATTTATTGAGAACTCTCAAGACTCAAAAGTAAGAAAACAATCAAATTTTTTAAAGTGAGCAAAATATCTGAACAGGTACTTCACCAAGAAGATATATATATGGCAAATAAGCACATGTAAATAAGTTCAACATCGTTAATTATTAAGGAAATGCAAGTTAATACCACAATGATATACTACTATATACCTATTAGACTGTCTAGGGGTTTTCTTTAATGACAATACCAAGCTCAAACGAGGACGTGTGAAGCAATTGGAACTCACTCACTACCGGTGAGAATGTAAGGTATGGCCACTTTGGAAAACAGTTTGGCAATTTCTCATAAAATTAAATTTTAGGTATTTTATCCAAGAGAAATAAAAAGTGATGTTCACACAAAATCCGTTGTATAAATATTTCTAGCAGCTTTATTCGAAATTGCCAAACACTGAAAACAAATGTCCCAAATGTCCTGGTGATTGAATAAAACAAACTGCGATACATCCAAAAAACAGAATGCTACTTACCAATTAAAAGGAACAAAGTACTGATACAATCACACAATGAATCTGAAATCCATTAATGTAAGTGAAAGAAATCAGGCTCAAAAAGCTATAAACTGTAAAATTCCATTTATGTCATTCTGGAGAAGGCAAAAGTAGCACACAAAACAGAGCAGTGGTTTCCAAATCTTGGGTGTGAGGGAGGGTTGACTACAAAAGAGTAGCACAAAAGAATTTTGGAGGATGATGGAACTGTTTCGGTGAGAGTCACACAATTCCACTTATTTGTCAAACTTCATTAGAACTATACATCAAAGACTGAATTTTATTATTTCTCACAATTTAGGGGATCAACTGGAGTTAGTCGGATGCTTCTTTGGCTCTATGCTGCATTAGCCAGGGAAATTTACAAGGCGGCATTGATCAGAAACTGGGCTAACCTGGAAGGTCAAAGAGGCTTCACTCGTGTCTGGCATGTTGGAGCTCCTCCATGTGGCCTCTTCCTATGGTTAGCTTGGGCTTGTGAAGTTAGCCCAAGAGATTATGGTGGGAATGACTCTGCCAGCTCTGGGCCTAAACTTTAAGAGGCCTGGCAGCTTCCATCTTATTCTGCAAGGCCAGCCATCATGTAAGAAGTTTAGCTATCCTGAGACTACTGTGCAAGGAAGAAAGAGGACCAGATTAAAGACGAGGGTAAATCGAATCCATCTTTTGATGCGTGGAGTGATGGATGCACAACAGCAAGGGGAGAAAATTAGAGCAGCCATCTTTGGAGACTACCTAATGCCCAGAGGCACTAAAAATGCCCCAAAGCACTGAAAAATGTCCACTTTGTTCAGAAATTTACTCACTGTGGTGCCCATAGATTAATTTTATTAACATGACAGTAGGATTGTAAGCCAAATTATAAATATATGAAGACTGATTGGAAAACAAAGAAGTGAGACAGTGAATATAATTACTTCATAGACTAAAAAAAAGAAATGAGAAAGGCTTCCAGATACATGCAGGTTAACACAAAGAAAAGCTTTCAAATTATGGAAAAAAAAAAACTAAAATTTTTATTAACTGAGTGGACAGACCCATCAAGAGAGTTAAAAACAAAAACTACAAGAATTAAACTTGTAAATGAAAGAAATGAAATAACATAAGTTAAAAGAAAAAGTAATAAAACATGTTTATAACCTCAAAGTAGGGAAGTACTTCCCAAATGGACAAAAATAAGGATGCTATAAAGAAACCTTACACAAAGACAATTTAGAAGATGAATGACTGACCAAATGGAAATATTTGCTAGATAGGTAATCTGTAATACTTAAAGACTTATAACATGTCAATTAGAAAGACAATTCATATGAAAAAAAAAAACTGGGCAAAGGAGCAAAGGACTATACAGTACAAATGTACAATGCAAAAAATAAGACAAATATTTCTAATAAGCAATGACGAGATGCTCAATCCTACTAGTAATCAGGAAATTGCACATGAAAATAAAATATCTTTTTCCTATAAAATTGACAAAAATTAGAAATATTGATTAGTACCCAGTGATGACGAATAAATGGCGAAGTGGACACTCACAGACTCTTGGTTGTAATATAATTGGTACAAATTATTTGAGAAGTAATTTCGTGGTACTCGTTATAATTCAAAACAAGCATATCATTTGAGTCAGCATTTTAGCTTCTAGCAATCTAATTTATGAAACTAAAAGCATAAGTATGGAAGGATATATGCAGATGGATTTTTGTATTATAAGCAATATTGAAAATTAGAAATAATCTAAATATACATAAAGAAATGATTGAGGCCGGGCATGGTAATCCCAGCACTTTGGGAGGCCGAGGCACGTGGATTGCCTGAGGTCAGGAGTTCAAGACCAGCCTGGCCAACATGGTGAAACACTGTTTCTATTAAAAATAAAGAAATTAGCTGGGCATGGTGTCAGGTGCCTGTAATCCCTGCTACTCAGGAGGCTGAGGCAGGAGAATCACTTGAACCCAGCAGGCAGAGGTTGCAGTGAGCTGATACCGCACCACTACACTCTAGCCTGGGTAACAGAGCAAGACTCTATCTAAAAAAAAAAAGAAAAGAAAAAAGAAAGAAATGATTGAATAAACTCTAATGCTACCATATAATTGAATATCATGCAGCCAATATAAAAGGCAGATCTATATATTGATTTGTTAGTATAAAAAGCAAATTTTCAATTACAGAATAATTTTATTCTTGAAAATATGAAAACATCTGATTATTTATCCATATAGATGTATTGCATATATTCAAGAAAGATAAATTTAATTAACTTAGATTACCTTAGGGAAGATGAAATTTGATGATTGGGTAATAGAACGAACATTCCTCTATACAATTTAGATAATTTTTAAGATGAAATTACAGATGATTCTTTTTGTTATTTTCTAGCATTTTTCTGAAATAGGAGAGCAAATAACTGCTGGAGCAAGGATGTGGAGGAGACTGGAGAGAAAAGAGCCAAGGACATACATGGAAAGGCTCATCTCAGACACCATAGACCCTTCACTCTGTATGTGCATGAAAAGAGGGAAGAGTTGGGGGAGATATAGATCAGTAGGGGTGCAGGAGGTAGGGTGGGAAACCTGGGAGTTGAGACATCTTGCCTGATGGTCCTGATTTCTCAATAAAGATGAGGATGAAACCCGGGCTTGAAGAGAGTAGTCAGGATTTGGAAGAATCAATGAAGAAAAGAAGAAAGGATGTTCACCAAGGATAAGGCAGGAAAAGTGCACCCTTGGAGTTTTATATAGGCCTAGAAGTGGCCTTTAACTGCAAGACACGCTGGGAATGCAACTTTGCCTTCTGGCCAGAAAGAAGAGAATAGATTTTGGTGGGCTGCCATCATCCTCTGCCACATTGTGACTATCTTAGATTTTCTCAGTAACATAGATCACTTTTCCTACTCCCTCACAAATCTATATTCAATTTTATACTCATCCATACTCAATTTGAACAAGTTTCCCTTTAAAAAATTTTTATTATTTTTTAACTGACAAAAAGTACTTCTATTTATGGGGTACAATATGATGTTTTGTAGTATGTATATATTGTGGAATGGCTAAATCAAGGTAATTAATATATGCATTACCTCACATATTTTTGTGTAACTTAAAATCTATTCTCCTAGCAATTCAATTTTCTTTTTTTAATGAAGACATTATAGAATTACTGAAGCTGAAGAAAAACCTTAGAAATTTTCTCATCCAATTCTCTCATTGTATGGATTAGAAAATGGTGACACACAGAGATAAATGATTTTCCAGTACGGCATAGCTTAGAAATAGTCTTTGGACTGACCCAGGTCAGAGCAGTTATCATGATGCCATACAAATACAAATAGCCTGTTACTGTGATTAAAAGGTAAGAGATACTATGTCTGTGATCATTACAAATAGATGTCTCCGAATTAAAAATAAGAATTATGCTTTGAAAATTAGGCATTCTCTCTATTAAACAAAAATTACTCCTATTTAGGCCATAATCCTAAGCAACTTAATGCAGGAACAGAAAGTAAAATACTACATGTTCTTACTTACAAGCGGAGCTAAACATTGACCACATATGGATGTAAATATGGGAACAATAGAAAGGATAGGGAGGGAGGGGGTTGAATAACTACCTATCAGGCACCATGCTCACTATGGATGACACCCATATCCCAAACTTCAGCATCACACAATATTCCCATGTGACAAATCTGCACATGTACTTCCTGTACCTAAAATAAAATTTGAAATAAAAAATTACCCCATTAAAGGCAATTGTATGTAATAAGTATATTACAATTACTTTTATATGAAATGCATTAAAATAAGTGAGAACAGGTGAGTAATTTGAATTGATGTATATTTTTAATATCAGTAGCTTCTCCAGATCCTACAGTTTGCACCATATTCACACTCTTCAAAACACCATTCAAGGCGATGCCATGCTTTGGGAAATATTACAGTGCCCTCTGCAGCTTCAGCATAAATAACACAGTTGGGGAAAAAAACAGTAATTGAAACATCAAGATAAACGTGTATGCAATTAATATACCTCAGAAATTCACTTTTCTTCTTAAACTGAATGAAAATACTTACATAAAGATCATATTTAAGCACAGTTCACTACAGCATGTATGACAGGTACCTTTTTATGTAAAAGATAGGCAATATAGAAAAAGATCTATAAGTGTGCATATCTGTAAATTATTTTGAGGAGAATACTTTAGGAAATGGCACAGGTGCCTCTAGAGAGGTGAAATGACACCTTAGGAGTCAATGTAGGAAGATTTGTTTTTCGCTGTGAATCTTCTGTTCATTTGACTCTTTTGATCATGTGCAGGTATTAATCTTTCAGGTAAAAAAAAAGTTAACAAAAATTTTGATTGCCTATGAGAGAAATGATAGGCATCCAAATGTTAAGCCTCTCTGTCCAGAAGTTCTATCACTTTAGATAGCTTATTTAATCTTTATGCTTTCCCTGACCACTCAATCTATTTTTATTTTTATATTTTTAAACTTTTTTTAGTTGGATTTACTCGGTCCATCTCTTTTTTATTAGAACACGTTTATTTCTTTTTCCTCTTTTTGAATTTTTTTTTAGTTTTAGGGGGTACATCTGTGCATGTCATGCAGTTGTGTTACATGGATATATTGCGTAGTGATGGAATTTGAGTTTTTAGTGTTCCCATAACCCGAACAGTGAACATTGTACCAAATTGGTAGTATTCCGTCCCTCAGTCCCCTAGCACTCTCCCACCTTTTGGAGTTGCCAGTGTCTATATTCACTCTATATGTCTGATATGGTTTAGCTGTGTCCCCACCACATCTCATCTTGAATTTTAATCCCCATAATCCCCATGTCTCATGGGAAGGACCTGGTGGGAAGTGATTGGATCATGGAGATGGTTTCTCTCATGCTGTTCTCTATTCTCTATTATTGAGTGAGTTCTCAAGAGATCTGATGGTTTTATAAGCATCTGGCATTTCCCCTGCTCCCACTCACTCTCCTGCCTCCTTGCGAGGAAGGTGCCTGCTTCTGCTTTGCCTCCCACCATGATTGTGTTTCCTGAAGCCTCCCTAGCCATGCAGAACTGTAAATCAATTAAAACCTCTTCATAAGTTACCTAGTTTCAGGTATTTCTTTATAAGTACCATGAGAACAGACTAATACAATGTCCATGTGTACCCATTGATTAGCTCTCACTTATAAGTGACAACATGCAGTTTTTGACTTCCTGTTTCTGAGTCATTTCACTTGGGACAATGCCCTCCAGCTCCATGCATGTTGGTTATTATTCTTTTATTTTATTTATTTATTTTTAACTTATTTATTTCATGAATAAGTTCTTTAGTGGTGATTTCTGAGATTCTGGTGCACCCATCACCCAAGCAGTGTACACTGTACCCAATGTGTAGACTTTCATCTCTCACCCCCTTCCATCCTTTCCCCCAAGTCCCCAAAGTTCATTGTATCATTCTTATGCCTTTGAGTCCTTATAGCTTAGCTCCCACTTATGAGAACATATGACGTTTGGTTTTCCATTCCTGAGTTACTTCACTTAGAATAATGGTCTCTAATTCCATCCAGGTTGCTGTGAATCCCATTATTTTATTCCTTTTTATGGCTGAGTAGTATTCCATGGTATGTATACATCATGATACTCTGGATTATCTTATTGGAAGCAGCCCTGCCTCTTCACAATTTAGTCATGAAAAAGGGTAATCCCTATGAGCTCATAGCTAGATAACCAAAACAAATCTGAATGAGTTGACTCTATTTTATACACTGATTTATCTCAACTAATTTATTTAACTTGAGAGAAACTAATATTCATGTGGTTAAAATGTTAATAGCTATGAAATAATATTATGAAATGAAAGATGAATCTATTTTCCAACTCAGTCCTTTCCCTCCAAAGAAAGCTAGGTGTATTCTGTGTATCTTCCCAGAAATTACGCCAATAAGTATTTGAGTAATACTTAAGTAATAAGTATTTTTTAATTGAATGTTTACTCTATGTCAAGCACCTTTGTATGCACAGGGGATAAGGAGTAAACAAAAATTATGTCACTCTAGTGAGAGGAGACATATATACATAAATTAACACTCATACACATATTACGTCTAAAAGTTACAAGTAATCTTATAACTAAGAAGAAGATTTAAGAAATAGAAGTAACATACAATGGAATTGCTATTTTATACAGAGAGAGCTATGAGAGGGTGACATTTGAATAGACGCTGGAATCAGTGGGAAGGAGGGAAACATGGATATCTGGAGAGAGAGCCTTCCATCCAGACACAACAGCCAGTGCAAAGGTCTTAAGAGGGGGTTTGTCTGGGATTCAGGAAACTGCCCATGACCGGTGTGGCTGGAGTAGGGAGAGCAAAGGGGAGGGACAGTGGTAGGAGGTAAGGCCAGAGGGCAAACAAAGGGCAAGATCATGTGAGGTTTGGAGACAACTGAAAGACATTGGGTTTTGTTCTGAGAGAAATCAGAGGGTGGGGATGAAGGTGTGGCACTGGGGGTCTTGAGAGAGGAGTATCATGATCTGACACATTTTCAAAGAATCACTCAAATTGCTGTGTTGAGAACAGACTGGCAGTGAGGGTGGGCAAGGGTAGAAACACTGAGATGAGCTCAATGCTAGATGATGGTATTTTGGACCAGGTAGCTGAAGCGTAAGTTGTGACAAACTGTCATATTCTGAAATATTCTCAAGGTGGCCCTGACAGAATTTTCAGGTGAGAAGCTGAGCAGTATGGCTCCAGAGTTTGCACCTGGATAACCGGAAGGATGGACTTGCCATCAACTGAGAAGCAGAAAACTGCTGATTGAGCAGATTTTGAGGGGAAGAGCATGAATTTGGTACTAGACATTTTAAGTTTGCCACATATATTAGACACTCAATATGGGAGAAATTAAGGCATACGTTTACTGTTAAGACTGGTTTACTAGAGCAGGAGAAAATGATAACGCAGGACAGAGAGTGAGAAGGAGAGAACTGGATCCAGTGCACACATGGAGAGTTTCCAGAGTGGAAAACACACAGGTGTTTATCAAGTTACAGTCTGGAAGGCGAGTATGCAAGCACAAATGCACATAGTGAGTAGCCAGGCTGACAGGAGCTAAGGCAAAGTCTTTTCTGGAAGTTTCTATTTTCATAGTGAAATGAAGAATGTCTTGTTTGAAGGAATTAATGAATCCCTTTTTACTCCCTTGCTTAAAACACTCCATAGGCTTCCCCTCACCCTTGAGAATAAGATCCAAACATTTTATCACAGTCCACAAGGCCCCACGGGGCCTGGACCTGGACCTGCCGACCTCTCTCCGTTGCCATAAATGCTTCAGTCACAGGGCCCTCCCCTTTGTGTCTCAGGCAGATGACAAACTCGATCAAGCCTTGGCTTCTTTGACTTACTTGTTCCTCTGTCTGGTACGCCCTTTCTCTTGTCCTCCCAAGTCTGGCTCATTCTTATCACATAGGTTTCACTTCAAAGGTCACCTCCTCAGGTCTTTCTTGAACATCTCATCTAAAGTAAACCTTCCTTCTAACATGTTATTTTACTATATATTTGTTATGTATTGTCTGCTGCTTCCCACAAGAATGTGTTTCGTAAGAAACTAGCACTCTTATCCCACCTTATCACTCTTTCTCTGTCTCCTGACCCTACTAATCATTACATTGTGTGTGTGTGTGTGTGTGTGTGTGTGTGTGTGTGTGGAGAGAGACAGAGACAGAGATTGAGATTTTTCAGTATCCATCTCCCCTAAGAGAATAACAACTCTACAACAACAAGTGCTTTGTCTATTCTATTCACTGTTGTGCTTCCTGACCCTAGAACCGTATCTGGCACATAATAGTTGTTCAATGAATATTTCTTGATGAACAATTTGGAAAGTCAGATGAAAAATTGGATATAGAGTATATAATAGAAAGCCTGGCATATAGTAAATATTCAATAAATGTCACCTGCTGTGATGATGACAACAAAAAGACAGTCATAGCAACTATCATAAGCACAACTATGAAAGGCTGATGCCTTCTCTTTACTCGCAAACCAATCTCCTCTTGTCTCATTAGAAATTTTGATTAATCACATCTCCCTTCTCCTTCTTCATAGGTTCCTTGCCTTCAGCTATGTGGCATATTTGCCCACCATTAAAAATAAAAACTACAGTTAAAATATACCTTCCTTAACTCTGTATTTTCTTACTAGATATAGCCAAGTATCTTTACAGTCTAGCAATAAAAAAGAGTTGTTTATACTACCTCACAGCTGGTTAACCAACATTTAAATAACCAATATTTAAACAAATATTGAATGAATTGACTCAGTTTTCTTTACTGTTCTTATCTATTAACTAGTTTCTTTAAATTGAAAGAAACTACTTTCATCTAACTCAGTCTACCATCTAACTCAGTCCTCACTCTGCAAGGAAATTAGGCATATTCTGTGTATCTTTCCAGAAATTATGTATGTATATCCAGACATATTCTGTGTACATAACTGTGCACCTTGAATTTCTCTTAATAAATGAAACATCTTGGATAAGTTTCTAAAGTACACTTAAAGAGCTAGGCCAGGCACAGTGGCTCATGCTTGTAATCCCAGCACTTTGGGAGGCCGAGGCAGGAGGATCGTTTGAGCCTAGAAGTTCAAGAAACGCCTGGGCAACACTGTGAGACCCCACTCCCTACCCTAATCCCCACCCCACCCCGTCTCCACAAAAAAATTAAAAATCATCTGGGCTAGTGATGTGCCTGTAATCCAAGCTACTCAGGAGGTTGAGGCGGGAACCCCTCTTGAGCTGAGGCCAGGAGTTGAGACTTCAGTGAGCTGTGTTCAGGCCACTGCACTCTAGCCTAGGTGACAGAGCAAGAACTCATGTCTATTAAAAAGAGAGAGAGAGAGACAAAAGGAAGACAAGCACTATTTTTGGGGAAAAAAATACTGTATTTAGAATAGATTTCCCTCTCAGTTAATAAAAGTTAACAACCCAGGCCAGGAGGGGTGGCTCACGCCTATAATCCCAGCATTTTGGGAGACTGAGGTGGGTGGATCACCTGAGGTCAGGAGTTTGAGACCAGCTTGGCCAACATGGCGAAGCCCCCTCTCTACTAAAAATACAAAAATTAGCTGGGCGTGGTGGCAAGTGCCAGTAATCCCAGCTACTCCGGAGGCTGAGGCAGGAGAATCGCTTGAAAGCAGGAGGTGGAGGTTGCAGTGAGCCGAGATGGCACCACTGCACTCCAGCCTGCGGTGACAGGGCGAGACTCAGTCTCCAAAAAAAAGTATCAATCCATTCAGTTTTTCAGTCCTCAGTAATTATTTTCCCTAATTCAACCTCTTAGGAAGCCACAGCTAATGGAAACGAGTTACAGAAAGAGAGAAAGAAACAGGAAAAAAGCCTAAACTCAGATTTTCTAAGGCGCACAACAGGCTTGTCACGTTTCTGGACTGCACAGTGAGTTTCAACTCTTGCTGTTTGAAGTTTATTTTAAACTGTTGGTGCAGTTTCTTTAAAGGACAGCAATTCTGTTTGGGTAATGAAAAATACATGTATCTCTACCTGGTTTCGTCTACGGGTTCCAAACTCTTTAAGGATGGGGTGGAGGATGATGTTTGCTGGCTTTTGGCAGATTATAGTATTCTGGTATTCCAGGACCACCGCTCTCCGCAGACTCCCGGGCGCCCCTCCTCCCTCCGACCCTCTTCTGCGACTCTCCGCCAGGCCCTTTAAATCCCCTCTCGTGTTTAGCTGTAGTCCCGCCGCCCGCCTTGCGTCCCCCGCGCTGCCCCGCAGGTGGAATGGCCCATGACGTCACGAGGCCACGGCTCAATCAGATGCAGCGTTTGGGAAATTTTAAATTTAAAGGCGGGGCGGCCCGTGCGCCCTGAAGCGTCGGCCGCGGAGGGTCCTGGCCATTTTTCTGGGGCCTGTTCAGCCTAACACGATGGCGGAGGAAGGAGCTGTGGCCGTCTGCGTGCGAGTGCGGCCGCTGAACAGCAGGTAGGGGGCCCACACCACGGCCCGGTGCCCGCTGGGCCTGCGGCGCCGCCTTGAGCCGGAGGAGCCAGGCCTGCGGCGTTTCCAGGAGCAGCTGCTTCCCGGCTCTGCTGTCTAGTAACTCGGCCGCTGGCCACCGTTTCAGGGTCTGTAAAGTGACGGGGGAGGATCAGAGATCTAGAAGATACTTTCCAGCTGAGAGATTCACTTAAATTTAACTCAGTCTCGCTGACATTACAGACCTTCCCTTCTGTGCTGCTCTGCCTTGCCGCGTCTGTTCCTCCCTGCCCCATTCCCCGCCCTAGAGAAGTCGTATGGGACCGTGCCTTCCTAGCTCTCATCACAGTTAGTCATTTTGCACGTAACTGCTGTCTTCAGACCCCCTGAAGACAAGAGCTAGTCTGTCTTGTCACATTGAGTTCAGTCGTCACTCAAGACTTCATTCATTCCACAAGTATTTATCAATTTTTTTAGTACCTTTGTACTACACAGACACTCCTGTCATTGCCCAGTGGCTCTTCCATTCTAATGGGGCGAGACAGAAAGTAAAGTTGAAAATGTAAGATGTTATGTGGTGATATGTACTTAATAAATGCTATGGAGAAAAAGCAGGAAGAGGAATAAATGAAGTCAGTTTGCTTCGCTGGCTTCTGGCCTTCGACCCAAAATGCTAACACTTTGTGTGAGTGTGAAATTTTTATTGAACACGGGGTTTAATAAATGTAAATACCAAGATCAGGAATTTCCTATTTTTGAGGAGCTTGTTATCTAATGCCTTGAACCGCTGCATAAAGAAACCATTAAGATACTTTGTGACAAGTGTTAATGATGGGCGGGTGGAGAATGTTTGCTAGAGGAGTCATTAGCCCATCAGAGAGAAGACAGCTTCCGTGGGGTGAACTGGTGTCAGGAAAGTCTTGACACTTTTCAAGAGTGAAATAATGGCTATGTTACTTAATGAAAAGGAAAGTCAGAGTATTCCAGGCACAGAGGGGTTACATCTGTCATTTGGGGAAGACCTTCAGGTAGAGCTTAGGAAGTATCTAGGAATTCAGAGGAAAATGGAAGAGAGAAAAGACATGATCTAGGACTCGTACCATGCTGAGGATTTCATAAGTTTCTAAAAGGTTTTAAGAATTTTAAGCAAGACAGACACAATCAGAGTTGCATTTTGAACCATCCCTTCATTTACCAGTACTGGGGGAGAGGGTGAGAATGAAAGCCTTCACAAGAAAACACTTTTGAGGGGGCAGGAGGTCACTGAAGCTCCATTTAAGACTTGAATCCTCAAAGATGGACTTTCTGTCATTCTCTTATATTATTATCTTCCAAAATATCCTTTAGAAAGTGAAATCTTTTAAATTATCCCTCCTATGACATGACTTTTATGACTGGTTAAAATGCAGTGTTTTTATTCTTTTAGAGAAGAATCACTTGGAGAAACTGCCCAACTTTACTGGAAAACTGACAATAATACCATTTATCAAGTTGATGGAAGTAAATCCTTCAATTTTGGTAAGCTTATAATAGCATAAAAAGTTATCGTATTATCCTTTTGCTATTAAAACTACAAAAGGTTAATCAATAATATTAAGAGTTGTCACTAAAGATTAGATTAAGCCTTCTACAAACTGCTTCACTGGAAACAAAATTGTTTATACATCATGTGTTTAAGTAAGGTAACCAACTGGTATTTAAAACAGTTGTAATCACAGTTACCTAATTTTCATCTAGGTAGATTCCAGACCCCCATGTGCAAACACTATGCCTTACTGACTCTGGAAAGAACATAGAAAAGTTGATTTGTAGTGTATTTTTTGTGTGTGTAAATGAACTCATTTCACCTTAGGGAAGGGTATTTTCAAAGAACCAAAAAGTTGAAGAAAATACTGTATTAAATACTTGACCATCCTACATTCTGACAGTTTTACTTTTAGGAATAATTACTGATTTGGAATGAAAACGCAGTTGATTCATTTGGTTTAACTTCTGTGTTGTTGTTGTTGCTGTTGTTGTTTAGATCGTGTCTTTCATGGTAATGAAACTACCAAAAATGTGTATGAAGAAATAGCAGCACCAATCATCGATTCTGCCATACAAGGCTACAATGGTTTGTATTCACTCAATGTTGCAGAAACATTTTAGTCTTGGGCGTCTGTGCAACAAGCATGCATAGTTTTACCCAGTATAGGTTTGTTTTTAATCTTTGCATATGTGTGTTTTGTTTTTTGCAGGTACTATATTTGCCTATGGACAGACCGCTTCAGGAAAAACATATACCATGATGGGTTCAGAAGATCATTTGGGAGTTACACCCAGGGCAATTCATGACATTTTCCAAAAAATTAAGAAGGTAAGTAACTTAACTGGATTTCTAGTATGTACAGGTAAAACTAGTAAAAACTGGGTACGAGTCTTAGTGTATTTCTCTTATAAAGATGAAAGGAAGTAGATTTACAGTTATTGTTTGATTATCCATGGTGAAAGAAGAAAGACATAGCATAGATTCACTTTTATCTCCACAATTTACTTTGTAAAACTTAAATTTCTTTTATTCTTTCCCTTGAATTCTGCAACAATAATACTCTGAACAAAAAGTAGGCATTAAGGAACAAGAAAATTTTATCATGGTTAGCTCCACCTAACCATTTAACTATCAGTGATTATAAAGGAACAGTAGAAAGTAGATGTAGGTTAAAAAAAAAAAAAAAAAAAAAAAGAAGGGAAGCAGAAAGCCAGAATAGGCACCCTAGTTAGTTAAGAGATGGTTTTAAATTAGCATTTTTATTAAAATAAGAACATCTTGTAGTGTGATAGCAGATATTCTTGTCTTGCTCCTGATTTCAGTGGGGAAACTTTAGTGGGGATACTTCTGGTGTCTTCTCATTAAACATGATATTGACTTTTTTGCTGAGACAGATGTACTCCATCTTATTAGAGAAAAATCTACCCATCCCTATTTTATTAAATGTTTATATCAAAAATGAAAAAAAAAAATAAGAGCATCTGTTGATAGGGTTTTATTTTGAGCCTAGAGTTTGAGCCTAGAGTTGGTGTTCTCCCAGCTTTATGGTACTTCACTTTTCATTATTTCTGTAGCGATGCTTTTATATTTTTGTGTTTATTATTTTGTCAACATTAGAACCAAGGGTTTTCTTAGTTTGTTTTACAGACATTTTACCTCTTTAAGCACATGAGCATTTAGTATTAGGTTTTCACAATTGGATGCTTCCTGGTGTTTTTATATAATTTTTTTCTTCTAGTTTCCTGATAGGGAATTTCTCTTACGTGTATCTTACATGGAAATATACAATGAAACCATTACAGATTTACTCTGTGGCACTCAAAAAATGAAACCTCTAATTATTCGAGAAGATGTCAATGTGAGTAGCAGACTTAAGGGAGCTTTAAAATTGACTTACTTATTGGGTTTATTGTTCTTGAACGTTTACCTGTAATTTCTATAGTTTTTAAAGTGTCTCCTATTTCTATAGTATGTGAGGGGTTTTTTGAAGTATTTATATTCATCTGTTAAACAACATGAATAGTTTTCAAATACAGCTCTAATATTTTGGTTTAAGTGTAAAAGTAGCAAGATGGAAGTATCAGGTTAGAATTTGTGTGCTTTGGTATATGAAATAAATTGTGGGTATTCATAGAATTACTTGTTACATTTCTACAGAATTATGGTTCCATTTGCCACTTTTAACTTTCACAAATGAATTCTATAATAGTTTGCACCTTGTTTTGAAAAGCAAACTTGTGACTTCTATTTCTCTAATCTTTCTGTAATTAAACTTGTTTCAGAGGAATGTGTATGTTGCTGATCTCACAGAAGAAGTTGTATATACATCAGAAATGGCTTTGAAATGGATTACAAAGGGAGAAAGTAAGACTTTATGCTGTGTTTCTTTAAAACACTTGTAAAAACTATCTTTTCAATCAAGCACGTTTAGGCTTCAAATCACACTTCTTTAAGTTAAAAATTATTGTGTTTCTGTGGATTTTAATATATATGCAGCTGAAATATAACTCATTTTTACAGAGAACAGGCATTATGGAGAAACAAAAATGAATCAAAGAAGCAGTCGTTCTCATACCATCTTTAGGATGGTAGGTAATTCTCTCTGTCTATCTATTAGATCTTCCAAGTAAGAATGCACTAATTTTTCTACAGCTCGCTTTTTCTATCTAGATTTTGGAAAGTAGAGAGAAGGGTGAACCTTCTAATTGTGAAGGATCTGTTAAGGTATCCCATTTGGTGAGTATTAATGAACCATAATAATGTACTGTATGAGCCAAAACAAAATTTAATTTAGCTGCTGGATGTTTGGTTTAATAAGAACTGTTAACTGAACTAAATGTGGGAGGAAGTCTACAACTTGTCTGCTTAGTCTTGTCAGTATCATCAAATTCCTAGCTAAAATGTTGTAGGAAAAATTCAGAGGATCTTTCTTCCTGTTATGTCATGGTTGCCATCTCCTAAAATTTAAATATCAGGGCTATAGGTTTATAGGGATTGATGTTTTTTCTAACCATTAATGAAGTAGAATTTTTTTCTATACACATTTAACAATTTAAGTCATCTTAGAATTTGAGGGTCTTTTTTTAAAATCTCAGCCAATGTAATTTAGGTGATCAACAAAAATCTAGGTTGGATGGTTAAAAAGTAATCACATTATTTTAGGTTTTACTTAAGTACAATAAGAAAATACATTTTGTATTATAAACATAGTATTTTAGACTGTAAATCCATTGAGGAGTGATACTGCATTCATCCTTGTAGCCCCAACACATTGTACCTATTTTATGTCTAATACAGATTTGTTGAATAAGTAAATGTAAGCATTATGCAAACATTCTTATATAGTACATAAGTAAACCTTCACTTCCTTCTTGCCACACTAAATTATTGCTGTCTCTTTCTTGCTCCTTTTCTACCCTTTACCATATTGCTTTATTCTGCACCTTTAGGGCCTAAATTCTTTAGCTTGATGTGGGATATGATTTAAGATTATTTGAGTAGAAAACTTCAGGGAAAAAAGCAATCTATGACGTTTATTCATTTTCAGATTTTATAAAGTTAGATTATTAATTACTTAATATTCAATCCTAATTTCACCTTAGCTATTTTGCTATAAAATTGTATAACTTATTTTTAGTAGACTTTAATCTTGTTTTAATTTAACAATAAAAAACCAAAACCTAACCTCTTTTGTTCTCTCATCCAAGACTGTGATATTTCATATAATTTTAACTTTTAATAGTTTAGCTTTAATACTCTTGGCATATTCAGTGATCTCCTTGATGATTTTCCTCATGTTACTTGATGCTTTGTCATCGGTGTTCTATCTGTTCCAACCCTCCAGCCTACCCACTTACACTAAGAATCTTCTTGGAAAGAAATCTCCTCTAAGGAGTCATCTCTGGCTCTTTAGAGGTGGCTCTTTTCTGATTATCTCCTGGCCTTGGTGGGATGATAATATCCAGTTTCTCTTAGCTGTACTCCTCTGTTTTCTACCCTGGCTTCTTTTTCTCTACCCTCCTAAAAAAATTTAAAAAATTAAAAAAAAAAACAAAAACTTGGAGGTATCCTGTGGCCTTTCTTACTTAATTCTTGCTCTCAAACATTCTGTCATCATTTCCATGTTGATAACTGCCAAATATTTTATGTATAGTCTCTGAATTCTAATTCATGTCTTCCTAAAGATAGTTATAATTGTGTCCCATCAATATCTCAAACTTTAATATGTCTAAAACGAAACTATTTTCTTCCTACCATAGTGAATATTCCTTATTTCCAGTAAAAGCAGCATTATCCTAGCTGCCTAAGGTGGACACCCAAGTCAATTTTGACTCATCTTTTTCTGCCTTTCTCTTTGTCCACTTGTCCCATTTCTTATTGATCCCACCTTTGAACATTCCTGTGGGTGCTACACTCATTTACTTTCTCATCTCTCTTGAATTACGTCAGTCTCCTGCAACCTTGTCTCCATGACTCTTGTTTTTGTTTCTTGAAGTCATAATAAGGATTTCTAATATACTAACCACTGCTTTTGTATGTCACTTCCCGGGGCAAGATTTGGACACTCTTAACCAATCTAACTTTATTTCCTTCTGCTTCAATGAACTCCTCCCTCACAGGTTGGGCCTCTGAGTATCTTTGAATATGAATGCTTGTTCTCATCTTTAACCTTCACTCATGCTGCCTTCATTACCACTTTTCCCTTTTATTATGTATCTGTGTCATCTGTAGTGGACACTATGCAAGAAAAATCAGACTCAACTGGTAATACATATTTACCTGCCTAGTCTCAAAAATCTCCACAGAGAGAAATAACAAAGGTTTGACTTTCTTTCATATCACTCACAATATTTACTAAGTCGTTATTGTGTTCTGAGCATGGTGTTGGGCTCTGAGACTAAAAAAATAAATAAACAAGACATCCCTCCACTGCTTCTCTTACAAGCAGTTTCCTCTGCCGCCTCCCTAACCCAAGCTGGTATTATCTCTCACCCAGATTCCTGCCCCAGCTGCCTGATGGGGCTGCCTGCGGCTGCTCTTGCCCCTTCCCAATCCATCCTCCACCCAGTAGTCGTAGTGGATCCATTGTGGAAGCCATTGCTGGGCTTTATGCAGGGTTCTATTACTCCCTTGCATAAAGCCCTGCAATGGCTTCTCATTGAATTTAAACATTTCGGAGTTTTTTATCTTACTTAAAAAAGTCCTGCATAATCTGGCCCCTGTCTGCTTCTCTTATTCTATCTTTTCCTGTCTTCACTTCACCAACTGTTCCACACTGCCTTTTCTATTTTTTTGAACACACTGAGCACATTCTGCTTTGTGACTTAAATGTTTTGGCTCTTCTTTTTGTCTAGACTACTGTTTCCCTTGATCTTTTTGGGACCAGCTCCCTCTTCTCTGGTCATTCAGATCTTAGCTTAACGACAAGCCTTACACTGCTGGCCAATCCCCACAACATGTTTCTTATTTGTCTTTTTATCTCTTCTCACCAGCCTCCTCCTCTATGTAGAATGTAAGCTCCATGAGAGCAGAGATCTTATTTATTTGTAGCCCTAGCACCTGATGCACTTCCGGGAGCATGATAAGTAGCCACTTCTTTTCAATAATATTTGTGAAATGAAAGAGAGGTCCAGCTCTTAAAGATGCCACAGTAAAGTCATGGTATTGCTACAGCATAGTACAGCTAGCATACATGACTAGCCCAACAAAATAAGTGTTATAACTGTAAGTTGTGTCTATAAGTCATGTTTATAAAGAGTTCTGGTTATGCAGTTCAAGGAGCAGTTCATCTGAGATCTGGCAGGGAGGAAGGATAAAGTAGGCAAAGCTACATCGAGGAGATAATCTTTGTGCCTGGTTCTTAAATAAAGAATAAGGACAGACTAGAACATTAGAACTAACTGAATAAAGGAAATAGCAAAAAGCTTGTGCTTGAAGGTGTAGAAGTACATGGGGTGTTTGGGGAATAGTGAGTAGTTCAACTAGAGATAAGAGTAAGGGATAGATAGATACAAAGTTGGAGCAATGCAAGTGCCAGCTTATAAAGAATTATATTTGCCATAGTAAGTTTTTAGACTTTGTATAGGAAACAGAACCTATACTGGCAGCATTATGGAAGATATAAAGAAAGGAACAGATAGAGAACAGTTTGACTCAGAGAAAAAAGGGAATGCCTAAACAGTAGCATGGGAGACATGGATACAGATAGAATATTCAGATATACCATGTATTAAAAATATTCTTTCAGTAGTTTGAATTTTATTATTTCAAATTATCTGCCCTAAAGATTTGTTTTTATCTATCTTACAGAATTTGGTTGATCTTGCAGGCAGTGAAAGAGCTGCTCAAACAGGAGCTGAAGGTAATTAAAACTCATGAAATATGTTAGTCTTAATGTCTTCCTATTTTATAGGATTAAAAAGTACTACCAGGCATTTTTAGAAATTGATAAAGTAATTATATTCATTATTAATAATATTCATTAATGATGATTTTCTGATAAAAGTCTTTAACGTAGAAATCAGCATCTGTATCTGGTTAATTTTTATTTTAGTCTACAATAGCATCAATTAAAAAATGAAAATTATACAATTGATGGTATTGTACAGCAGGAAAGCCCATGAGAATTCCTTAAAAGCCATTTAAACTTTCAAAATAAGGAAATTAAGAAAGATAGTGGGGTATAAAATTAATATACAGATACTAATTTTAGAAAGTTAAAATATTAATAAACAAAAACCAGTTAAAATATTTAGTAAAATATTTTAGTAGGTTATTTATAATAACCTAAAAGATGTGATACCTAGGAAGAAACTCAACAAAGATTTGTACAAGACTGATACAAAGAAAACGTTTTGTTTTTGTTTTTGTTTTTTTAATTTTTTTGAGGCAGACTCTCACTGTGTCTCCCAGGCTGGACTGCAGTGGCATGATCTCAGCTCAATGCAACCTCCACCTCCTGGGCTCAAGCAGTTCTCGTGCCTCAGCCACCCAAGTAGCTGGGATTACAGACATGCATCACCACGCCCAGCTAATTTTTGTATTTTTGGTAGAGACAGAGTTTCGCCATGTTGGCTGGGCTGATCTCGAACTCTTGGCCTCAAGTGATCCGCCACCTCGGCCTCCCAAAGTTCTGGGATTACAGGGGTGAGCCACCACACCCGGCCTAAGAAAACTTGTAAATCAGACTTGAAGGACACAAACAAATACTTGAAAAAATGGAAAAGCATACTTAGATGTAGAAGATTCAAAATCACAAGGATATCAGGCCTCTGGGTTAATTTCTAGATTTAACACAATCCTAATAAAAATATCAAGAGTACATTTTCATGTTTAAACTAGGTAAGATGATTTTAAAATTTGTATGGAAACATAACAGACAAGAGTAGCCGGAAAAATTCCAAAAAGCAGAAAATGGAATTTAAGATTTTACTATCTTACTATAAGATAGTAAAACATATTATAAACCCATAGTAATAAAACTATGTGAATTGTCAGCCCAGTGGAATAGAATAGAAAATCCATCAAGAGTCCTGAATACATACAGAAGTTAGAATACAATAAAAATGGTCCTTCAAATATGTGAAGAAAAGATAGATTATTCATTAATTGATGGCCATTTGGGGAAAAAAAATTATCCATATATCATATACCAAGGAATGTGTTGTAAGTGGCTCAAAAATTTCAGTATTAAAAAAACTATAAAAAGTATTGGAAGTCAACTTACAGTCGGAAAACCCTTTTGTAACTGATACAAAATCCGGATGCCTTAAAAGTTTAAAAGCAACAAAAAACTGGGCAAAGATAAAAGTGAGTAGTTCATAAGGCTTAAATGGTTTAGCTTGCACCTGCACTCTTGCCATTAGAAGAGCTGCTGATCCAAGGAAGATTAGAAGTTTGTTCAACAGACTTGAGCTCATTCTGCAGCCTATTGTAGAGGCACTCAACTGAGCCTAGCCTACTTCCTCCAAACCAGTCCATCCTCAGACCTGTGAACAAAAAATAAATGCTTGTGTTAGCTGGTTGGTTAGGTAGTAATGTTACAGCAGTAGCTAATTAATGCACCTGTGAAATAACATCTGTTCAAAGTTATTTTTTGCAATTTTTTTTGTATAGGCAGTAGATTGAAAACCTACATGTCCTTCAACAGGGGATGGGGTGGGTGAATGAAGTCTGATGCAGCCATAAAATGGAATTTTATACTTCAAAAAAGAATGAAAAAGATCAGTGTTTACCGATATGGAAATTTTTCTAAGATATGTTGCCAAGTGAAAAAAAGCAAAGTGCAAAATAGTAGGTATGGTCTGTTACTATTGATATCGGTGAAGAAAGAAGGAAATAAATATATATGAACTTGTATTTTAAAAAATCTCTAAAGAATAAACTAATAACAGTGGTGTCCTGGTAGAGGTATAGGAACTGGTCGAATATGGGATAAAAGTGGAAGGGAGCTTTTTCAAAGTGTACTTTTTTTTAAAAAACTTTTTGAACCATGTAAGCATATTAACAATTTAAAAATGAGAAATTAGAGGTTAATTTGGTTGTAAGTTCATAGTTGCCTATATTTAGATGTTGGAAAAAAAAATTGATTTGAACCGAAGAGCTACAGAAGCTCTTTCAGGAAACAGGTTTTTTTTCCCCTACATTCTTCCCTCCCTCTTCATTTTTTTCTTTTTACTATTTTTCTCAGGTAATAACCTTTCTGATTCACTTGAAGTGGGACTAATAGGGAAAGAGCTCCTTCTACCACTGATATTAAAGATGGGCTCATGTCTAAACCAGAGCATAGACTTTAGCATCTGCCCTCCAATTTCTCTCATTAACTTAGTGATAAATAAGTTTATCATCTGGAAAAGGAGTCAAGTTTGGTTTTCGTATTTGTTTAATAAATTCAGGTGTGCGGCTCAAGGAAGGCTGTAATATAAATCGAAGCTTATTTATTTTGGGACAAGTGATCAAGAAACTTAGTGATGAACAGGTTGGGTAAGTTTATCCCGTTGTGTACTTACCTACTAATTCTTACCTTTTTCATTAGGTTGAACATTGCAATATTTCAATGACACTCAAATGTACTGATTTTTTCCATATATTCAAAAGCTTGTACATACAACTATAATCTATTGAATTTACTTTCTGTTTTAAATATTTTTTAGTTAGTAGTTTTAATCTGCCTCATATAACCTGTAAACTAATTTTTGAAACTGTGGCTGATTTAAGAGTTCTGCGTTAAAAACCAACTACTTTGTTATATAAACATTCTCAATCTTTTTCTCCCATAAACTTATTCCTTGCTAAGTGGTTTCATAAATTATCGAGATAGCAAGTTAACACGAATTCTCCAGAATTCCTTGGGAGGAAACGCAAAGACACGTATTATCTGCACAATTACTCCAGTATCTTTTGATGAAACCCTTACTACTCTCCAGGTGAGTTTGATTTTTATCTCAACTTAATATGGGGGAAGATCAACTTGAAGCAGAAAAAATTACCTACTAAAATTAAGCAAAGTTTTTTAAATTAACACACCTGTTATAATCAATATGTTATCTACTAAATAGCATTTCTTAATTTAATTTTGCCAGACTTCAATTATTTGTATCTTACCTTCACAATTTTTGCCACATCCAACACTAGTTTACTGAAATTGACTTGATATTTTTTTAAATGACTCACTTTTTGTACTCAATTTATTGTAAAAGGAAACTTTAATATTAGTCCTATCAATAGGAAACTATTATTACTTGCCACAAATAGAAGGTAACAAAAAAATTGTGTGTCTGTCTGTATAACAAAATCTGAAATTCCTAGTAGTTAACTGTTGCCTTCATTTGCTCTGAACCTAAGGCCTACATTTTCTATTTTAAAAAGGAAAGGAACCAGCCTGACCAACATAGAGAAACCCTTTCTCTACTAAAAATACAAAATTAGCCAGGTGTGGTAGCACATGCCTGTAATTCCAGCTACTGGGGAGGCTGAGGCAGGAGAATCGCTTGAACCCAGGAGGCGGAGGTTGCAGTGAGCCGAGATCGTGCCATTGCACTCCAGCCTAGGCAACAAGGGCGAAACTATGTCTCAAGAAAAATGAGAAATGTCAGCAGGGTAGCTTTCTCAATGAACGATTCAATGTTATCTAATGGTCACCTTCATGTACCCACCTAAAGTTACTTATGGTACTTGTACTCTGAGAAACATTGCTTTAAATAGATGTTGAGCACCAGATCAAGGTACTATCAGGTGCAAAGAGAAACTAGAGTCCCTGGCTTAACAGAATTAATGAATTCTGTGACAAGGCACATAACACTTGTCTTGCAACATAATTTTAGTAGTTAAGTGGTTAATAACTAGTATAGAGTTTAAAGGAAGGAGAGTTATCTTTGGCTAGAAGCAAAACTTCAGAGTAGAGGAAGCGTTAGCACTGGACCTTGAGGGGTAAATGGGATTCCAATAAGCTGATGTTTTTAAGTTCTCTCAATATATCTTTTTTTATTCTCCTGAAGACTATCAGCCAGGGTAAGTTACAGAGCATTGTTATAAGGACATAGAATGTTCCCTTTGTTCAAAAGTATTAAGCCAACTGGAAAGAGTATTGATGTTTCTTAAACTTGAATATAAGAAAGCTAATTATTACTAATTAAATTTGAATTTTTTTAAGTGTTGAACACTTAGCACTTTTGTATTTTTTTTCCAGTTTGCCAGTACTGCTAAATATATGAAGAATACTCCTTATGTTAATGAGGTATCAACTGATGAAGCTCTCCTGAAAAGGTATAGAAAAGAAATAATGGATCTTAAAAAACAATTAGAGGAGGTATGTATGAATCATTTATTTCATTAAATAGAAAGAATCAATTTAGAATGGAGACCTGCCCAAATACTCAGAGACAATTCATTCCTGAATATCTGAGTTGCTACAACTTAAGTTTTAAATCATTTTTAAACAAGAACAAATCCACTCATAAAAATTTTAGTTTAATTTACTATAAATTGTAAGATTTGGTTCTTGAAATTATTTTAGATTTTGTTTTTTATTTCAAAATCTGAGATTATCAAATGGGCCAAGTAGAGGTATTTCTTAAAATTTTTCACAAATACATATGAATTCGGTTAAAAAGAGAAACTACAGAGTTACTTAGAACCACTTTCTGTATTTTCATGTTATCCTGAATTCCTCTTCTAACCCTTAGATTGCAATCTAATAATATAGCATAATTTCTCATTTGTTTTAACCATCATGGTCCCATATTTTGTAAAAAATCATGCATTAGTGATCTTTTTTAAAATGAGCTAAAATATCAAATGGTAATCTTATGAGAACATCTCTATCTTTACTATCGGAATTCAAGTCTTTATTTTATGACTTCTGACTATTCATATCTTCTTAGACAATTAATACAGTTATTATAACAGCATTGTTGTCTTATACATGGTATATAGAATAGTTACATGAGAAGAAATGTGTATTTTATTGTAAGTCTGAGAAATTATTGATTATGGTAACTGCATTTTGATGTTCTGCAGTTAGAGTAAATTTTATTTCACTGAAATTAAAATTCTTATAGTTCATATACAAATGTAATATTTTATTCTTTTATGCTACTTTTAAGGTTTTAAAACTTAACCACATGTATTATTAACATAATCCAATATTGCATTCTATAGGTTTCTTTAGAGACGCGAGCTCAGGCAATGGAAAAAGACCAATTGGCCCAACTTTTGGAAGAAAAAGATTTGCTTCAGAAAGTACAGAATGAGAAAATTGAAAACTTAACACGGATGCTGGTGACCTCTTCTTCCCTCACATCACAACAGGAATTAAAGGTAAAATTAAAAGATGACAGCTTAAACTTGATGTACAGAGAATAGAATTGTTATTTCTATATGTTTATTATGTAGTATGCACTTTCTATCCTTTGATACAATATTTTCAAGAAACCCAGAAGATTTTGTGTTTTCACAGTACCTAAGAGATTCATTAAAAATACCAATTTCTGATTCTCACTTGTAGAGATTCTAATTCAACAAGTTTGGAGTTTATTTAAATAATTTATTTGCAATATGCTGCTTAATAAATTCTAAAGAAACTGGGTGATTGGAAGCCACAGGTTTCTAGAATATGTGGAAATATTATTTTATACTTAAACAGAAATATTAATCTCAGGAAAATTGGTGTAGAATATAAAACAACATAATTGTGTCAATGTAGAGTCTGCTGAAAGAAAATAAAAACAACATAGTGAACAAAATTCTGACGTTGTTTATGTGGGGTTTTTTTGTCTGTCTTTAATTGAGTAGGAATTTATTGAATAGACTTTTGGGGGTGTGAGGGTGTCATGGATAAGAGGATGATCTCTGGAGCTAGACTGCCTGGATTTAAATCTGTCATTTCCTACCTCTTGGCCTTAGACAATTTCTTGAATTACTTTGCTGCTTTTTCCTGTGGAAGTAGCAGTGTGGAAGAGCTTGATACTCACCTCATAAGTGTTGTGTGAGAATTAAATGAGATAATAGGTAGAATTAGCTCAACACAGCACTTGCCACACCGCATATTCTCAACTAATGTACGTTATTAATATGAATAAGCATTATGTACATTGGTGTACAGAAGACAATCAAGAACTATTGGTTGAGTGGTGAGCAGGAAATAGCCCAATGAAGGACCTAGAGAAGAATGTTTCAAAAGAGACCTACATGTGCAAAAGCTTGGAGTTGTGAAGAAACATGATGCATTCCTTGCACTTAAGATGTTCCAGTAGCAGGGGCATTTTAAACCCCCTTGAGGGATTTGAATGTGACGTTTTGCTAACAACAAAGAACAGCCTTGCATGTGACATCAGAATTATAGTTAAGAAAGATGTAGCTGCTGTGCACGTCAGACTGCTTGGGCCTGCAAAGACTGACTCTGGAGTTGGAGTGAATTGGATAAATTGGAGAAGTGTTTGGAAAGTAAACTTAGCAGGACTTTGTGGTTGTTTGGATGCTGAGGGTAGAGAAAGGGAGGAGGAGGTGTCCAGAATGACTTGCAAGCAATTCCTGGCTCCTGGGTAGCTGGTAACAATATTGGTTAAGTTAAGGAACACTGAATAAAGAGCAGTGGAAATGGTGGGTGTTTTATTTGAGATTTCTGTTGTTTGAGATGTCAGGCAGTTGAAAATGCAAATGTGTGAATTTTAGGTAGAAGATTTGAGATATAAATATCAATTTGGGCATTAACTACTACAGATCCAAATTAAAGTTTGTTCTGGTTGCATATTGAGAGAAGGCAACAGAAGGCAAAGTAACAGAAGGCAAAACTCCAATTGGGTAAGGCAGAGAAAAAAGAATCTGTAAAGAAGCCCAGGTTTAGCTCTAGAGTTAAGAATAAGACCTAGTGAATATAGTAGCTAAGGGGAGAGAATATTTCAGGGAGGTAGTGTTCAGTGGTGTAATATTCTGCTAAGAAGTTAAATAAGATAAAGATGGACGAAAAATTATTTGCATTTGGAAACACAGCTTATTTGCAAACGTGATTTGAGTTATTAAATAGTAGGGTTGTGAAAGCCATCTTGTAGTGTATTGAGGTGGCCTAGATGGATGGGATCTTGAATATAGTAGAAAGAATTGGACTACCATAGGAGAAACACCTCTTGAATTGGAACAAACACAGAGGAAAGGACAGGCCTCTGTGCAGGTAGTACTCTTAGGAGTTTAGGTTTATACTTTCTTTGTGAAATAGGTTTAATTTTTCTGCTGAGATGGCAGGTGATGGTACAGTCATAAGTTTACAGAGATACTAAGGGTTTGAAATAGGCTAGCCTTTGTAGGTAATGAAAAAGAAAACTGACAAGGGGGAAGGGAATATTGCCAAGCAGCATTAAAGATCGTGTTTATCTTGTCAGCCAGTCTTCTGGCTGTGTGGCTCTGGCAGTGCTCAGGAGGCTGATAAAGGTCTTGAACACAGTGTCATTTGAGTGTGCCATGTGGGGTACATGTAAGAAACAGAGAATGGGTCAAATAATTTGAGAACGTTAACCTCAAATTTCCAACGTGATTACAGTGATCTATGGAATCTAAGATGATAGGGTGAGAACCAAGAGAGAGATGGCAAAAAAAAAAAAAAAAAGTCACGCAACAAGGGAACAGAGCTAAATAGCCCCTGATAAGCTAAATAGCTATAGTAGGATTAACTAAATTAATGATTTGGAAGGATAACAACAGCGATAAGAGCAAGAGGTCTAGGTTTATGACTTTCAGATAATGATAAGGTCCAGGTGTGACTTTGGTAGCAACTAGCATTAAACTGAAGGTTATTGGAGGATTTATATATGATGGGGCTTTTGCAGAGCAGGACGTGGAAAGGGCTAGCCATGTCAAGCAGAACAGCACTCAGGCATGACAGTATGCAGTATATTCTGGGGACAACAAGTAATCTTAAGAGGCAATGTGATGGAATGGTTGCATGGAAAGGCTCTGAAGTAATAGACATGGGCTCAGCCACCAATTGGCTATACAACCTCACACAACTTCTCCAAACTTGTTGGGCACCCAGCTCATCTGTTAAAAAGATGTAGTAAGGTTGATACTCGATACAAGTATCATCTCATCTTATTTGACTCTCAACAACCTTAGGGTTGTGTATTTCAGATGTGATTACAACCCTAGGGTTGCTGAGAGAGTCAAATAAGATGAGATGATACTTGCACTGAGTAAAGAGACGAGAAGAATGGTGACTATGAAACCTGGAAAAACTACTTAAGAGGCAGGCACAGGAAGAGAAACCAGAATGAGTAGTAAGTATAAGCAGCTGGGTAAGGAAAGAACCAGGAGATGGGTCCCTGAAGTGCTGAGGAAGGAGTGGATAAATCATGAGGACAAAGTAGGAAATAAAGAAAACTGTAGTTAGAGTGAAGTAAAGAGTCAAGAGTTTGATTTTTTTTTTAAAGCAATATCCTTAGACTAGTAAAAATTTAAACTAGGCTTAATAAGAATTCTACCAAGTCAATGGTTTTCAAAAATAGAAACTAGTTCCTTTGTTTTATTATGTTTGAATACAAATCTATATGACATAATTTTAATTTCTTCCTAGGCTAAAAGAAAACGAAGAGTTACTTGGTGTCTTGGCAAAATTAACAAAATGAAGAACTCAAACTATGTAGATCAATTTAATATGCCAACAAATATAACAACAAAAACACACAAGCTGTCTATAAATTTATTAGGAGAAATTGATGAATGTGAGTGCTTTTTTCAAGTGGAACTATGTTTGATTATAAAAGCATTCTTATAAAGGGAAACTATGTTTATAGCTCAGTTAATGTGATAAACATGTTTAAATACTGTGTATTTCACATGTGATTACATGGAGATTATTATTTAAAATAAGTAATTATAAAAATACAAAAAAATTAGCTGTGCGTGGTTGCAGGCACCTGTAATCCCAGCTACTTGGGAGGCTGAGGCAGGAGAATCACTTGAAACTGGGAGGCGGAGCTTGCAGTGAGCCAAGATCCATTGCACTCCAGCCTGGGCGACAAGAGTGAAACTGTCTCAAAAATAAATAAATAAATATAATCATAAGTTCTTTACTCTGATTCTCTTAAGAATGATGCACTAGTTGAAACACACGTGAGACAGGTGTTTTTATTTTTGTTCTAATTATTCAATTAAATTATTAGTTATATGGCATCTGCCTTTGCTAATCTTAAAAGAGTGACATTGACATAGGAATCTGTTTCAAAATTATTTCTTCAATAGTACAGTCTGTTGGGGGGGCATTTAAAATCTGCTTACAATGATCAAATCTCAAATTCAGAATTTGTCCTTTTAACCTGTATTTCATTAAGGATCCTGAATTGTGTCACTAATTCCAACCAGTGGTCATCTTAATTCATACAATAATATAAATCACCGTATCTATTAATGTACTTTTGGTATTCATACTCTGAGCACATATTAGTTAATTTGAAGTTCTTAGTATCTCTGATAAGAATTTTTTTAGTAATCTTTAATTTGACTTAGGAAATTTGGTAAACATGTTTATGGACAAATTTTTTTTTCTCTAATTATAGCTGTCTGTTCAGAGTCTGATGTTTTCAGTAACACTCTTGATACATTAAATGAGATAGAATGGAATCCAGCAACAAAGCTACTAAATCAGGTAACTTAATGTATTTTACAGCATATAATGCTTTTACTCTTTTTAAAATTCTTTTGTTATTAGATATTGTTGTTACTTGTTCTCATTTAATTTCAGTAATGATTTTGGCTCTAATGAAGGCTTCTCTCTTTACATTTCTACTCTATAACCATCAGGCACCTAGAGGAAGACTAAAAATTTCATAAGGCAGACATGTGCTAGCAGCTAAACCTTTGCTTCTAGCTCTTTACTAGCAGATCTTAGTATTCATGATGTTTGTAAAGTTTCTGTTTTGCCTTGGTAAACTTCATGAGGCTGACAAGACTGATTTTAAAAGTGTCAATTGTCAGGCATTTATACTGTTTAGAATAATACATCAGGGAGAGGTAATTTTGGTGAATACATCAGTAAGTTTAGATTCCTTGTTTACTTTGTATATTGCTTGTGTTTAAAGATGTATAGTTGTATAAAGTAGTAAAGAAATTTTCATTTGAATTTTAGAATATAATTGCAGTGCTCCTTATTATTGTTAGTTAATTCCTATGAAGTATTATTGACAAAGTGTTTTTGTGTTCCTAAGACATACATTAGAAGTTTCTTGGGTTTTTTTTACAATCTCTGGTGTAGAAAAGTATCTTTTTAACTCATGGTGTATCTCTTTTCTTATAATAATATAGAAAATAGAAATAGGCCTCTTTAAGTATAGTAAAACAGTTATCATTAGCTTTAGAAGTCAATAAATAATATCTCTGTTTCCGTTCTTGAATTCAGAAGCATCTGAGACATAAAATAGGATTTAGTTAGATTGGGGAATTAAATTATCAGTTTTATTACTGAGGAGCTTGAGGATTTATGATCAAAATTTCCTGTCAGGCACAGGCAAACATACAATTTATTGATATATTTTTAAAATTCTCCTTCTTTCAAAATAATCTATTCTAACTTAGCTAGTTTGCCAAAATGTAGACCGTTAGAAAGATATCAAATCAAAGTTAAATTAGTTATTTAAATAATCCAAATTTTGTTAAGGAAACAAAAAATATATGAATTTTCTGATTGGAAAATCTGTTCTTGTTTATAATAGGAGAATATAGAAAGTGAATTGAACTCACTTCGTGCTGACTATGATAATCTGGTATTAGACTATGAACAACTACGAACAGAAAAAGAAGAAATGGAATTGAAATTAAAAGAAAAGAATGATTTGGATGAATTTGAGGCTCTAGAAAGAAAAACTAAAAAAGATCAAGAGGTAAGAGAGACAGAAATGTAAAACTAAACTAAAAGCCTACTTTTAAAAGTAGTATTCTCTTTTTTCTATAATGTAAGCTTTTTTATATTTTTTTAAATGTACAGATAACATTTTATGTGTTTATTGTATACAACATGATGTATGATGTTTTGAAGTATATATACATTGTGGAATGGTTAAATCTAGCTATCAAATGTACTACCTCACATAGTTAAATTGTTTTTGTGGTGATAGCACATAATATCCACAAATTTTATGTTTTTTAAGAGTACAATACCTTGTCTTTAACTATAGTCACCTTGCTGTACAATAGAGCTGTTGAAGTTTATTCCTGCTATCTGTCATTATGTCATCTGACCAAGATTTCCCCATTTCCTTCTCTCTGCTAAACACCCCAGCCTCTGATAACCACCATTATGCTTTCTACTTCTAAGAGATCAGCTTTTTAAGATTCTGCATATGAAATCATGCAGTATTTGTCTTTCTGTGCCTGGTTTATAATGTCCTTTGGGTTCATCCATGTTGTTCCAAATGGTAGGATGCTGGGATTTCTTTCTTTCTTTTTTTTTTTTTTAATAGCTGAAGAATATTCCATTGTGACTTTATACCAAATTTTCTTTATCCGTTCCTCTGTTGGTAGACTTTTAGGTTGGTTCCATATCTTGGCTGTTGTGGAAGGTGCTGCAGTAAATATGGGAATGCAGATATTTCTTGGACATACTCATTTAATTTCCTTTGGGTATATACCCAGTGGTAGGACTGCTGGATCTTATGGTAGTTCTATTGCTTTGTTGAGGAACCCTCATACTCTTTTCTGTATATTTCCACCAACAGTGTAAAAGGATTCCCTTTTGTCCACATCCTTGCCAAGAAGTTCTTTTCTGCCTTCTTGGTAAGCCATTCTGATTGGGATGAGGCAATACCTCACTGTGGTTTTGATTTGCATATCCTTGATTATTAGTAATATTGAACTTTTTTTTCATCTATCTGTTGGCTATGTGTATGTCTTCTTTAGAGAAATGTCTGTTCAGGTCTTTTGCCTGTATTTTAATTGAGTTGTTTGGGGGTTTTTTTGCTATTGAGTTGTTTGAGTTTCTTATATATTTTGGATATTAACCATATGTCAGATGTATAGTTTGCAAATATTTCTGCCATTCTGTAGGTTGTCTCTTTATTGATGATTTCCTTTTACTTTAGTTGTAGTTCCATTTATTTATTTTTGGTCTTTTTGGTTGTGCTTTTGAGGTCTTATCCAAAAATTCCTTGTCCTGACCAATGTTATGAAGCATTTCCCCTATCTTGTTTTCTAGTAGTTTCATAGTTTCAAGTCTTAATATTTACGTCCTTAACTCATTCTGAATTGATTCTTATATATCATGAGAGACAGGAGACCTAGTTTCTTCCTTCAACATATAGATATTCATTCAGTTTTCCCAGCACCACTATTGAAGAAAGACTATCCTTTCCACAACATATGTTCTTGGTACTTTTGTCAAAAATCAGTTGGCTGTATATGCGTGGATTTATTTCTGGGTTCTCTGTTCTATTGGCCTGTTGTCTGTTTCTATGCCAGTAGCATGTTATTTTGGTTACTATACTTTTGTAATATATTTTGGAGGCAGATGGTATGATGCCTCCAGATTTGCTCTTTTTGCTCAAGATTGCTTTGGCTATACAGGGTCTTTTGGGGTTCCATACGAATGTGAGGATTGTTTTTAATCTACTTTTGCGAAGAATGTCCTTGGTATTTTGATAGATATCGCATTACATCTGTGGATCACTTTGGACAATATGGACATCATAACAATATTCTTCCAGTCCATGAACATGCATATCTTTCCATTTGTGTCTTCTTCAATTTCTTTCATTAATGATTTATAGTTTTCATTTGAGAGACACCTCAAATTAATTTCATTTTCTGACACCTCCTTGGTTACATTTATTTCTAGGTATTTTTTTGGTAATAAATGAGATTTTTTTCTTTGTGTCATTTCTAGATAGTTTGCTATTAACATATAGTGATACTACTGTTTTTTTATGCTGATTTTGTACCCTGCAACTTTACTGAGTTTCTTATTAGTTGTAACAGTTTTGGATGGATTCCTTATGGTTTTCTGTATATAGGATCATATCATCTACAAATAGAGACAATTTAACTTCCTCCTTTCCTATTATGTTTTATTTTTCTCTTTTGCTGAATAGCTCTAGCTAGAACTTCCAGTACTATGTTGAATAAAAGTGGCAAAAGGGAACATCCTTATCCTGTTCCTGATCTTAGAGTAAAAAGCGTTCAGCTTCTCCCCATTTGGTATTACGTTAGCAGTGGGTTCATTGTATGTGGCCTTCTATACCTAATTAAGAGTTTTTATCATGAAGAGGTATTGAACTCTCATGATTTTTCTGTATCTGTTGAAGTGATTGTATGACTTTTTTTCATTGTTTTGTTAATGTGGTATGTCATGTTTGTTGATTTGTTTATGTTGAACCATTCTTGTATTCCTGGGATAAATCCCATTTTATCATGGTGAATTATCTTTTAAATGTGCTGTTAAATTCAGTTTTGTAGTATTTTGTTCACGGTTTTTCCATCTGTTCTTCAGTGATATTGGCCTGTAGTTTTCCTTTTTTGTCTATTTCTGGTATCAGTGTAATGCTGGCCTCATAGAATAAGTTAGGAAAAATTCCTTCCTCTTCAATTTTTTGAAATACTTTGAGAAGAATTGGTATTAGTTCTTCTGTAACTATTGGTAGAATTCAGCAGTGATGCGATCAGGTCCAGGGCCTTTCTTTGATAGGAGACTTTTTATTACTGATTCAAGTCTCCTTTCTCATTACTGGCCTGTTCAGGTTTTCTATTTATTCATAATTCAATCTTGCAAGGTAATTGGTACAGGAATTCATTTCTTCTAGATTTTTCAATTTATTGGCGTATAATTGTTCGTACTAGTCTCATGATTCTTTGTATTTCTGTGTTATCAATTGTTATGTCACCTTTTTTATCTCTGATTTTATTTATTTGAGTCAGCTTTTTTACCTAGTCTAGCTAAAGGTTTGTTGATTCTGTTTATTTTAAAAAAAAAAAAAAAAACCAACTCTTTATTTTGTGGATTTTTTTAATGACCCTATTTTGTTTATTTCAGCTCTCATCTTTATTCTTTCCATTTGCTAATTTAGGGTTTAGTTTGTTCTTGTTTTTCTAATTCTTCGAGGTAATAGTTTAGGTAGTTTGAGATCTTTCCTCTTTTTTGGTGTTTATTACTATAAATTTCTCTTTTAGAACTGCTTTTGCTGCATCCTATACGTTTTGGTATATTGTGTTTCCATTTTCATTTGTCTTAACTTTTTAAAATTACTCTTTTAATTCATTAACCCAGTGATTGTTCAGAAGCATGTTTAATTAATATTTCCATAGTTTCTGCTATTATTGATTTCTAGTTTTATGTCATTGTAGTCAGAAAAGATACTTGATATAATTTTGATTTTAAATTTTTTAAGACTGTTTTTGTGGCCTAATGTATTATCTGTCTTAGAGAATGTTCCATGTGCAGTTGATGAGAATGTGTTTTCTGCAGCTGTTAAATGGAATGTTCTGTAAACATCTGTTAGGTCTCTTTGGTCTAGACTGCAGTTTAAATCTGCTATTTCTTTGTTGATTTTCTGTCTGAATAATCTGTCCATTGCTGAAAGTGTAGTTTCGAAATCCTCTATTATTATTGTGTTGCAGTCTCTCTTCCTTCAGATTATTGTTATTTGCTTTATATATTTTCTGCCATGTTCAGTGTGCATATGTATTTACAATTGTTGTAACGTCTTGCTGAGTTGACCCCTTTATCATTATGTAATGACCTTGTCTCCTTTTACACTTTTTGATGTAAAGTCTATTGTAGCTGATATAAGTATAGCTTCTCCTGCTGTCTTACAATTTCAGTTTGCATGAAATATCTTTTTCCACCCCTTCCTTTCCATCTATTTGTATCCTTATAGGTGAAGTTAATCTCTTTCAGGCAGCATATAATTGGATTTTATAGTCCATTTAACTACTCTGTCTTATAATTGGAGAATCAATCCATTTACATTGATAGGTAGGAACTATTGATAGGTAGGAAATTACTACTTCCGTTTTGCTAATTGTTTTCTATTTGTTTTTTAGATCCTTTTATCTTATTTTACTGTCTTCCTTATTGGTTAAATTATTGTCTCTGATAGTATGTTTTGACACCTTTTTATTTTTAGTGTATTTATTATAGACTTTTTTCCTTTGTGGTTACCATCAGGCTTACAAGAAAAAGTCTTACAGTTATGGCAGGTTATTTTAAACTGATAACAGATTATCATTGATTAATAAACAAACAAACTCCACACTTGATCTCCTTCCACCTTCTGAATATTTGATGTTCTATGTTTCGATGTCACAACTGTTTTCCTTCAGTACTTTGACTGGATCATTGCACTCCCTCCTGGCCTGTGAGATTCCTTTTTGTTGTTGTTGTTGTTGTTAATTATACTTTAAGTTCTGGGGTACATGTGCAGAACATGCAGGTTTGTTACATAGGTATATGCATGCCATGGTGGTTTGCTGCACCCATCAACCTGTCAATTACATTAGGTATTTCTCCCAATGCTATCCCTCCCCTAGCCCCCCAGTCCCCAATAGGCCCCAGTGTGTGATGTTCCCCTCCCTGTGTCCATGTGTTCTCATTGTTCAACTCCCACTTATGAGTGAGAACGTGTGGTGTTTGGTTTTCTGTTCTTGTGTTAGTTTGCTGAGAATGATGGTTTCTAGCTTCATCCATGTCCCTACAAAGGACATGAACTCATCCTTTTTTATGGCTGCATAATATTCCATGGTATATATGTGACACATTTCCTTTATCCAGTCTATCATTGATGGGCATTTGGGTTGGTTCCAAGTCTTTGCTATTGTGAACAATGCTGCAATAAATGTATTTGTGCATGTGTCTTTATAGTAGAATGATTTATAATCCTTTGGGTATATACTCAGTAATGGGCTTGCTGAGTCAAATGTTATTTCTAGTTCTAGATCCTTGAGGAATTGCCACACTGTGTTCCACAATGTTGAACTAATTTACACTCCCACCAACAGTGTAAAAGTATTCCTATTTCTCCACATCCTCTCCAGCATCTGTTGTTTCCTGACTTTTTAGTGATCCTAGCCTGTGAGATTTCTGCTTAGAAGTCTGCTCCTAACCATAATGGAACTCCTTTCTATGTTATTTGCCTCTTTACTCTTGCTACTTTGCTGCTTTTAGGATTTTCTCTTTGTCTTTGACTTTTGAGTTTGAATATAATACATCTTAGGGCAGGGTCATTTAGATTGAATCTGATTGGTAACCTTTGACCTTCCTATATGTGAATATGTATTGCTTTCTTCAGGTTTGGGAATTTTCTGCTATTATTTCTTTAAATAAGCTTTCTGTCCTGTTGTCTTTCTCTACTTGAACTGCAGTGACCCAAATATTTGTTTTTTGATTTTGTCCCATAAGCTTCATTTCTTTTCATCTTTTTTTTTTTTTTTTTTTTTTGCTTTCTGACTCTATATTTTCAAATAGCCTGTCTCAAACTCACAAATTCTTCTCCATGATCGATTCTGCTGTTGATGTTCTTTATTGCATTTTTCATTTTGTTCATTGTATTTTCTTGCTCTAGGATTTCTGTTTGGTTTTTTTATTATTTCAGTCTCCCTGATAAATTTCTGGATTGTTTCTCTACGTTTTCTTGAAGTTTGCTGAGCTCGCTTAAAATAACTCTTTTGAATTCTTTGGCAGATTATACATCTCCATCTTTTAGGATCAGTCACCAGTACCTTACCTTGTGCATTTGGTGACATCATTTTTCCCTGATCATGATACTTGTGGTCACGCAGCAGTGTCTGCACATTTAAGACAAATTTAGCTGTTTATTTTAGTCTTCACCATCTTTATAAGGTCTTTTCAAGATCCATAGTATGACTGAGGTCAGCGTGTTATCCTGCTGAGGCACTACTGGACACCTTTCTCTATAGGTCCCCAGGTGGGCAGAGCTGTTCTTATTCTACAGATGACAGGGGTCAGTATCAAGATCCAGGGCCATTTGAGAATTTGCTGATGGACAAGGGTTGCAAAACCTGCCACAGGGACTTGGATACATCTGTCTCCTGGTAGGATTCTGGCTTAGTGAAACCATTCTCAGACTATCGCTAGGAGAAACTGAAACCAAGCTTCAGAGTTAATTCAGAATGTGCTATGGAACCAATGTTGGTAAGCTTAACCTGGTAGCAAGAGCTGTCAAGACTCCCAGCAGTTCCTTATGCAGGGAGGATTGCTTGCATTCTGTAGCTGGGGCAGTCAAGGTTCTTTCCAGAACTGCTATGTGATGGAAGCCAGCAGGCCTGTCCTACACAGGCAGGATAACTGCCAGGCTGCAGTAGAGAGGGACTGCAGTCAAGACAAGACCCCTTTAGGATCTATTATGGAAAAGATGCATCAAGCCTATCCTGGTGGCTGGGGCAGGTGCTTCACCCAGCAGTTCCCAAAACAGTCGAGATAGCTTCCTGACTGCAGCAAAGAGGCATTGAAGCTGAGACAGGGCCCGTTCAGGATCTATTGTGGGATGGAGGACTACAAGCCTGTCCCAGTGGCTTAGACAGGTTCATCTCTTGGCAGTTCTCTGTGTGAGTGGGAGCAGAGAGGCTGCAACAGGGAAGGACTGGAACCAATACATGTCTCCTTCAGAATCTGCTATGGGACAGAGGCCGACAAGCCTATCCTGGTGGCTCAGATGGGCATGTTCCCTTCTGGGTCCTTGTGCAAGCAGTACTAAGCTAGGACTACAGCTTGAAGAGGGCAGGAGCCAAGTGACAGGCTAACATTTGGGTCCACTGCCAAGACCAATGTCAACAGGCAAAAGAGCCCATCTGCTGAGACCCTAGAGTGTGTGATTCCTCCCGGACCCCTTGACAGAGAGTTTTGGTTGCAGGCTCTGGGCCAAATAGGGCTGTAGCTAAGTCCTTCAAGGAATGGGACCATTTCTGCATATAAACCTGGGAGCACAATTAGCAGGACTCCCACCTGGGTGTTGGTATACACTCTCAAAAACAACACTTCTAAGTCTTGAGTTCTACTGGGGTTTTGCAACCTCCTACCTGAATCCAAAGGCTCCCACAAAAAGACTTGTCTGTAATAGGTACAGAATTCTTGTTGTTTTGGGGGGATATGAACAGGTGACCTCCTATTCTGTCATCTTCTTGACATCACTCAGAAGTATTGTCTTAAAGATATTTTTTTTCTAAGATTGAGGTGTTGAAGATCTAACCATTTTTCATATGTATATACAATTTAGAAAATTTAAGGAATATTTTCTTCATTTATATTTTAAAAATAGTTAAATCATATTTGTTTCCCTGGTGCTTATGCAAGAGAAGAAGGAATTAAAAGCATCTGTGGGAAGGTTTGGTGTGTCTGCCTCTTGATGGATTTGTCTTGAAATTGTTTCCTTATAGTTTGTATATTACATTTTATTGAGCATACATAAATGCTACCTAGAGCATAGCCGTTTCCTACTGAGATCAGTATGAATTTTAATATCTAGATGACTGTTTTATATATGGATGCTACATATTAATGGATTTCTTTTTCTTTAGAAAGTATGTTTCTAAATAATTAAAACATTAGAATAGATAGAAAAGCTAATTTTATACGTTTTGCTTTTCCTTCTCCATCTAAGAGAGTTATATGAAAATTAGTATAACTAATACTAGTTTTAATGGAATTTTTAGAAACAGATCACTCATTTTCTAAGTATAAAATATTAGACTACATGTTACGAGAACTTAATCCAGAAACCATTAGACTTTAGGGACTCAGAAATTGTCCAAAAGATTAAAAGGAGTTATTAGTGCAAAGTGTCCTTAACCTAGAGGCCACAGATGCTGTGAAATTATTTTGCAGAATTTTTCAATGCATTTTCATTTTTCTGGAACAAGAATCTGTAGTTGTTATCAGGCTTGCGAAATGATTCGTGAAAGCCCCCCTTCAAAAAAAAAATAAGACCCAGTGTTTTATGTAGTTAAAAGATGAATTAATTTGCAGCTACTTTTCAGACTTCTATGTGGCTAGCCCAAAAGGCCACGATCCTTTTTCCTTAATATCATTGTTCAGTTTCTCAATCTCTTTTCTTTTTTAAAGGAAAAAAGAATTCTATGCCAAAGCTATTATTTCCATTCTACCTACAAATTAAAATTATTTCTTCATTTCATAGGTATTATATTCAAAGAGGTAAAAGTCTAAGTTCTCCACAGGGTTTCATTTAACTTGTTTTAAAATGCATATTAATGAAGTGCAAAATGTCATGCATGACAAAACCATTGGACTTTAATCAATAAAACTAGGTTTTATCAAAGGGACTGGCTTAGTGTCATTATTAAGAACATGGTCTCCAGAGTGAAATTGCCTGGATTTAAGCCCCAGTTTTGCCACTTATAAACTCATCGCAGATCCAATCCTATTACGAATTATTGCCAAGGCCTTGGGCAAGTCATTGAATCTCAGGGCTTCCTGTATTTCTCCACCCTTGAAGTAAAGACCAGGTGCTCACCAAGGTCCCTTCTGACTTTAAAATTTCATCTAATTTTTATATGTTTTTTATATATAATAATAACATGACATAAAACTAACTTTTAGGATAAATGGCAGTAATTTCTCTAATATTTTTCTCACATCATTAATATATGAATAAGAAAAATTGAAGCTTATTGAATTGAGTCAACACAGAGAAGGATTACAAAAATACCACAGAATATATGACATGTATCACACTGCAGTTTTTCTTCCATTTTAACCACAGTTGAGGGAGAAAAAATTCTACTCCCTTCTTTTTAAATTTATTTTTCTTTTTTTTTTCTTTTTAACAAAACACTCAGCTTTCTAATCTAAAAAATATATAATTAAAAAACTTTTTCTTTATAGAGACGGGGGTCTTGCCATGTTGGCCAGGCTAGTCTCACACTCCCGGGCTCAAGTGATCTGCTCACCTCGGCCTCCCAAAGTGCTAGGATTACATGTGTGAGCCACTGCTCTAGGCCTTTTTATTTTTAATTAGACACAAATTTTAAGGTTACTTAAAAGATTATGTAATAAAAACTTATCCTGTTCAAAAACAGTTTTGCAGTATCTAGTCCATGTTAAAAATATAAGTCTATGTGTATGTAGCAAAATATGTTCCAAAACCTACATGTTGGGGAAAGGTGTAGCTAAAAGGGAATAAAAGTCAAATTATGGCCTTAGAACATGGAGTCATTTCCCTGGTTTTCCTAAAGCTTTTATCAAAAATCACCCAAGTTGTATATAATTTTCTAGTGGGAATATAGTAGTAACATGAGATGCTTAAATAGTATGTTTTAGAGGGAGAATGGGAAATGTCACAATACTCAAGGAATAAGAAAAATCTTTACCATCTATGTATTTTAACTTGGTGTATTTAATTTTATACTTTTTACTGCTTGGAGATTTAAGTTAAATATTTCATTTTACCTACTGACAATTACCATTTAAATCTGCAATGTAAATAGTATTTATGCAATTTAAATGGTAGCAATGTATTAACTATAGATCAGATCATATGTTTTTATTTTTACAAAAGCTAATTATTTTCTGTGTATAAGAACCAGTACCTAAGATAAAGTGCTATTTCAAATAAGAAGTAGGAAAATTTTCTTTTCTAAATGAGTATTCTTTAAATGCTTTCATTTTCTATGGCTGTACTACCCTGAATGTACCCAATCTCTTTTAAGTTATTTTTAAAAGTTAGGATTGATTTTTGATTCTTCCTTATTGGTAAATGTGATTTTCTTTCACAGAAGTTAAAAAGAGGGAAGAAAAGGTAAAAGATGGAACCAGTTTAAATTAAAAGCAGTACAGATGTCTAAGACTGTGCTCTACAGTGGGGTAGCCACTAACCATATGTGGCAATTAAGCACTTGAAATGGGACCAGTCTGAATTGGCCTAAGTGTATAAAAAAGAATGTAAAATCGTTCATTTTTTTATATTGATTACCTAAAGAAACATGTCGGATAGATTACCTGAAAAAACATTTTGGAAGAAATTTTTTTGATATATTCAATTAAATAAAATATGTTATCACAGTGAATCCTGCCTTTTTCTTTTTATGTTTAATGTGCCTACTAGGACATTTTAAATTACATATGTGTCTGACATTATGTTTCTCTTGGATAGCGCTGACCTGAAATAGTCATGTCAACACTTGCACTAGTCTGAAATTTAAAACTAGTCAGGACTCAGTTAAACATCCAGAAAATATTTAAATAAGATACTTTTTTTTTTTTTTTTTTTTTTTTGAGACGAAGTCTTGCTGTGTCGCCCAGGCTGGAGTGCAGTGGCCGGATCTCAGCTCACTGCAAGCTCTGCCTCCCGGGTTTACGCCATTTTCCTGCCTCAGCCTCCCAAGTAGCTGGGACTACAGGCGCCCGCCACCTCACCTGGCTAGTGTTTTGTATTTTTTAGTAGAGACGGGGTTTCACCATGTTAGCCAGGATGGTCTCGATCTCCTGACCTCGTGATCCGCACGTCTCGGCCTCCCAAAGTGCTGGGATTACAGGCTTGAGCCACCACGCCCAGCCTAAGATACTATTTTCAAGCCCCTTACGTAGTATTAGAATGTGCTTTTACTTTGTAAGTGCTCATCTGATTATGAAGATTAAATAATTACAGGGAAAATGTTTATCTTGGTTATGTGTGGTTTACTTGTTTTCAACAAACTTTTTAGTACTCGGATATTTAATGCTACAGATATTTTGGTAGAAAGGAAACCTCAATAAAAATACTTCTACCTTTATACTTTTACATGGTTGAACAGTATAATGGAGTACAATATTTCCTCTGGAATAAATCAAGGTAATAGTTGATCATTCCATACCTGTGTAACATTGGTGGAAAGTAATAATATTGTAAAGGCACTGCATGAAACAACCCTAAACCAAACCTAGATTCTAAATCAGAGCTTATTACAATGTAGTACACCAATGTAGAGCCAGATGGATACTTTATGGGAAGGAAAAAAAAAAAACTTTATAAGTATTAATACATTTCTGTACTTAACTGACTGAAAACAAAAATCTACTAAATGTGTATTTTTCAAGGTTTGATTACCACTTTTTAAATCTTTCCTCCAAGTGGTGCAGACTAATTTGCTATTGACATTATTGTAGCTTTATTAACAGATGATCCAGCTACTTGGTGGGGTCATGCTAAGGTTTTTTCCTCATTTGTTTGATATGTTTTGGGTGATATTTCTAGTATTTTTAAATAATGAGGTGCTTTGTTGCAATAGCTTGAACAATTGATCTCAGTCCTTTCTAACTGTTGGGTGATTCTGAAGCAGTGAACCAATGCCTTTTGTTTTTTTGTTTTTTTGTTTTTTGTTTTTTGTTTTGCTTTGCTTTGCTTTGCTTTATTAACTATTGGTTTGCTCTGTTACCTGTTCACATGCTCTTACAGATGCAACTAATTCATGAAATTTCGAACTTAAAGAATTTAGTTAAGCATGCAGAAGTATATAATCAAGATCTTGAGGTGAGCATTCATGTGGGTATTTCTATTGATAAGCAATTAGAACTATAAAACATGCAACATATGTAACTGATCATAATGTCAGAAATAAGGGAATTATGTTTTTAAAATATTAGTGACTTTGAATTTTACTATGGATTTAAACTAATATATATAAGTTCTGTTTTTATCCCGTAGACTTCAGATCAGATTCTAAATTGTTACTCTCTCCTTTGATTCTTTTAGAATGAACTAAGTTCAAAAGTAGAGCTGCTTAGAGAAAAGGAAGACCAGATTAAGAAGCTACAGGAATACATCGACTCTCAAAAGCTAGAAAATATAAAAATGGACTTGTCATACTCATTGGTAAAAATCAGACTTATTTTGTTACGTAATCACATAAATATATATAGCACACCATCATCTTAGCAAATGCTTATACTGGACCTACTTTGTGCTGGGTATTGTTGTAATAGATTTGTATGTATTTTATTAAGTCTGTCAATAACCCTATGACATAGGGACTGTTAGTATATTTGCCATTTTAGAGATAAAGTTACGTTTGTAGAAAGTTGATCATATCATCCTCTGAGTAAATATAAAGAAGTTAAGGACAGGCTTCCATTAAGAATCACTAAGTTTTAGGCCAGGCATGCTGGCTAATCCCTGTGATGCCAGTACTTTGGGAGGCTGAGGTGGGATGATCACTCGAGCCCAGGAGTTCAAGACCAGCCTGGGCAACATAATGAGACCTGGTCTCTACAAAATATGTGAAAATAAGCCTGGCATATACTGCCAGCTACTTGGGTAACTGAGATGGCAGGATTGCTTGAGCTTGCTGCAATGAGCCGAGATCATGCCATTGTACTCCAGCCTGGGCAACAGAGCAAGACTCTGTCTCCAGGAAAAAAAAAAAAAAAAAAAGTAAATTTTTAAAATTCTGAATTTTTTTTCAGTAGTTTTATACAAATGCATGCAGTAGTATATAGTCAAAATCTTAAATATCTAAACTTGTATATTTTTTCATAATTTTATAGTTCTAGATGATTTTAGTTGATAGAAGATCTTGGCATTAAATAACATTGAATCTGATGTTGATGTCATTTAATCTCTTCAGTTTGCTTTCAATATACCTGATTGCTTCAAGAAAGTATGTTTGATTCCAGTTTTTAGTACTTTTTTTTTTTTTATAGTAACAGTTTCTAGCTGGAACTTTTAAAAGACTAGATTCTGTTCTTCTGTTTTCAATTGAGTTTTTTAGTTTTTGTTACCTTCTATTCTTTTGTTGCCTTTTATTTGTGACAAATGATTCTTTTTAAAGGGATTCATACCATTTTATATCATCCTATTCTGAGGCCCTGGATAGCAAGGCACTTTTATATATTCTGGAGTGTCTGTTCATAGGGTGGCAAGCAGAACTGCCCACTTTTTAAAAATTACTGTTTCTTTTTCCTTATTTATTCATGTATTAATTTATTAATTTTTTTCCAAGGACATATCATTGATTTCATATAAGCTAAAGTCATATTAAAATACCACTTCTCTTTAGAAATGAGGTTGTAGATTTTTTTCATTTATTTTTCATTTGCATTTTTTCATCTGTGAATTTCTTGTTCATATCTTTTCTCTGTTTTTCTATTAGATCATTTGTCTTTTTCCTTTTCAATTTGTGGGTTAATATCTTTAATATAATTGTTAACTACTTACCTATCATGTGTTGAAGAGAATAACTCAAAATAAAAATACATAGAAAACAGCCTCGCTGAACAACAATTGTGTTAACTTTTAAACAAAACAGATCTAAATTATGATATGTAGCTTATATAATTTGATATATTGCTTATATAATTTGAAAAATATGACCAGAATTTTTAAAAAATATTTTTATTAGGAAAACGTGATTTCTTTTTATATATTTGGTAACTAGCATATTTGTACGCTTTTTGGTTAGCTAGAGTTAACATTTATATACATATTCTCTTAAGAATTTTCCAACTCTGAAAATTAGGTTTCACTGAACCCCTTTTGTCATCTGTTTAGGAAAGCATTGAAGACCAAAAACAAATGAAACAGACGCTGTTTGATGCTGAAACTGTAGCCCTTGATGCCAAGAGAGAATCAGCCTTTCTTAGAAGTGAAAATCTGGAGCTGAAGGAGAAAATGGTAAGTATTTTTTGTAATATTTATAGTAAAGTAGTTGTAATGATCAGTGCATTTTTGTGCATTTGTAATGTTTTTCTCAATAGCAAGAACTTGCAAGTACATACAAGCAAATGGAAAATGATATTCAGTTATATCAAAGCCAATTGGAGGCAAAAAAGAAAATGCAAGTTGATCTGGAGAAAGAATTACAATCTGCTTTTAATGAGATAACAAAACTCACCTCCCTTATAGATGGCAAAGTTCCAAAAGGTATTTTGTAATTTTAAACATCTTTTTTCAAATCTGACTTCTTCTAGAAATGTACCTAAACAATTTTTCAAGCATATTTCAATGATTAAAAATTCATTATACTCTGATTTTTTAAAAACTCAATTATTATGCTTTAGTGTCATTTCTTATTAATATTTATAAAGATTTCCATGGATTTCAAATCATAAAGGATTATTTTTCAAATAAACTTTAGCTGATCCTGAAAAAGGTGATTCAAAGACTATTAAAAATTAAATTACCTGTTTTCCAACATTGGATCTTTATACAATTTACCAAAACTTTCTAGATTTGCTCTATAATTTGGAATTGGAAGGAAAGATTACTGATCTTCAGAAAGAACTAAATAAAGAAGTTGAAGAAAATGAAGCTTTGCAGAAAGAAGTCAATTTGCTTTCAGAATTGAAATCTTTACCTTCTGAAGTAGAAAGACTGAGGAAAGAGGTAAACACATTTATAAACACTTATCCCTTATTTTGAAATAAAAACCTTTGCGATAATAGTGCCTTAAATATTTTGGTATAGTTTATTTTAAACTAGCAGGCAAAAGAGATGCTGTAAACATTTGACTAGTTAGCAATAGAAATGAATATAGTTCATCTTCTAATTTGTTCTTATGCTACTAGATTTAAAAAATGTATATTTTTTCAAAGTGTATTTAACTGTATACTTAGTAGTATAATCCATGTAGCAGCCATTCCTCAAATGTTGCATTTATTCAATATTATGGCCCACCCTTAGTCTTTACCATTTTTTTGGTAGTAGTAGTATCGTTATGTTGAATAAAAGACGGTAATGAGGGAAAAGAAGTTGCATTGATAAAGTTTTAGAGGTTAATGCAAATCTTTCAGGCTGGTGAATGTTTCTGTAAATCCATGGCCTGCCAGTTTTTCTTTCTACTTGCCTAAAAGAAAAATGGCAAAAATGTGAGTACTTACTATACGGCAAACATCATGCTAAAGAACTTCAAAAACATTATTTCATTTACTTATAAACTCTTCAAAAGTAGGTAGTCTTTTATCCCCAATAACCCATTATCAAACTAATAGTTGAGCCGCACAAATCTGCCTCTTAAACCCATGATTGTAGCTACTATGCTGTATTGCCCCTCTTTACTTTGTCCCTCCTTTATCTCTTTTTCTCATCTTCCTCTGCCCTTATATTTCACAGTGATTAAACTGTTAATATACAAGATATGGGTTATTTAAATTATGTAATTGTTTACATATTAAGTAATACTTATTATTTTTTATTTTTTTCATGGACTATACCTGATACTTAAGATACTTCTTAAATAACAATTTTAAATGATTAAACATTACTTAAATTGTTCATTGATTAAGTTTTTGGAAACCTGAGACGCATTCAAAGCCTTTAGGGAAAAAAATGTCAAATTCTGAGAAATGCCTGCCGCATGATAAAGTTAGAAAACACTTTAGAATGATGGGTAATGAAATAAAGACAATCTGATTATGTGCCTTTACTGACTGTTCTCCATGCAGGCCTTACTTTCTAGAATTCAAAGAGATTAGAAAATAAAACATCGAAGGTAGAGTTAAACAAGCTGAGTTAGAGAAAAGTGACAATAAGAGTACTACTATATTGCCTTTCCTCAGTCAAATTTTTGCTCAATGTAAATAACTTCTTTTTTTGCAGAGAAAGCTTTTTTTCCCTAAAAATTGCTTCAGATGTGTTGCTAACATCCCTGAATTTTATTTCTTTTCCATAGATACATGACAAATCTGAAGAGCTCTGTATATTAACATCAGAAAAAGATAAATTATTTTCTGAAGTAGTTCACAAGGAGAGTAGAGTTCAAGGTTTACTTGAAGAAATTGGGAAAACAAAAGATGACCTAGCAACTACCCAGTCAAATTATAAAAGCACTGATCAAGAATTCCAAAATTTCAAAAGCCTTCATATGGACTTTGAGCAAAAGTATAAGATGGTCCTTGAGGAGAATGCGAGAATGAAGCAGGAAATAGTTAATCTCTCTAAAGAAGCACAAAAATTTGATTCAAGTTTGGATGCTTTGAAGACCGAGGTTGGTACAAGATGCTATTTTGAGAAATGCTCCTTAGTCTCCTGGGGTTTTGGTTTCTGTGTATATGTATGCCTCAGACTGCTCTGCTTTTACTGTGTGACATTAACTTTTTCTTTTTTAAAGCTTTCTTGTAAGACCCAAGAACTTCAGAAGAAAACATGTGAGGTTCAAGAAAGACTAAATGAGATGGAAGAGCTGAAGGAACAATTAGAAAATAGAGATTCTACACTGCAAACTGTAGAAAGGGAGAAAACACTGATTACTGAGAAACTGCAGCAAACTTTAGAAGAAGTAAAAACTTTAACTCAAGAAAAAGATGACCTAAAACAACTCCAAGAGAGCTTGCAAATTGAGAGGGACCAACTCAAAAGTGATATTCACGATACTGTAAACATGGTAAGGTTTTGATTGATTAAACTTTGAAAAATTGGAGACTCTTAAAAACATTGCAGAGGCCATCATTTATTATTTATGATTATGTAGTTATAAAATAATTTTGTTTCATATTCTAATGGAAATTGTTTTTATATTTCTCTAACCAAGAACATAGATACTCAAGAACAATTACGAAATGCTCTTGAATCTTTGAAACAACATCAAGAAACAATTAATACACTAAAATTGAAAATTTCTGAGGAAGTTTCCAGGAATTTGCATATGGAGGAAAGTACAGGAGAAACTAAAGATGAATTTCAGCAGAAGGTAAAGGGTGTTTATTTTCAAAGTTTTCATATACTTGTATATATACACTTTAACCTCAAATACTTAAACATAATATTCTCAATTTTATTTGTTATTCACAATGGTAATAACTAACAATTTGACAAACTTATCCAATTAGAAAAGGAAAGGGCCCAAAAAAGTGTTAGTCCAAATTTTGCATAGCTGATACTTATTTTATGTCAGATTTTCTATACTAAACTTGCTTAGAGTTTACAATTCAGTCCATTGCAGGGGGGATTGCCTTATAATGTTATACCAGGGTTTCATTCATTAATAGCATTCTTTTCTACTTGTCTAAAACACCTCTAAGGTATATTGGTAACAGTAATTTTTAAATAATATATCATTTTTATTATAGTTCATATTATTTTATCCAGAGTATTTACTGCTAGAATTTTAAAATATTCTTCAGTAGGAGACTGGTGAAATAATCTTTTGTAAATCTATAGCTTGGAATAGTATATAGTAGTATATATCTTTTAAATTGGTAGTGAAATACACATAATATAAAATTTACCACCTTAACCATTTTAAGTATATACTTCACTAGTGTAAAGTTCATTCACATTGTGATAACACCAATTTCCAGAATTCTTTTCATCTTGCAAAAACCAAAACTATACCCACTGGGCAACAACTCCCCATTTTCCTTCCCCACAGACCCTGGCTACCACCATTTTACTTTTCTGTCTTTATGAATTTGACTACTCTGAGTACCTCATGTAAGTGGACTCATGCAGTATTCCACTTAAAAAAAGTATTGTCTTTTTGTAACTGACCTATCTCATTTTGCATAACGTCTTCATCCATGTTGTAGCATGTGTTAGAATTCCCTTCCTTTTTATGGGTAAATTTCCATTATATGTATATGCTACATTTTGCTTATCTATGCATCCATCATGGATACTTGGGTTGCTTCTACCCATTATTGACTATTGTGAATAATGCTTCTATGAACATAGGTGAACAAATACCTCTTCAAAACCCTGCTTTCAATTATTTTGGATATGTATATATCCAGAAGTGGAATTGCTAGGTTATATGGTAATTCTATTTCTAATTTTTTGAGAAAGCACCATAGTGTTTTCCATAACAGGTGTACCATTTTACTTCCCACCAAAAGGACATAAATATTCTGGTTTATATGCACCTTTGCCAACACACTATTTTCTGGTTTTTTTGATAGTAGCCATCCTAATGGATGTGAGGCAGTATCTCATCGTGGTTTTGAGTTGCATTTTCCTAATGATTAGTGATGTCGATTGTCTTTGTGTGCTTTTTGGCCATTTGTTTATCTTCCTTGCAGAAATGTCTGTTTAAGTCTTTTGCCCGTTTTTGTGTTGGGTTGTTTGATTTTTGTCATTGGGTTGTAGGAGTTCTTTATACTTCTGAAGAAGTTATATGCAGTATATCAGTTATATGCAATATTGCAGAAATTTTCTCCCGTTCCTTAGGTTGTCTTTTCACTCTGTTGATTGTATCCTTTGATATACAGAAGTTTTTAATTTCAATGTAGTCAAGTTTATTTATTTTTACTCTTGTTGCCTGTGTTTTGGTGTCATATCCAAGATATCATTGCCAAGACCTTTCTCATGAATCTATTCCCCTATGTTTTTTTGTAAGAGTTTTGTGATTTTCGCTCTTATGTTTAGGCCTGTAATCCATTTTGCATTTATTTGTATATATAGTGTAAGGTCAGGGCACAACTTCGTTCTTTTGTGTGTGGCTATTGTTTTCCCAACACCATTTTTTGAAAAGATCATCCTGTCCCCATTGAGTAGTCTTGGCATCCTTGTTGAAGATAGTGGACCATATACACGAGCGTTAATTTCTAGGCTTTCTATTCTGTTCCAGTGGTTTATGTGTCTGTCTTTATGATAGCACCACACTGTTTTGATTATTGTAGCTTTATAAGTTTTGTAATCAGGAAGTATAAGACCTTCAACTTCATTCTTCTTTTTCAAGATTCTTTTCTCTATTTGGGATCCTTTAAGATTCTATATGAATCTTAGGATAGATTTTTCTAATTCTGCAAAAGATGCCATTGGGATTTTGATAGGGATTACATTAAATCTGTAGATTGTGCGGTAGTATTGATGTCTTAAAAATATTGTCTTCTAACCCATGAATGTGGGATGTCTTTCCGTTTGTGTCTTCTTTAATTTCTTCTCAGCAACATTTACAGTTTTCAGCAGATAAGTCTTTCACCTCCTTGGTTAAGTTTATTCTTAGTATTTTATTCTTTTTTGATGCTATTATATGTAAAATTGTCTTAATTTCTTCTTTGGATTGTTCATTGTTAGTGTACAGAAATGCAACTGATGTTTGTACGGTCATGCATTTTTAACAGAATACATTATTAAATAAAAGCAAATACATATTTCAAAGTAATTCAGTAAGATCCAATTGATATAAAAAAATCTCTGTACATTTATATATTACTTCTATAAAATGAGCTGCATTTTCCCCCATTTACTCCAGGGCAAAATACTGCCTTGGAAAAAGGAACTTTTTTTTTATTTCCATCTCCTTATGCTTTAGTTCTTCTCTCTCACTTGTTCTGTATCTTATGTTCTCAGCATATTTATAATTTGGAATAACCATAGGCCAAAGGCATTTGACCTCAATTTGAAATTTACCCCCAGCACCAATGGCTCATGCCTGTAACCCTAGCACTTTCAGAGGCCAAGGTGGGCAGATTGCTTGATTCCAGGAGTTCAAGACCAGCCTAGGCAATATAGTGAAACCCCGTCTCTACAAAAAAAATACAAAAATTAGCCAGGCCTGGTAGCAACACTCCTGTAGTCTCAGCCACTCAGGAGGCTGAGGTAGGAGAATCTCCTGAACCCAGGAAGATTGAGGCTGCAGTGAGCCCAGATCACTCCACAGCACTCCAGCGTGGACAACAGAGTGAGACCCTATCTAAAAAAAAAGAAAGAAAGAAATAATAACTTCCACTTTTATGATGGGAAGGTTTTTTTAGTAGACTTTTGACAATATATGGCAATTAATAACTGTTTTTAAAAAATCTAAAATGCAATTATAGAGAAAATAGAAGATGAAGGGAAGAGTAGAGTTATACTCACTGGGAACAGCTAAGATCCTATGTTTCCAAGTTTATGCTGGAATCATTTATCCATGTTGATAAAAGGATGTAACTGGGGCTTTTCTGAGGCCATTCTGTTCATCAGGGATCCTAAAGTCTGGGACAGAAGGCTGAGATCAGTTTGGTCTTGTATCGTGCTCATGCTGGAATCTGGCCTGGGAATAAAAGAGTGGAAATGGGGAATTTCAAGTGCTCCCCTGTTCATCTGGGCACCAGAGAGCTGCACTAGCAGGTCTATCATGAATCTCCTTGGAATGCTCATTTTCAATCCTACTTGATGTGTCTGTTTCTGGAAATGCAGTATCTTCAATGTATCTCAACAAAAATACTTTATGATTAGTAAACTTATATAAAGGACATTTTTTTTCCTTTTTCACATGTTCTAACAATTTTTTATTTAATAATTAGATCTATTAGATTTTATTAATTACTGTGATAGTCGAAGTACCTTCTAGGCTGAGTTCAGATTTGAAATAAACCTTGACTATCATTACAGAACATTTTGTCTCAATCTGCTTTGTATTTGAAAGATATGAGATTCTGAATTATAGTATCTAACAGACCACTTCCAAAAGACTATGTGTTCCCCACCTTAATTTCTCTTGTAGTTAGCTCTGTGTTCACCATTATCAGAAGCTCATGCACATTACCAACGATAAGGGGGTTGCTAAATAAAGTATGGTTTATGTCTACTCTAGAGAATTAAGCAGCTACTAAAAATTATTTGTAGGTTACATAACAGCATGTGAAAATACGTATGATCTAAGTGGAAAAGATAAAAACTAAAAAGAATCACATATATAAATTAATTATAATAGCTATGTTTAAAAAAAAAAAAAAAACTTTTAATGGCAAAAACTCCAGAAGTAAATTTACCAGAATTCTAATAGTTTGTTATGTGAAGTTGGTGACAATGGATGATTTTTATCCTTTATTTTTCTCTTGTTTTCTAATGTGATTATAAATTATTATAAAAACTTTTAAATACCTGTGTAGGCAATATGGAGCTGACTGTTTGCTGAACTAGAGTAATGTTATATAATAATACCCTAAATTTATACCAGCAATAGTAATTTCAGTCTCTGTCTCCCTTTACCAATGAGTTCATGCATTAGGTTACCTTTGGTCATGACTTATTTATGGATAAATGAATTTATATAACGTATTTTTCTTAAGCAGTATATAAAATATACATACATTAAGAAAAGATGAATTTCGCCCTGATGAAATAGGTCTCTATCAAAATTATTTAGCCCTCTACATATAATAAAACTCCAGCCTTTTGTAAGTAGGACTGCCTCTGAAAATAAAGATT